>NW_027493121.1:0-463563 GCF_021521415.1 Bidens hawaiensis | reverse complement strand
AGCTTAACGTGCGTTGTTAGTTCTAAACAATAGATCTACATACTTGGTTAAGTGTTAGTATGTTTTAATGTGTTATCTCATAACAATTAATATTTTGGAAAGTTGACTTTGGGTTTGACCATTTGTCAAGACCCGAACCGACAACCCGAACACTCGTTAAAAACCCGTTTTAGTATCTTTAGCCTAATGGAACTTGCATTTTAGCATTTTCCCCACCTTATTACTTAACATTGGTTAAGTAAATATTAAGGTTAGATACTTTAACCCGGTTTTGAGCAAACTTACATTTTTTAAAAGGGTTATTATTATAAATTCTTAAATAGTTACATTTTAAACCTTGAACTTTAATTGATTAGTTTTTGCAACAATTATTTTATTTAAAGATCTTCAAGACAACCTTTCTAAATCCAATACTTTCTTTTATTTAGGTTTCATAAGTTAAACTCGTCGTTCCGGAAAATCTCCAAATAATCAATCTTTCAAGTTTATTACTTGAACGTGAGTAACTTCATACCCCGTTTTCTATCTTTTATTTTGGGGGTGACATTTCAACTTATCTAAACTAAATGTTTTATACTTGGGTCTTAAACCACAAACGTTGTTGTATACCTTACTTGAATAATTGCTCGATTTGGTGTTTTATGCTTATTTAACTATGTGTTTATCACTTTTGGATGGTGGAACTATAAATCCTAGACCATTTGGCAACCCCTCATGGCAAGGTGTCGTTAACGTAATGCAATTAATGATAACTATAAAATCCTAAACTATTTGGCAACCCCTTATAGTTGGGTGTCGCTAACTTGTTCGCGATAACTATTTATCCAAGTTTATAGCTATTATTTATGGTCTTGTATACTAGTTTTGTGGCTTTTCATACTATATATCTATTGTTCAAACTTATGAATTGCTCACCAACCTTTGTGTTGACAAACTTTATTTTATGAAATGTTACAGGTTTGCATCTAGGTTGATTATGGAGTTCGGTGAAGAAAACGTCACAAATACCGTTAGGATATTAGCAAAAATGAACAATATTTGATTTGATATATTTTGTTATATTTTGTTGTATTTGAGTTATGAATATTTGGTTATTTGATATTTTCGATGTTGTGAAATGAAATGAGTTTGTTAAATATTGTCGCTTTAAATAGTGTCATGCGCTTATGAGCAATCGTTGCACCCCGGCATGTTCCGCCGCCTTTGGTCGGGGTGTGACATCAATGAACTCGGATTCGCAACGCCTACTAACCCTAACCTAAATTCATTCATACATCACGTTTACACAGTCCGATTTGTTTCATTTATCACCCGGTTACTAGTTTGACGAATTAACCCATCAATCGTTAATGGTTTTCAGCAAGAATCATCACGTTTGATTCGTTTTTACCATATGTATACAGATATAAGATTACCAAAATGAATCTGAACCTAAATGAACAAATATACGTTATAAACGTACCTTAAAAGAGTCGGTTCATGAACACGAGCTGGTCTTGATGTAGGTTCGGTTCGTCACAACGTTATAGCACCAACGGATTCGGTTTTCACCTTTGGATCTTGGCTCGGGTTAAAGGATAGTGTTTTTGTGTGTGTTTGATGGTGTAGGTTATGGTGTAGAGATGGATAAAAATTGAAAGGTTTAGGGTTTAAGGGGTATTTATACTCCCTTAAGCCCATGGACATAAGGCCCATTTCATCTCTTATTCCATCTTTTGAAGTCCAAGCCAATCATCTTATAGTTTATTTATCTAAACCAACACACGACACTATATTGAATCAACGAAATTTCATTTATTTATTATAATCAAAAGTAGGATGTTACAAGTCTTCCCTCATTAAAGAGGTTTCATCCCAGAAACCTAACTATTACACAAACAAATTCGGGTAAAACTTGTGCATCTCATCCTCAGCTTCCCAAGTGGCATCTGAACCCTTGCGATGCTTCCATATCACCTTCACTAAAGGTATAACTTTGTGACAAAGTTGCTTCTCCTTGCAGTCAATGATCTCGATTGGTTGCTCGATGTAATTCAACTGTTGATCAACCTCAATGTCCATTAATGGCACTTGAGACGTGTCATCCGCTAAACATTTCCTCAGATGAGAAACATGGAAGGTTGAATGAATTCCTTCTAACTCTTCTGGCAAATCCAACTTATAAGCCACTTCACCCACACGATCCATAATCTTAAACGGTCCAATGTACCTCGGTCTCAACTTTCCTCTCTTTCTAAAACGAATAATTCCTTTCCAAGGTGAGACCTTGAGAATAACATTGTCACCAACGTTAAACTCAATCGGTCGTCGCCGCTTATCAACATACGACTTTTGACGGTCTTGAGCAGCCTTCATCCTTGCTTTGATCTGATTGAACTTTAAAGAAGTCTCTTGCACAACTTCCAAACTTCCCATCTCTTTCTGACCAATCTCTCCCCAACATATCGGGGTTCAACATCGTCTACCGTAAAGCATCTCAAATGGTGGCATACTAATACTTGAATGATAGCTGTTGTTATTAGGAGAACTCTTCTAGATGCAGATGATCATCCCAACTTCCCCCAAAGTCTAAAACACAAGCACATAGCATATCCTTAAGGGTTTGAATCATCATTTCAGACTGTCCATCTGTTTGAGGATGATACGCCATACTGATGTTCAATCTCGTTCCCATAGCTTCATGGAACTTCTTCCAAAACCTCGAAGTAAATCGAGTATCTCTATCAGACACGATTGATAATGGCACTCCATGCTTGGCCACGACTTCTTTTATGAACAAATTTGCTAACGTTATGACGAGATGGCCTCTCGTATGGGCAGTAAGTTTGCACTCTTGGTCAAACGGTCCACTATCACCCAGATGGTATCATGATGCTTAGCTGTACGCGGTAGCTTAGTTATGAAATCCATGGTGATATGTTCCCATTTCCATTATGGTATATCGAGAGGCTGCATCTTTCCATAAGGTTTCTGGTGCTCTGCCTTGACTTGCAAGCAAGTTAAGCACTTACTGAGATAATCTACTACATCATTCTTCATACCTGGCCACCAGTAGTCTCTTTTCAAATCTTGATACATCTTAGTAGATCCTGGATGAATTGAATACCTTGACTTATGAGCTTCATATAAGATTCAACCTCTGAGACTTCCATGGCGTGGAATCCACATACGGTCAAACCTAGTCTTAACACCATGAGTGTTTTCCATCAATTAGTCTTGCTGACCGAAAATCCTTTCTTTCCTCACTAGCCCTTCATCTACCAGCACTTTTGACTGCAGTTTGATGATTTCTTCAAAAACACTTGAGTTCATAATCAATTGATATGACTTCACTGTTGCAATAACCTCTTCATTCTTACGACTTAGCGCATCAGCGACCACGTTAGCTTTACCAGGATAGTACTTAATATCACGGTCTTAGTCCTTTATTAACTCCAACCACCTTCGCTGCCTCATATTCAGTTCTTTCTGCTCGAAGAAGTACTTTAAACTCTTATGATCTGTGTAAATAGTACACTTAGTACCATACAGATAATGTCTCCATATCTTAAGACCGTTCACTACTGATGCTAGCTCTAATTCATGCGTCAGATAAGTACTCTCATGGACTTTCAACTGTCTAGATGCGTAAGCTATCACTTTTCCTCGTAGCATCAACACGCAACCTAACCCACAATGCGAAGCATCAGTAAAAACAACCAAATCCTCGTTACTATCAGGTAAAGCAAGGATTGGAGCTTGTGTGAGTCTTCTTTTTAATTACTCAAAAGCTTCTTCTTGAAACTTTCCCCAACTGAATACTACCGACTTTCGGGTCATACCGGTCAACGGTGCGGCTATGTTGGAGAAACCTTCGATGAATCTCCTATAGTAGCCAGCTAACCCTAGGAAGCTTCGTATATAAGTCGGATTATGTGGAGTCTTCCAATTCGTTATCGCCTCAATCTTGGTTGGGTCCACAATAATTTCTTCAGGAATGATCACGTGACCTAGAAATTGCACTTCTCGCAACCAGAACGCGCACTTCGAAATATTAGCATACAACTTCTCTTTCTTCAGAGTCTCCAATACCTCTCTCAAATGCTCGGCATGATCACACTCTCTTATGGAATAAATCAATATATCATCTATGAAGACGATAACTGACTTATCCAACATTGGACGACACACCCTATTCTTCATGTCCATATATGTTGCGGGAGCATTCGTTAGGCTGAATGGCATTAAGAGGAACTCGTAGTGTCCATACCACGTCCGAAATGCTGTCTTAGGAATGTTTGCCTCCTTTACTTTCAGCTGATGGTAGCCTGATCTGAGATCTATCTATGAGAACCAACTTGAACCTTGCAGTTGGTCAAACAGATCATCAATCCTTGGCAAAGGATATCTATTCTTTATCGTAGGCTTGTTCAACTCGCGATAGTCTATGCACATTCTCATACTTCCATCCTTCTTCTTCACAAATGTTGGGACTTATATTTTAGACCGACGCATCGAATTTATATGTGGGTGAAAAATATATTATTTGGTCTTAACCAAGGGTGGATGGCTTGAAGACCAAGTCATGCTAGACTAGTATAAATAGATGTTTTTATTCATTTGTCTAGTATGAGTGACTGTATTGTGTATGTGTGAGATTTAGGATGAGCTCTCCTGGTGGCGGGTGATATTTCTTAATTGATTATATGTATGAATGTATGTATGTATGAGTGGTTCATCTTTATGAGAATCATTCGACTAATAATATCATACTACCATTTCTATCTTGTTTGTGTTTTGATTAAAATTGTTCATCCTATTATTGATTGTTAATCAAATAAGGCTCTCTCCCAATACACCTTATTCGTCCAAACATCTTTCAAGAGTGAATACGAGTGAGATTCGATCCTAACCCTAGATCCGAGCTCCACACCGTTCATACCGACTATTCACGCTTCCGCACCGGGGCTCGGACATATCAACAAACAACACCGGTGCGCCCCACGGAGAGACACTCGGCCTTATAAAACCTTTGTAGAGGAGTTCTTGTAGTTGGGACATCAATTCCTTCATCTTGGACGGTGCTAGTGTTGGAATTACGTATGCCCGAGACACATACTTAAACTAATGTGGCTAACTGTGTTTGATCCAAGTCGGGTCATACCCAAAAACAAGCTAGACAACACCAAATGTATTCTTTTAGTGATTTGATCATTTAAACGAATACCGAACACTACGTGTTTATAAAATTGGTTTTCTAAACAAACACACTTGAGGATTTAAATAAATTATCTGGATAATTTGTTTATATAAATAAATTATTTAATTGGTTAAATAATTACATAAATGTATGCACAATTTTATAAAAGTGAGTTTTATAAAATAAATGGAGGTGTTTTAAATGGTTAAAACAAAACACAAAAAAAAAAAAAAAAAAAAAAAAACAAAACCGGCCACCCCATGTGGGTGGAGGGTTTGGTCCCATCCAAACTTTTGTCCTTTTGTGTTGACCACCTTTTATTAATAACCATTCACAAGACATGCATTTTGGTTCTTGTCTCATTTTGAATTTCAAGTAATCAAAAACATCCTCTCTTTCTCCCTCTAAAACTCACGGCCACTTTGGCCAATTTTGGGGAGTTTTGTGAGCTTCATATAGTGTTCAATTCCTAGCATAAAGTTGGTGTTGTTGCTACAAAGCTTGGGGTATCACACTCTTGAGGTCTTCTTCTTTGGAGGCTTGTCATTCATCCACCATCATCTTCAACAACCCACTTGTTCTTCTAAAGGTAGAAGAAGGTACAATTTACATTTTGTGAGCATCTTGTTCTTGTAATTTTGATCCTTGGCTTCGGGTTTTAGTTTTAACATAATGGTATGTTCATAACAAGTTTTAAAATCTTAGCTTCCGTTGCGTTTTCTAGTTAAATATGGTTAACTTGAACTTTGATATTCTTGTTTAAAACCCAACAATGGCATCAAGAGTCGGTTACAAGGACTTATGCTTCTTACATGTTCATAGATTTCGGGTTTTTCATGGGTGAAAAAGGGGTCCGAAATTTTGGTGGATTTTACCCCTCATGGATTTGTAAGATCTTGACATGCATGGAAAGATCTTAGGAAACCATTATTAACATTTGGATGTTGAAAATAAAAAAAAATAATAAAAAAATTTTGGGCCGTAGCCTCTTGGGGGGGGGGGCCGATTTTATTTGGTGATTTTGGGCATTGGTTGCTTAGGTTGCATGCTTAGAACATTTGGTATGTTTGGATGTGTCATAACCGAAACCTAGACCTTGGATGTGTTGATTGTTGTTTGTGTATGTTGATTATGTTTATTATTCAATATGGTTGTAATAATTCATAATCTTAGGCTTGTGTAATTTATTTATTCATAAGTTGGTTTGTAATAAATAGATTAGTTGCATTTTCTTTTTTTTAGAAAAATATGTATTAGGATACATTTTGTAAAAATTGAAGATGCAAGAATTGGTGGATTTGGGCCTTGGACCGAAATTTTGGGCTTGTTGGGCCTCACCGGCCCATCATGGGATTCAAGCCCATTAGGCCCATAAATTTCACTCTTGGGCCCAAGAAGACTTTTGGAAGTTTGGAGCCCATTAACAAGCCCAACAAGAACACAACAACTTGGAAAGGATACTTGAAGCATTTGGATGCAAGGTCAAGTGGGAGTCAACATTCCATCCTTGTGTCATGTTTTGTCCCTTAGGTGTGACTTATGACCTATACTTGTTTCGGCTAACAAGTATGGTCAAACTTAGCGGTTCTCGGTTATGACTATATTTTGCATGTGTATGCTTGGTTGTTTGTTTTACTTTATGTAATGTGTGGTTGATAGATATTAGGATATCCAAACCGTCACATAGGAACGACAACAAGCATAAAACGGGTTCTAATATATATTTGGTAATATCGCGTCAATTAGTTTAATTAAATGGGTTTATTAAAACTAAGCGATCACTCACCTATAATAAAATTGGTTTTATTATAACTAGAACCTTGAAAATTGGTTTTCAAAATCGCCATATTTCTAAATGCATGTTAGGATATGGCATAATGTTTTTCAACTAGAATATTTGAAAATCTAAAATCCCTTTTTCATAATTACCAAGGAAACAAGTCTAACACCATCCTTTTGTATGACACTTAACGTATTAGGGAACTTTAAATGGGATAAAGGTCACCTAACCATTTTGAGCAAACTAATATACTTAGGGTAATATTAACATATTTGTGGGATAAAGGTCACCTAACCACTTGTATGTTAATCTTACATGTTTATACAAGAAGGACGACTTGAATTGGAAACCATGTGATAAAGGTCACCTAAGCATGGGATCTAATGGTGTTGATGGGATAAACATGCCAACACGAAATAAGGATTTCGAATGGTCCCATACCTCTAGAAGTTGCAAAGGGTTGCAATTGTCAAGATTGACTACCTTGTTAAATCAAATAACGGGATAAAGGTCACCTAACCGAAATTTGATTTATCGTTGGATTCTAGAATTTAATTATTATTTTAAAATTTGGAATAAAAGGGTATTAATAATTAAATTGTTTGTAATACTAAAATAAAACTTTGTTAAATTTTGTAGATGGCCGCTAACAATGCAAACACCTCTACCCATAACACCCGTAACCTATCCTTAAGAACCATCCTTGAAAAGGATTGTCTAAACCATAATAACTTTATGGATTGGTATCGCAACTTGAGAATAGTTCTCAAACAAGAAGAGATATCATATGTCTTAGACGATCCCATTCCCGACGAGCCTAACGTGGAAGATGAGGAGGCGTATAACGATTGGGTCAAGTACACCAAAGATTCGGTGCAAGCCTCTTGCCTCATGTTAGGGACTATGATTCCCGAAATCCAAAAGGATTTCGAGCATCATGGGGCATACGACATGATAACTCAATTGAAGGAAATGTTCCTTCAACAAGCTAGAGCGGAACGTTTCGAAACGGTTCGAGCGTTTCATGCATGTCGTATGGAGGAAACCCAAAGCGTCTCATCTTATATCCTAAAGATGAAAAGCTACATCGAAAAGCTTCGTAGGTTGAATTGTCCCGTGTCTAATGAGTTGGCTACGGATTTGATCCTCAACTCTTTGACCAAAAGGTTTGAAACCTTTGTCATGAATTATAACATGAATGGATGGGACAAAAGCATTGGTGAGCTTCACGCAATGCTAAGAACGGCCGAAGCGGGAATGGGTAAAAGGGTTTTACCCGTTCTAACAATCAATGAAGGAAAAAGGGGACATAACTCCAACCCCAAAGCAAGTGTTGCTAAGGGCAAGGGCCACGTCCAAGGAAAGGGAAAGAGGAAAGCCATCACGCCCACCAAACCGAAGGAAAAGAAGCAAAAGGTTGCGGCGCAAGATCCATGCTTTGAGTGTGGAGAGATAGGTCATTGGAAAAGGAATTGTCCGACCTATCTCAATGCGTTAAAAGATAAGAGGGATGCGGGGCATACCTCAGGTATTATCTTTACTATACATATTGAACTAAATGTTATTTCTTCAAATACATGGGTACTTGATACCGGATGTGGAACTCACATTTGCAATTTGTTGCAGGGGTTCAAAAGAAGTAAACAACTCAACAAAGGGGACATTAGTCTCTTTATGGGCAATGGAGCAAGAGTTGAAGTCCAAGCCCAAGGAGACTACATATTAAAGCTTCCAAGTGGTTTGGAAGTAATTTTGAAGAATGTTTTGTATGCTCCTAAGTTAAGGAGAAACATTATTTCCGTGTCTCTTTTAAAACAATGTGGCTTTGATCTTAAATTTATAGATTATGATATTCATGTTTTGATGAATGGCATGTTTTATTTTAAAGCTATACCCATGAATGGTATATATGAAATAGATCAAAGTGGTATGTCACATAGTAGTTCAATGTACAATGTCAACACCAAGAAACTCAAGAAGGACTTGGGAGATTCCTATCTTTGGCATTGTCGCCTTGGACATATAAGCAAGAATCGCATGCAAACTCTTCGAAAGAGTGGTATTCTAGAAACAAATGAGTATGATTCATTTGATGTATGTGAATCTTGTTTACAAGGCAAAATGACAAAGCAACCCTTTAATAAAACTTTTGAAAGGTCAAAAGAGTTATTGGGTATCATACATTCAGATGTATGTGGTCCTTTTAGACCAATGACTAGGAATGGTGAAAGATACTTCATTACCTTTATTGACGATTATAGTCGATATGGTTATGTGTACTTAATGAAACACAAAGATGAAGCTTTTGAAATGTTCAAAGACTTCAAAACTGAAGTAGAAAGACAACTCAAGACAACAATCAAAGTACTTCGTAGTGATAGAGGAGGTGAATACCTAAGTGGTGTTTTTCAAGATCATCTTAAGAGTTGTGGAATTATTTCACAACTTACTCCACCTGGAACACCACAACATAATGGTGTGTCTGAAAGGAGAAATCGTACCCTATTAGATATGGTTCGATCGATGATGGCTAGAAGCACTTTACCTCTATCATTTTGGGGCTATGCTTTACTTTCCGCTGTTCGCATATTGAATATGGCTCCAACCAAGAAAGTGGAGAAGACACCTTTTGAAATATGGCATGGAAAGGCTCCATCGCTATCATTCTTAAAAGTTTGGGGTTGTGAAGCTTATGTAAAGCAATACACCCCAAACAAATTAGAAGTCCGATCCACTAAGTGTATCTTTATAGGTTATCCTAAAGATGATTTAGGATATTACTTTTACGATCCTAGTGAGCAAAATGTTATTATTGCTCGAAAGGGTAAGTTCTTGGAAACTAAGTTCCTTGAGGAAGGAACTAATAGTAGAACAGTGAAATTTGATGAGGATCAAGAATCACAAGATGATACACAATTGGTTGATACTAGCACTCAACAAGAGGTTGTTGAAAGTGATCAAGTGGTTGATCAAAACACACAAAACGTTCGCAGATCTGGTAGAGTTAGCAATCCACCCGAAAGATATGGATTTTTTGTAGAAGGTTGCTACGTGGTAGATTCGGATGAACCAACCACATACCGTGATGCAATGTCCAAGAATGATTGTGACAAATGGCTTGAAGCCATGAACGTTGAGATGCAATCCATGTATGACAACCAAGTTTGGGAATTGGTTGAACCACCACTCAACTCCAAAGCTGTTGGAAGTAAGTGGGTTTTCAAAAGGAAAACTGATATGCATGGAAACTTGGATACTTATAAAGCAAGACTTGTAGCTAAGGGTTTCACTCAAACTCAAGGGGTTGATTATGATGAAACTTTTTCGCCTGTGGCAATGCTTAAGTCTATTAGGATATTATTTGCCATAGCTGCACATTATGATTATGAAATTTGGCAAATGGATGTCAAGACCGCTTTCCTAAATGGATATCTTGAGGAAGATGTCTATATGGTTCAGCCTGAAGGTTTTGTCGATCCAAAACATCCTAATAAAGTATGCAAGTTAAAGAAATCAATCTATGGATTGAAACAAGCATCTAGAACTTGGAATCATCGTTTTGATGAAGAAATCAAAAGTTTTGGGTTCATCAAAAACGCTGATGAGGCTTGTGTGTATAAGAAGGCTAGTGGGAGTATAATTACCTTCTTAGTATTGTATGTCGATGACATCCTACTATTTGGAAATGACATTCCAACCATGGAAAGCGTTAAGGCTTGGCTTGGAAGTAGATTTTCCATCAAGGATCTTGGTGAAGCTGCCTATATTTTGGGAATAAAGATCTATAGGGATAGGTCAAGGCGCTTGATAGGTTTGAACCAAAGTACATACATTGATAAGATCTTGAAAAGGTTCAAGATGGAAAACTCCAAGAAAGGTTTTGTACCTATTCAAAGAGGGACCATATTGAGTTTAGCTCAATGTCCAAGCTCAAAGGATGAGCAAGAGATGATGAAACAAATCCCATATGCTTCTGCTATAGGATCCATTATGTATGCGATGATATGTACTAGACCGGATGTGTCATGCGCTTTGAGCATGACAAGCAGATACCAACAGAATCCAGGAAACAGTCATTGGATGGCTGTTAAGAACATATTGAAATACCTTAGGAGAACTAAGGATATGTTTCTGATATATGGATCTGGTGAGGAGGAACTCGCTATAAAAGGTTACACGGATGCGAGCTTCCAAACTGATCGAGATGATTCTCGATCACAATCTGGGTATGTGTTCACTCTTAATGGAGGAGCTGTCTCTTGGAAGAGCTCAAAACAGGAAGTGGTAGCATTGTCCACTACAGAATCAGAATACATCGCCGCTTCATTGGCAGCTCAGGAAGCTGCATGGTTGAAGAAATTCATTACTGATCTAGGGGTGGTCTCTTCCATTCAAGACCCCCTAGAAATCTTTTGTGACAACGAGGGTGCGATTGCACAAATCAAGGAACCTCGTTCGCACCAAAAGACAAGGCACATAGAGCGGAGATTCAACTACATAAGGGATGAAGTTGAAAAAGGAAAGATATGTATTCGCAAAGTTGGAACTGATCAAAATCTTGCGGATCCATTCACGAAGCTCCTAGAAAGACCGAAACATGAGCGTCATGCGAGTGGCTTAGGACTCCGATATTCTAGTAATTGGATTTGATCTATTTTGTATTTACGTTTAAAAGACTTTTGTAATTTAACTCTTTTATATGATTATGGAATCTTGAGTTAAATTCTAATTTTTGCATGTTTAATCCATGAATAAGTTATCTTATTCTAAAAGTCCGTAGTCGATCACATTTGTGGGAACAAATATGAAGCAAGACTATTATGAACTAGGATTGGTGGATATTCATAAGGAATGAATATGGAGCATAGGTTTGCTGCCAAAGTTCATAGATATTTGTGGGATACAAATATTGGACTGACCCGCTCTCAATATTACTACATGGAGTCGATTGACTTGATCATTAGTAATCTTGAGTAAAGGAGAATTTCATATTATCCTTAGACCTGAGATGTATATTGGGTCTTGATTTTCACCAAGTATTACACTTTGACTCTCCCCTTCGCTATTCGTAAAAGATGGTACATAAGGATGAGCTCAGGTGGAGTATAAAAGTGATAGTGAGAGGCGTATACAGTCAAGATGGAATTTGTTCCTCTTATGTGTTGAGAGTTTAGATGTCTAAGGCCTGATAAAGTTGAATTGTAAAGAGAATGATCGCCTATGTCTCTTAGATTCAACATGACATCTAGTAACAAAGGGATATAATGATAGATTCACCTAAATCATATCAAGTAAGGGACTTGAAGGGATGATGTTATTGAATGGCACTTCGTCAAACACATTAGGGGTGGTGAACTGTTGTTAGGCGGTATTCACCACTTGCATTAATTTTCTATGTATCTCGTGCAAGTGGGAGATTGTTGGAATTACGTATGCCCGAGACACATACTTAAACTAATGTGGCTAACTGTGTTTGATCCAAGTCGGGTCATACCCAAAAACAAGCTAGACAACACCAAATGTATTCTTTTAGTGATTTGATCATTTAAACGAATACCGAACACTACGTGTTTATAAAATTGGTTTTCTAAACAAACACACTTGAGGATTTAAATAAATTATCTGGATAATTTGTTTATATAAATAAATTATTTAATTGGTTAAATAATTACATAAATGTATGCACAATTTTATAAAAGTGAGTTTTATAAAATAAATGGAGGTGTTTTAAATGGTTAAAACAAAACACAAAAAAAAAAAAAAAAAAAAAAAAAAACAAAACCGGCCACCCCATGTGGGTGGAGGGTTTGGTCCCATCCAAACTTTTGTCCTTTTGTGTTGACCACCTTTTATTAATAACCATTCACAAGACATGCATTTTGGTTCTTGTCTCATTTTGAATTTCAAGTAATCAAAAACATCCTCTCTTTCTCCCTCTAAAACTCACGGCCACTTTGGCCAATTTTGGGGAGTTTTGTGAGCTTCATATAGTGTTCAATTCCTAGCATAAAGTTGGTGTTGTTGCTACAAAGCTTGGGGTATCACACTCTTGAGGTCTTCTTCTTTGGAGGCTTGTCATTCATCCACCATCATCTTCAACAACCCACTTGTTCTTCTAAAGGTAGAAGAAGGTACAATTTACATTTTGTGAGCATCTTGTTCTTGTAATTTTGATCCTTGGCTTCGGGTTTTAGTTTTAACATAATGGTATGTTCATAACAAGTTTTAAAATCTTAGCTTCCGTTGCGTTTTCTAGTTAAATATGGTTAACTTGAACTTTGATATTCTTGTTTAAAACCCAACAGCTAGATGGTAAGGCGCTTTCACGACGGGTTGGGCTCCTGGTACTAAATCTATCTGGAATTCTATCTCTCGCTCCGGTGGCAACCTCAGAAGTTCCTCAGGGAATACTTCTGGGTAGTCGCGCACAATAGGAACATCTTTCATTTCTTTTATCTCGGCCGTAGCGTTGACAACATACGCCAGGTAGGAACCGCACCCTTGCCTTAACAAACCCTCGGCTTTTATCATCGAAATGACATTAAGCCCAGAACTTTCCTTATCACCGTAAACCGTCACCGCACTACCATCCAAGGACTTCAACCTTTTTATCCTACTCTTACATACTATCTGAGCCTCATACTCTGACAGCCAATCCATTCCCAAAACCACATTGAACCCTCCTAAGGTCATAACATACAAAGTAACAGGGAACTCATGTCCCTCTAACTCTGTCTTACAGTCCTTAACCATTCTCATTATTTTAACCGAGGTGTCACTAGCGGTTTCTACTATAAAAGTTTAAGACACTCGACAACATTTCATTTTAGCTAATTTACTAAATGGTGTGGCTACGAAACTTTTGTTCGCACCCGAATCAAATCATACTGAAGCGGATATACCGTTTACTAGAAACGTACCTGTGACAACATCTGGAATCTGCTGGCTTGTTCCTGGGTTAACATGTAAGCTCTGGTCCTCGGTCTAGTCTGATCGGCATCATTCTTTCCACTCCCTCCAGCCCTACCATCGGTGCATTCCTTGGCAAAATGGCCTGACTTACCGCACTTGTAGCATGCAGGTTTTGTAGTACAATCGGGAGCATAATGCCCCACCTTTCCACACTAATAACTTGCATTCGATCCCAGCCTACATTCCCCACCATGAGCCTTACCACACTTATAACAAACATCAGCTCCTTTACTCCACTTGCACTTACCCCCATGCATCTTTCCAAACGTCTTGCACGATCTCTTCTCCCATACTTTCTGCTTCTTATCCTTGGAGTTCCATAACTGAGTACCGGGTCGTTTGACATGATTGACCCACTTCTTATCTTTCTTCTCTTCTCCCACAACCACATCGTCCACGACCAGTTCTTCATAAACCATCTCTGCAAGTTCGACAGCAGAGTCAAAAGTAGCAGTTTTGTTTGCCCTGACCAACGTGCGGACCTTGTGTGTCAATCCCCTCACATAACACTTGATTCTCTTAGCCTCAGTGTTAACCATATTGGGTACCAACCTAGACATGCAGTTGAACTCTGTGGTGTACTCACGATGTGTCATCATTCCAGCTTTCAAGTTCAGGAACTTCATCTCCGCTCTCTCAACTTCTGCGTCAGCACAGAACCCCTTCATTACCAACTCTTTAAGATCCTCCCACTTCATTTCCTTGATCTCCTCTGGACTCTTCCTCTGCTCAATCTATTCCCACTAATATATTGCCTCATCACCAAATGATTGTGTTGGGCCTAGTTTTGTGGTTTGTACTTAATATAGTAATGTTTGGGCTTGGGTTTTGGATATACATGTAAACCGAGAACACTTATGTGTTCTCGGTGGGCTTCTGGTTGGTTGGGCCGGCCTGTTGGTTGTTTTCCCTTTATATAGATATGTGATGTATAGGGTTAAAGGTTGTTCATTCCTAGAATTATTATCAAGTATTGTAAGTGCTTAAGCACCCGACGTATTCAATAATATACGTGTGTTTTGAAGCAATTGTGTGTTACTTTACTTGTTATTATCCGTGTTCTTGAATCACCGAGTGTTGGTATTCCGCACCAATACTCGTTTGGTTGATATCATATTGTAGTGATCCAGATTCAGGACTTACAATTGGTATCAGAGCCTTAGACCTTTTCAGGCTCGTTATTGTGATATCAACGGATTCGAGATCTTGGTCTGCTTGGTGGTGTAAGAGTTTTTCCGGCCAGTAGTCTATCGGAGAAGAGAAAGAATTATTTTGGTGAAAGATTGACATTGTTTTGGTAACAAATCAAATTCCACTAAATTTGGGAGTTTGTTACTGTCAAAGTCAAACTGAATCTATAGTTTTCGGCCAAGGAAATTATTTCTCGGGTGGTTTTTTGAAGGTTTTCAGTCAACATTTTTTTGTGTTCTTGGTCAATTTGTGTTCTCGGTCAATAGATTTGGTCAACAAACTCAGTTTTCGGTCAACAGCTCATCAACACACTCAGTTCTCGGCCAAAGAGTGGTTTTCGGTCAAAGAATTGGTCAACGTTGGCGTTTTCAGTCAATCTTGGTCAAACAACTAGGTTTTCGGTCAATCTTGGTCAATGATTTAGTTCTCGGTCAACGGGTTTTAGTGTGCTCAGCCCAGTCTGTTGGTTTGGGCTTGTTTTATTGGATAAATAATTTATTGGACTTAATCTTAATTGGACCTAAAATCAATCAGTAACAAATTTGAAATGGCCCAGTTAACCAATGGCAGCAACTCCATCAACTCGTCACTTCACCAAGAACTTGACTCCATCATGGGCACTGCTACTCGTATACCCCGTTTATTGTCCCACAAGGGGTTCAGTGAGTGGAAATTCCGTTTCGAACACTATGTCAAAATGAAAGATGCGAAAATTTGGAGAAGCATTGTGAGAGGACCTCAAAGGATCACTTATCAAAGGGAGAATTCAGACGAGGTTCTTATAAAGCCGGTTGCTGACTATAACGATGATGATTTTGCTAAGGTTGAAGAAGATGAAAAGGCTCTTTCTACTCTAACGATGACACTTTCACCCGAGATTGCCTTCAGTTTAGAGAACTCCAAACAGCTAAGGAATTGTGGGCCGTGTTGATAGAGGTTTATGAAGGAAATGAGGATATGAAGAGAAGTCGCCAAGATCTGTTGCGACAAAAGTTTAATATGTTCAATCATGTATTTGGAGAGACACTGGAATCCCAACTTCAAAGGTTCATATCTCTCGTAACTGAAATGAGAACTGCAGGAATCTTTCTGCAAACCTCAGAAATTAACAAGTTGGTGAATTCTCTGCAGAAAAATTGGGACATGAATGTTGCGGTTATCAAAAAGACCAAGGGATCTGAACAGAATGAGCATGACTGAAATGATAACCACCATTAAAGCCTGTGATATGGACGATAAGCAGCGGCCAATAAATCACGCTAGTTCTTACAGTGCTGCAGGATATAATGTTGTTTCTAACAGTGCTCTCATGTCTCAAGATAGTTTTTCACTATTCAAGCCTACTCAACAAACGCCAAAGGGAAACTTTCAGATGTTTTCGTCCACTCTAGTTCAATCATCATCATCTAGCTCGCCAGTCCGGCACCTGCCTTTTTCACAAAAACTAGTCAGTCTACAAATGCTTATGGTAAAACCTCTCCTAGTCCAAACTCCAGCCAGATCCCTACTATACCTAAAGAAACTCAAGAGAATATTGCGTTAATGGCGGGATTTATGAATTGTTATCATGTTTTTCTGGCCGGGGACTTGGTTCAACCGGTAGTCACTGCTAAACTAGATCAGATTCATCCCAATGATGTTGAAGAAATGGACATTTCGTGGCAACTTGCCATGGAAGTTTTCCGTGCCAAGAAATTTACTAAAAGGACAGGTAGAAATAATTGGAACATGCCTAAAAATCAGAAGGTGGGGTTTAACAAAGAGACCCTCAGGTGTTACAACTGTCACGAGCCAGGTCATTTTGCCGTGAATGCACCAATCCAGCTAAGGATGGAAATACGGAGAGGGCATTAGTTCCTGTTGGGAATGCTCGGGGTGATGTTGGAAGCGATTTCGGGAAATGGTGAAAGAGGTATGGTTGCTCAAACATTTTCTTGGGAAGGTCAGATGGCTGCGCTAAACATTGGAAATCATACTGCAAATTTCGCAACTGTTGAAGACTTGGAGGAAGAAAACACTGCTGAGGAGAAGGTCAAGGAGCTTCAGTTTGCATACATGGCGTTCACTTCTCCGGATTCATCTGAGGTACATTTTAAACCATGTTCTTTAAACTGTAATGAGAAAATAGAAATGTATAAACTTCATAATGACAATCTAAGTAGAGATATGGAAAGAATAAAATCTGAAAATTTCAAACTTAAGAAGAATGAAAAGGGATTTGTTGACAAAATCAAATCTCTTAACAAAGACATTAAGAAACTTAAGTCTGATTTTAGCATAAAGAGCTGTCACCATCGTGATGCTAAACAAGAAATAGCTGATCTGACTGCTAACTGGAAGCTTCTAAGTTAGAAATCTTAAATCTAATTAGAAAATTTGAAAAGGCTGAATTTAATTTTAAAAAATTCGAAGGTTCCAGTAAAGTAGTCAACTCAATGATTGAAAATCAGCAGTGGTGGAAGGAAAATGAAGGTGAAGGGATAGGATTCAATCAAGTTCCCCCACCATATAACCACAACTATGTTCCTACTTCTGTTACAAAAGAACAGGAAGAAAAGGTTAAGGATTTGAAGTATGGTAAACAGGATAAGGGTGAGGGGATCGGTTATACAAGCACCGGTCCACCTACTTCAAGTATGAATGATTCTAACGTGTCTACTTCATGTGCAGAAAAAGTAATTATGAAGGAATGGACTGATGAGGATGATGACCCTAGTTTTGATTTTGATAATAATTTTATTTCTAATGTTTCTATAGAACCTCCTGTTTTGAATTATGTTATTTCGACTGTTTGTGTGGGCACTGTTTTAAAGAGCAAGGATAATTGTGTGGTTGCTTCGGTTGAAACTTTAAACTCTAATAGTATGGTTTCAAATAAAACCAAAATATCAAAAATTTCAAAAACATCAGAAAAATATGTTGCACCTAAGTTTGTCAAGGAGAGATGCTCTAACGACAAACAAGGTGATAAGTTCAAACAGGGGAGCATGAATTCTCGCAAATCTAAGCAAACTTGTCCACACAACCAGTACAGACAAGGAGTTGCCCAAAATGAATTTTCCATAAAACGTCAGACATGTTTTAACTGTGGCACTCCTGGTCATATTGCCAGAAACTGTCCACATCGTCCGTACATTCCCTACTACGGATTTTATCAAAGGAATTTGCCTTATATGCCTCATAATGCGTTCATACCAGAATTCAGGCATTGTCCCGCTAGTTCCTTTGACGATGATTGGAATCAAAATAAGTCTGGCAGGTTTAGTCCTTATCAGACCAAACTGAACAGATATAAAAGAGTAGCCAGAAAGGATGTTTCAAAGCCAAAATCAAATATAAAAATTAAGGCTAAGTCCAAACAAGGAAAACGGGCAGATTCGTCTCCTTCCACGTCCAAATCACCGGAGGTTACGACAACCATTCGTACATATAACTCCAAGTCTCACAGACATAGATGGTTGCCTAAATCTCCGGCCAAAGAGTCAACAAAATCTATTTTTGATGATCAAAAGGATATGTCATGGCAATCCATGAAAATTGTAGATGAATCAGGGTCACCCAGTGTAAGTATGGACAAGGTACCAAAAACTAACTAATCCCGCGTTTCGTGCAGGGACAGCTATGGAGGAATATCATCAGACCTTGGTATGTTGATAGTGGCTGTTCCTGGCACATGACAGGAGACATCACCCAGCTATGTAGAAACCCGATAAGGATCTAGCCGCTATGATACATCGATTATACGATACGAACATGAATACTTTAAATACGGTTTTATTGATAAATATGGAATAATTACATAATAAGTTATGGAGAGGATATTAACTTAGATCTAGGATCTCACACCTCTCATATGTGTGATCTCCCTTAATTATGAGCATGGAACCACCTATTTATAGGCCACATGCTCCATTCGTTAAGTTAACTCTAAATCGTTATGCCTCCATAACGAATTAGACTCCATTCGTCAACATTCCATGACGAATGGTAATAACTTAACGAACTAGCCCTCATTCATTATGCTTTCATAGCGAATGGACTGATACATTAACGAACTAGCCTAGATTACTAACGAATGGACCTCATTCGCTATACAAACCATAGCGAATGGGCCATTTACAATAAATATAAAATCTAGACTATGTATAAATTATTCGAATGCTACGAACAACAATTTCGTGCAATAACAAGCTACACGACATTCAAACATTTAATGGTGGGTATGTGTCCTTTGCGGGAGGAGAGAAAGGAAATATCACTCAAAAGGGTATTGTAAGTAACGGTGTTTTAAAGTTTGAAAATGTTAATTTTGTTCCAGAATTGAAGCATAGTCTTTTGAGCGTGTCACAAATTTGTGACAAAGATTTTTCAACTCATTTTACTAAAAATGAGTGCTTAATTCTGATATCTGGTATAATCATACCAGAAGAGTGGATTCTTGTTCGATTACAACGAAAAGATAATGCTTATGTGATCGACATGAACAAAAATGTTCCTGACGAAATAACCTGTTTGTTTTCAAAAGTGTCAGAATATAATGCGATGCTTTGGCATCGTCGGCTTGGTCATGCAAATACTAAAAACCTGAATCATCTTGCTAAAAACAATCTAGTGCGTGGTTTACCAATCAAGGATTTTGTGACTGTTGAAAAATGTGTGGCTTGCGTGTTGAGAAAACATCATCGAAAATCTCATAAACCTAAGTTAATTAATACCATTTCGTCAGTTTTTCAGTTACTTCATATGTATCTCTTTGGGCTGGTTCATGTCTTAAGTTTGTCTCGTAGTTCCTATTGTCTCGTTATTACTGATGACTACTCACGTTTTACATGGGTATTTTTCTTGTCAAATAAGAGTGAAACTGCAGATCTGATCAAGAAGTTTGTGGTGTTAATGGAAAATCAACTGAACCTTAAGCTGAAAGGAATTCGGTGTGATAATGGAACGGAATTCAAGAATGCAGTTCTGAATCATTTTTGCTCAAAAAAGGGGGTGCTTCGTCAATATAGCGCTCCAAGGACACCGCAACAAAATGGCGTTGCTGAAAGAAGAAACAGAACTCTAATTGAGGCAGCAAGAACGATGTTATGTGACTTTAAACTGCCACTGTTTTCTGGGCAGAAGCGATTAATACAGTTTGTTATGTTCAGAATTGGGTAATTATCAACAAGTCCAAGATGAAGACTCCATATGAGATTGTTTATGGTCATCAACCCACTGTCGCACATTTCAGAGCTTTCGGGTGTCCGTTCACGTTGCTAAATCTAGAAACTAATCCAAAGTTTGGAGCTGCAGCAGATGAGTGTTACTTCGTCGGATATGCGGGAAATACAGCTTACAGGGTTTACAACAAGTCCACTAAACAGATTATAGAATCTTATGAAGTCCGTTGGTTAGAAGAAAATGAGACTGACGCCCGTGTTGGTCCCATTTGGTTATTCGACTACAATGAATTCTTCAAGCCTTTTAATGTATTTCCAGTCATCAACACAGACTCTCAAGGTGGTTCCACAATGGAGGTTACTCAAGACTGTTCTCAATCACTGTCTCATATTTCTCCGTTACTGGATGATGAGGTTATTGAGATGACTAGTGCTTCGACCACAACCGATAATCAGCCTATACAATCTTCAGAGACCGATCATTCACAACCAATCTCGTCTGAGAATACTGTAAATGTTGAGGGGGAGAGTTCCGTTCGTCAGATATTCAGGAGCACACTATTTCCCGACGCCATTCCTGATGAATACGTTGTCGGCACCTCGTACTCCCACAATACAGCAACGTCTGGATGGAAAAACCCTCTTATTAACTCCGGGGAGAACGTAACGAATCTTCAACCTAACAGTGATGTTTTTGATCATTCAATTCCTTCAAGAATCCAAAAGAATCACCCGATTGAAAACATCATAGGTCCCATTGAAGCGGGTGTGTCCACTAGAAGTCAGACCGGACACATAACAGCTGTATATTTTCCTGTTTCATATCTCAAATCGAACCAAAGAATGTTGAGATGGCACTTCAAGAACCTAGTTGGGTCGATGCTATGCATGAAGAACTGAATCAGTTTGATAAGTTGAAGGAATGGAGATTAGTTAAACTGCCGGAAGGAAAGAAATCTCTTGATACAAGATGGGTTTTCAGGAACAAGCAAGATGACACCGGGGTTATTGTTCGTAATAAGGCAAGACTCGTAGTTCGCGGGTTTCGCTAGGTAGAAAGGTTAGATTACACAGAAGTCTATGCTCCAATGGCTAGACTTGAGGCAATTAGAATCTTTCTGGCATATGCGTCGTATATGGGCTTCACAGTATATCAGATGGATGTTTAAACAGCGTTCTTGTACAGGGAGGTCAAAGAAGAAATTTATGTTGATCAGCCGCCGGGTTTTGTTAACTTTAAGAAACCAAATCATGTTTACAAGTTAGACAAGGCTCTGTATGGGTTACATCAGGATCCACGAGCGTGGTATGCTACTCTCACCGCGCATCTTCTTGACCATGGTTACAAGCGTGGAACGATTGATCAAATTTTGTTCTGGAAAACTGTCGGAAAGGATTTGATTCTGGTCCAGATATATGTTGATGACATCATCTTCGGTTCCATTAGTGCTGATTTGTGTAAAGAATTTGAGGGTGTTATGAAGAAACGATTTGAGATGAGCTCGTTGGGTGAAATGACAACATTTCTGAAGTTACAGGTTCGCCAAGGACCGACGGGAATTCTGTTGCATCAAGGAAAGTATGTTAAAGATATGCTGGCTAAGTTTAAGCTTCAAGATTCCATGAGTGCTAGTACTCCAATGGCAGAAAGACCGCTACTATCATCTGATTCTGAAGGGAGTCCCGTAGATCAAACATACTATCGATCGATGATCGGGTCTCTGATGTATCTCACTGCTAGTCGTCCCGACATAATGTTCACAGTCTGCCAATGTGCTCGCTTCCAGGCTAATCCTAAACTCTCTCATTTAATTGCTGTTAAACGTATTTTTAGATATCTAAAGGGACAACCGAAGTTAGGTCTTTGGTATCCCAAACAATCAGAATTTGATCTTTATGCTTTTGCTGATAGCAATTATAGTGGAGATGACATTGACAGGAAATCCACGTCAGCTGGTTGCCAGTTTCTCGGAGATCGGCTCATCTCATGGAAGTGTAAGAAACAAAAAACAATGTCCACCTCGACAGCCGAAGCAGAGTATGTTGTTGCATCCGCTTGCTGCTCTCAGGTTATCTGGATGCAAAACCAGTTGCTGTATTACGGTTTGGAATTTCTTGACACTCCTATTTTCTGTGATAATGATGCGGCCATTGCTATTGTGAAAAACCCAGTCCAACATTCTAAAACCAAGCACATCGATATTAAAATTCATTTTATTCGTGACTGTTTCGATTGAAAATTGATTCATCTTGAACAGGTCCACACCGATAATAACGTGGCGGACTTATTTACAAAACCGGTCAGCACAGCAAATTTAATGTGCTTGTGAGTTTTCTTAAAAGGCTACGTTTCGAGGATTGAGTTTTTTTGGGGATAAATTTGTACAGTTTTGTTTAATTTTTGCACAAATTTAGGGGGAGAAAAATCAAAAAGACAAAAATAGTGTGTGCGCGTTGTCTTCTTTATTGAAGCAAAAAAAAAATTGAGTTTGTCAAAGATTCATTTTCGCTTAAAATTATGCCGGTTGGTCAAGTTCGAAGGACATATACTTGTATATGTTTAGTCTGGTGTTCTACTTGTAGTTTCACAGGATAGCCATTTACCTAACGACTGAAAGCACCCGAGGCAATTATGATGTGTTTTTGTGTTTCGTGTTCTTTCACTTAAAATTATGTCGGTAACTCTGAGTTGGAAGAACATGTGTTTTCATGCATGTTTGGTCTGGTTGACCACTTTTGGTTATAATGGATAGCCATTTATCTGAAGGCTTAAAGTGACCGGGGTGACAAAATTCTTAACACGTGTGTTTTACTTAACTCCCTGGGAAGTGATATTAATATTCAGTTAACGGCTTTTTAGAAGCTTTAAAATGTTTTCAAATGAAAATTGATCCAACCTTTGGTAAATGATAGATAAATTGTTTCTGTGTGCCTAACGGGTGAAGTTATTAAGCTTAAAAGACTCTAGAACAGTCATTGATGTGTATGGTACTTTCCACAATGCGTAAAAGTTAAAATTTTTTTTGGTCTAATTACTTTACTTGATTTTCAGGAGTTTATCTAATACGATATCTAGAGATAAATGGTTTATGGATAATGGATGCTCTCGTCACATCACTGGCAACATTAACCTTCTATCCAATGTTAAGAATATTCAAGGGGTTATGTAGATTTTGTAGGTAATCAAGGCGGTATGATAACCAAGGAAGGAGATATTTCAAATGGTAGTATTATGTTTGATAAAGTAAATTATTGTGACAAGGGGGATCACAATTTGCCGAGAGCCACTCAGATTTTTGTTAAAAAGTACACCACCGTATTAGCGACAAGGAGTGCATAATACTCAAAGCAGGATAGGTCATTCTAAAAGACATGGTTGTTATGCGATCTCCTAGGTTGAATGATATTTATGTACTTAGCATGAGTACTAAAGTATCACTCTCTATTTCTGTTAAAAGGTGTTTTATCTCTAAAGAAACTGAGAAAGACTCGATTATGTGGCACATGCGTATGGGTCATGTAAGAAAAATGAACCATCTGTTGGCAAATGATTTAGTGGAGGGAGTTTCGCTAAAACATTTCAAGTTGACCGATCACTGTGTTGCATGCAAGAAGGGCAAACAGAAATAGAAGTCGTACTAGACGAAGTTATTTAATTCCAATGATACTCCTCTTAAACGACTTCATATGGATTTTTTTGGTCAAGTGAATCGTGCGATAACTACTGTAGACAGGTACTGTTTAGTTGTGACTGATGACTATTCGAGGTGCTCATGGGTGTTATTAATGTGTTCCAAAGATAAGGCGCCGGGTTTTGTTCAAAGCTTAATCACCAAGATGCAATAACTTTTCAAACATAAAGTGAGAAGCATTCGAAGAGATAATGGTATGAAGTTCAAAAACAATGTATTGATTTTTTTTCTGTATTCAAAAAGGTATGCATTGAGTATATAGTGTTCTTTGTGTACCCCAACAAAACGGTGTTGCTTAACAAAAGAACCGGACATTTATTGAAGCAGCAAAAACTATGTTAGCAGACTCAAAGATTCTTGTTCAGTTCTGGAATGAAGCTGTGAACATTGCTTCCTGCCCGCTCATTCGTGTTCTAATTGTTAAGAAGCTTCAAAAGACGAGTTATGAGCTTCTAAAAAACTGAAAACCTAATTTAAAGTTTCTCAAACCATTCAAGTGTCCTTGCACAATGTTGAAATGAGATGCGGGTAAATTCGAGAAGAAAGCTATTGAAGGTTATTTTCTGGGTTATGAATCGCCTAAGAAACGAGTCTTTAATTTTTCTTCGGGTTTTGTAGAAGATTGGGACTATGTCGATTGTCAACACTACATTACACCTCTTGTTGGTAAGGGTCCTGATTGGATGTTCAATTATGAGGGTTGTTGGGATTGAGATTTGACCAAGGAAGATTGGAATCTTATCAACCTCTTCAAAGTAATGGCTAAGTATGGAATACGAGCAAGCTTGGCACTTCGAACAAGCCTATAACTTATTCAAGCAATGTGTTTTACTTTCGAGAAAAGTTACATTCTAGAATTCTTTGGAGAAGATCAACTTTCTGAAGAGTACTGTGGCAATAGAAGATACAAGATTGAACAATTTATGCCCTTTCAATCTAGTTTGATGGTCTTATTACTCATCAGAAGATCATTGAAGTTGAATCCCCAAGAACAAGTGAAAGATACAAGAGGGGTAACTCAAGTGAAAAGTTTAAAGGACAAGCGTGGTGCAAAGTCTGTGATGTTTATGGTCATCACACTGACTCGTGTCAAGAAAGGTTCTCTCAAAAACCAATTCATGTCCCTGATCATACAAAGTTTAGACATGATTTTTCATTTTACAAGAAAAGATAAAATGAATACTTGAGTAAGGGTAAGAAGATGGGTGATGATCAAGTCAAGAGTGATAAGATGCTGATAAGAAAAGAGATTTCATTGGAAGAAAAAGGGAACAATGATTAATAAACTAAACATAACCCAATGTATTAAGTCTGAAGTCTCCGAGAAATCTGTTGACTCTGAAAAGTCAACCAGTTGTGAAAGAAATAGCAAGGTTAAAAAGACAATATTCAACGAAAAGAAATCAATAGAGCTCACTAGAGATGAGAAGTTTTTCTTGAAAATGGCTATGAAACACATGGATTCTTATGGAAGCCAAAATCTCAAGCTCAAGTGACTATCATAAAAAGGGAAACAATCATTGAAAAATGCACTAGCATATTTCCCAATGTTGGAAACTTATATGAAACTAGCTTTAAAACCGATTAGTCTTATGAGCTAGTGTATGAGGATCCCAAACCAAATGAAACTGATGATGAAGTTGTCGATGACTTGCAAGCTGAATCAACCTGTGATTCATCACTTAACAGATCCTTTTTTTTCTTTGATTTGTGCAGGAACACTCCATCATAATAAATGATATTGTTGGGTTTTAACAAGATTATCAAAGTCATATAAACCCATTTATATGAAGAACGCAACGGATAATAAAGTTTTAAATCTTGCTAATTTGATTAATTTAAAACCGATTTTATATAAAACCCAATACTCAGATCCATATACGAAACACATACTATCAAAACAACCATAAGGTGTTTTAGCATACAACCTTTCAAGAGTAAATTTAAAGAGGAGAATGATCTTGAATGGCTAGTCTTCAAAGGAGAAGATCCTCAAGCTTGTATACCCATAAGCTAACAACAAAACACCCATAATTTGATAGGATTTCACTTTTCAAAACTCCTTTTTGCACCTCCTTCCTTGGCCGAAATAATGGAGGGAAAAAGGAGAGTTTACTTGTGTGTGTGAGAGAGAAAAGTGATTTTCAAGAATGCATCACCCAAGAACCAACCACCACACATGCATGTTGTTGATATCTATAATAATAATAAAGAGATGAGAGGGAGGGAGGGAGGGAAAGGGGGTGGCCTACTTTGGTCTCCCTCCCAAATTCAAACTCAAATATTATTATTATGTTATTTATGTTATGTCTTTTTAAAATAACGTAGCATGGTTCAAGTAACATGCAAATGTTACAAGTCTTACGTTAAGTTATTTAACCAGCATAAAGAAGAATATGAAATGTCTTCTCTCAAAATATAAATTATTCATATAATTTATTTATAACCTAAGTGCAAATATTTAGAAACCCATTTTCTAAAAAACATAACCCATTTTCTAAAAAACATAAGTATATTTTGAGAGAAGACATTTCATATTCTTCTTTATGTTGGTTAAATAACTTTACGTAAGGCTTGTAACATTTGCATGTTACTTGAACCATGCTACGTTATTTTAAAAAGACATAACATAAGTAACATAATAATAATATTTGAGTTTGAATTTGGGAGGGAGACCAAAGTAGGCCACCCCCTTTCCCTCCCTCTCTCTCATCTCTTTATTATTATTATAGATATCAACAACATGCATGTGTGGTGGTTGGTTCTTGGGTGATGCATTCTTGAAAATCACTTTTCTCTCTCACACATACAAGTAAACTCTCCTTTTTCCCTCCATTATTTCTGCCAAGGAAGGAGGTGCAAAAAGGAGTTTTGAAAAGTGAAATCCAATTAAATTATGGGTGTTTTGTTATTAGTCTTGAAAGGAGAAGATCCTCAAGCTTGTATACCCATAAGCTAATAACAAAGCACCCATAATTTGATACGATTTCACTTTTCAAAACTCCTTTTTGCACCTCCTTCCTTGGCCGAAGTGCCACTCAATAATATCATCCTCTTCAAGTCCATCACTAGAAAATGATTTAGGTGAATCTATCATTTATCCTTTTGCCATAGATGTTATGTCAAATCCATAGACACAGAGTGACCATTCTCTGTTGATTTAACTTATCAGGCCTTAAACATCTTACTCTCAATGAATAACAGGGACAAATCCCCTATTGACTACATACGTCTCTCACAATCACCTCATACTACACTTGAGCTTAGCGTTATGTACCGTCATGTTTCACAGCATCGAAGAACTAAGTCAAAGCATAATATTTGGTGAATATCAAGACTCAACATGTATCTCAGGTCGGAGGATACTATGATATTCTCCTTTACTCAAATTTAGTTATCACCACCAATTACAAGGATTCCATGCAGTAAAATTTGAGGGCGGGTCAGTCCAATATTTATATCCCATAAATATCTATGAACTTTGGCAACAAACCCTTGCTCTTTATTCATACCTTATGAATATCCACCAATCCATGTTCATAATAGTCTTATCTTCATATTTGTTCCCACAAATATGAGCGACTAGGGACATTTTGAATAATTAACTTATTCACTGATTTAAACATGCTACTATGGAACATATCTCAAAAGTCGTAATCATAAACTATAATCATATGAATGAGTCAAAATAACAATTGTTTAGATATCCAAGTACAAAATATCAAATCCAATCACGAGAATATCGAAGTCCAAAGGTACAAGTATGACCCTCATGCTTCGGCCTTTCATAGAGCTTCGTGAGTGGATCCGCAATGTTTTGATCAGTGTGAACTTTGTGAATACATATCTTTTCTTTTTCAACTTCATCCCTCATGTAGTAGAATCCCCGCTCACCGTGCCTCTTCTTTTGATGTGCACGGGGTTAATTGATTTAAGCAATCGCACCCTCATTGTAACAAAATATCTCTAGAGTGTCTTGAATAGTATAAACTACCCTTAGGTCGGCAATGAATTTTCTTATCCACGCAGCTTCTTGAGCTACCAATGAGGCGGTGATGTGTTCGGATTCAGTGGTGGACAATGCTACCACATCTTATTTTGGGCTCTTCCAAGAGACTATCCCACCATTCATATCGAAAACATATCCCGATTGTGATCGAGATTCATCTCGGTCAGTTTGGAAACATGCATCCGTGTAACCCTTTACAACGAGTTCCTCCTCACCAGAGTCATATATTAAAAACATAACCTTAGTCCTTAAAAGGTATTTCAATATGCTCTTAACTCCATCTAATATCTACTTCCCGGATTTTGTTGGTATCTACTTGTCATGCCAAAAGCGCATGAAACATCCGGTCTAGTGTATAACATTGCATACATGATGGATCCTATTTACGAAGCGTATGGGATGCCTTTCATTTTCTCTTGCTCATCCTTTGAGCTTGAACATTGAGTTGCACTCAATACCGTTCCTCTTTGAATAGGTATCAAACCTTTCTTAAAGTTTTCCATCTTGAACCTTTTCAAGATTTTATCTATATATGCACTTTGGTTTAAACCTATCAACTGCCTTGATAAATCCTAATACATCTTTATTCACAAAATATAGGTGGCTTCACCAAGATCCTTGATGGAAAAACAACTCCCAAGCCAGGCTTTTACACCTTACATAGATGGAATGTCATTTCAAAATAGTAGTATGTCATCAACATACAATACTAAGAAGGTAATGATGCTCCCACTAGCTTTCTTATGCACACAAGCCTCATCAGCATTCTTGATGAATCCAAATTTCTTAACATGTTCATCAAAACGGTGATTCCAACTCCTATATGCTTGTTTCAGTCCATAGATTGATTTCTTTAACTTGCATACTTTATTATGATGTTGTGGATCGATAAAACCTTCGGACTGAACCATATAGACATCTTCCTCATGATGTCCATTTAGATAAGCGATTTTAACAACCATTTGCCAAATCTCATAGTCATAATATGCGGCTATGGCAAATAATATTCGAATAGACATTAGCATTTCCACCGGTGAAAAGGCCTCATCATAGTCAACCCCTTGAGTTTGAATAAAACCATTTGCTACAAGTCTTGCTTTATAAGTATCCAAGTTTCCATGCATATCGGTTTTATTCTTGAAAAGGTGGTACAACCAAATCCCATACTTGGTTGTCGTGCATGGATTGCATCTCAACGTTCATGTCTTTAAGACATTTGTCACAAGCAGATTGTGACATTACATCATGGTATGTGGTGGGTTCATCCTAATGTACCACATAGCATCCATCCATGAAAAATCCATATCTTTCGTGTAGATTACCAATTCTACCATATTTGCGAACGTTTTGTTTGTCTTGATCAACCATTTGATCATTCTCAATAACCTCTTGTTAATTGCTAGTATCAACCAAACGTGTATCGGCTTGTGGTTCTTGATCCTCCTCGAGTTCCACCGTTCTACTAGTTCCTTCCATAATGAAGTTAGTTTCCAAGAACTAGGCCTTTCGAGCAATAAAGACCTTTTACTCGGTTGGGTGGTAGAAATAATATTCCATTGAGTCATTGGGATATCCTACAAAGATACACTTAGTGGAGCGGCTTTCAAGTTTTCTTAGGGTGTTGTGCTTAACATAAGCCTCACAACCCCATACCTTTAAATATGATAACGATGGAACCCTTCCATGCCATATTTCAAAAGGTGTCTTGTCCACTTTCTTGGTTGGGGCCATATTTAGAATACGGGCTGCCAAGAGCAATGTGAAACTGATGCAGCAGTAAAATGAAAATAAAGATCGAATCACGTTAATTCAATGAATACCCGTGAAAAACATCCAAAACCCCCAAATCCCACCCAAATGTCAAGGGAAAATGAATAGAAAAATGATTATTAATAAAATTCAAGACTTTTCCAATTACATAAGAACCATATAAATAGACCTTCTAATACGAAATGGGCCCAAAAAAGGTCATGGGCCAAACACAAACCCAAAAATAAAAAGATAAAAACAGGCAAAAAAACAATAAAATGCCCATAACTTTATTTAGGAGCCGTTTTTGGGCTTCGAGCAGGGGCCAAATGTAGGAATCGGTCTGCCCAAGACACATATTAGAGTTGATGTGGCTAGTACGTTATGATCCAAGTCGGGCCATACCCAATAACAAGCTACACAAACACCATGATATTTATTTAAGATATTATCTAATAAATAAATATCAACACTTAGAATACTTAGAAATGAGTTTCTAGATATATGCACTTGTGTAACATATAAATTATTTGGATAATTTATATTTTGAGAGAAGACATTTCATGTTGTTATTTAAGTTGGTTAAATAACAAATATGAAAGACATGTTACATAATACATGTTACCTTGCCATGCTATGTTGAATTTTAACATATATATCAATAAGTAACAAATAATAATACATGAGATTTGAATTTTGTTGGAGGGAAACCAAAGGAGGCCGCCCCCACCTTTCCCCCCTCTCTCTTGTCTTTATTACTTTGTTATTTACAAGGACATGCAATGATTATTGTTGGTGGATGAGTTATTGTTCAAACTCACCTTCTCTCTCACACACACAAGAAAAATCTCTCTTTCTGTATTCCAATTTTTGGCCAAGGGAAGAATAAGAACAAGAAGGAGTTTATCTAAGTACAAATCCTAGCATACAAGGTGTTTGTTGAAGGCTTGGAGGGTATACAAGCTTGAGGCTCTTCTACATTGAAGGCTAGCCATTCAAACCGTCATCTCCTTCATCTTATTACATCTTGAAAGGTTGTATCACATAACCCCCTATGGATATTGGTTTTGGTATGCATGTAATTCATATATGGATCTGGGACTTGGGTTTTACATTATAAAACGGTTTTTATATTAATCTAAATAACAAGATTTAAAGCTAATCTATCCGCTGCATTTTTCATATAAATGGGTTTATATGACTTTGATAATCTTGTTAAAACACAACAATGGTATCAAGAGCCGCTTATACGGATACATGCATCAATAGATCTAAATTTTCTTGGGTTTTATGGTGTGGTTAACCATATGGCCGAAATTTTTGGGGCTTTTGGTTACCCCTTGGTTCTTCAAGATTATACTTTATATGCATGTGATAATCTTGAAGAATTAAGTCATTTGGATGATTTGTTGTTTTGTTTGGACAAAACCCGAAACTTTCGGTTTTCCTTATCCTTGGCCGAAAGTTTGAGGTTCAAAAGGGGAACCACTTATGTATTTAATACTTGCATATTTGGATGTGCATTTGAATTTTCATAACCTAGCCATGACCATGTGTTTGGATGTGTGTTTGTGTTATGATTTATTCAATATTCAATTTCGTTGTAATATTCTTTTATTTGGGTTTGTAATCTGTTTATTCATTCATATTTGTTTGTAATAATAAGTAGATTAGTTGTATTTCTTTTACTAGAGAAAGATGTAATAGGATATATTTTTTTGTAAAAGAAGAAGCAACAAAGTTAGGGTTTTTGGTTTTGGGCCATAATTGACCTCATAGTCCAAGATGGGATTCTAGCCCAACAACCAAAACCCAAAACTTGGAGGCCTATAAAGCTGGGAGCTGAATTTGGAGCCCAAGAGGAAGCCCAAATAAAGTAGAGAAGTCACAACACAAAAGTGGACACTTGAAGAAATTGGATGTGGAATCATGTGGGAGTTCACCGACACATGCCTTTGTTCACTTGGACATGCTTTGTTCACCTGGACATGCCTTTGTGCATTTGGTCCCTAGGAGAGACTTTTGGCACACTTGTTTCGGTCAACAAGTGTGGCTAAGATTAGGAGGCTATGGTTATAACCTTGTGGTTGTTTATTTATGCTTGCATGGTTGATTTATATATTTTGTTTTATCTTATTTGGATAAGGATAATTAACAAACTTAATATCAACAACCTGCATAAAATTGGTTCCTTAGAAATCATTAGGTAATAAAATTGGTTTTATTAAAGGTTAATGATCTCACAATAAAATGGGTTTTATTAAAAGGAACATTGAAAATTGGTTTTCAAACAAAGTACCATACATTTGAATGCATGCAAATGCAAGGTACATAAATAGTTTTCCAATCTAGAATTTAGAAAGCTTAAATCCATTTTAAGACAAGTTAAACACCATCCTTTTATACAACACTCGAATCACTTGGGAACTCGATGTGGGATAAAGGTCACCTACCCACATTGGAGAAAACTTGTGAGTTTGAGGTGGGTTTGCCATATTTGTGGGATAAAGGTCACCTAACCACTTGTATGTCAAATTCACATGTGTGTGTAAGTAGGACGACTTGATTTGGAAACCATGTGAATAGTGTCACCGAAGCATGGCGTACCAAGGTGTTGATGGGATTAAACATGCCAACTGAACGTATGATGTTTAACCATTCTCATAAAACTAGAAGTTGCAAAGGGTTGCAATCGTCAAACGTTGACTACCTTGTTAATTCAATAGTGGATAAAGGTCACCTAACTACTATTTGAATGCAACTTTGGGTTCTAGATTTTAATCATTAATTGTCTTAAAGACATAAAGGGTATTAAAGATTAAAATTAGTTAATTTAGCTTTGTTAAATTGTGTAGATGGTCGCAATCAACAATCCACCAAACGCAATTATCCCACCCGTGCATAACTTATCACTAAGAGCTATACTTGATAAGGATCGTCTTAACTATAACAATTTTATGAATTGGTATCGAAATTTGAGAATTGTTCTCAAACAAAAAAAGAAATCCTACATATCGGACGATCCTATTCCCGATGAACCAAATATTGACGATTTGGATGTCTATAACGATTGGTTGAAATACACCGAGGATTCGGTTCAAGTTTCTTGCCTCATGTTGGGAACTATGATTCCCGAGATTCAAAAGGATTTTGAACATCATGGGGCATATGACATGATCACCCAACTTAAGGAAATGTTCCTTACTCAAGCTAGGGTGGAACGCTGCGAAATGGTTCAAGCGCTTCATGCATGTCATATGGAAGAAACCCAATCGGTTTCATTTTATATGCTTAAGATGAAAAGCTACATTGATCGACGTAAACAGCTAAATTGTCCCGTTTCAAAAGAGTTATCCACGGATTTGATCCTTAATGGCCTAACTAAAAGGTTTGATACTTTTGTCATGAACTACAACATGAATGGATGGGACAAGAGTATTGGTGAGCTTCACGCATTGCTCACGATCAGTGAAGGTGGCAACAAGAAGAGGCATCACCCGGAACCTAATGCAAAGGGTGAAAAAGGTAAGGGACACGACAAGGGTAAGTTCAAAGGAAAGGCTAAAGTGGAACCAACCAAACCAAAGGAGAAGAAGCTAAAGGTTATCTCGGAGGACCCGTGCTTTGGTTGTGGTGAGAAAGGACATTGGATGAGGAATTGTCCAACCTATCTCAAAGAGTTGAAGCAAAGAGGGATGCGGGGCAAACCTCGGGTACAACTTTCATGATTCATATTAATCTTAATGTTATTTCTTCTAACACATGGGTATTGCATACCGGATGTGGAACTCCCATTTTCAATTTGTTGCAGGAGTTCAAAAGAAATAAGCATTTCAAGAAAGGAGATACTAGTCTCTTAATGGGCAACGAAGCAAAGGTTGATGTCGAAGCCCAAGGACACTATATTTTGAAGCTTCCTAAATGGTTTGGAAGTAGTTTTGAAAAACATTTTGTACGCTCCTAGTTTGACTAGGAGTATTATCTCCGTTTCTCTTTTAAGACAATATGGTTATGATTTGAAGTTTGTAGACAATGGTATTGGTGCTTTCATGAATGATGTCTTTTTATTTTAAAGCAATGGCGTCTAATAGCATTTATAAATTAGTTCATGATAACATATCCTTTGAAATCATGTTGTACCAATCAAACACCAAGAAACTCAAAATGGATTTGAGTAAGACTTATCTTTGGCATTGTGTCAGGTCCCCGATTTCAGCTGGATCTTACTCAAATCATGTCATAACACACACAAATAGATGTGTCGATAAGGGAGTTAATGACGGGTTGCTATATTTAGAAAGATTACTGTTTATAAAAGACAGAATCAATAATAAACAGGGTAGTTGCAATCGATAATCAAAGGTAACTAACACACACAAGATTCACTCAAAAGATTTCCATTTATATAACGTTAATCATACAAAAGGATAATCGATTTAGGGTTTCTTGAAGGAAAGTTTATCCGTACTATCCTAAGACAGCCGTCACACTCAATAATATTCTCTCTGAATTAATGAGTCTGTCTGCCTTTAGGAGGTGTGCCCTAAATTATTCCTTTTATAGGCCCGACACCTCCTTTACAGCTGTCATTCCTTTTAGAAAACCTGTTAGTGCACGAAATGGTTGTCCGTAGCATTCGAATAAGTTATACATAGTCTAGATTGTTTATTTATTGTCAATGGCCCATTCGCTATGGTTTGTATAGCGAATGAGGTCCATTCGTTATATTCTAGGCTAGTTCGTTAAGGTATAAGCTCATTCGTTATGGTAGCATAACGAATGAGAACTGGTTCGTTAAGTGATTAGCCTAAACATAGCGAATTAGGCTTATGTTAACGAATGGGAGTGTGCAGCCTATATATAGGATGCTCCCATTCATAATTATGAGAGATCACACATATGAGAGGTGTGAGGTCCTAGATCTAAGTTATATTCTCTCTAAGTTATGTATTTATCCACCATAATGTATTCTCTCCATTTTTATCAATAAACTATGTATTAACGTATCTCAGATTCGTATTGTATAATCGATGTATCATAGCGGCTAGATCCGTAATGGGTTTCAACAAATGGTATCAGAGCTGTTGGTGCTCAATTTACACTTGATTTGGTGTTTTATTGGTTTTGTTTTTGTTAATTTTCGGTTTTGTTTGGTTTTGAATCAATTGGTAGTTTGAATTGGTTGAATTATGAACGGATTGGATTGAGTTTGTGTTGGTTAAGGTATTGGATAGGTGTGGTTAAGTGGAATTGAGGTTTGGATTGGATTTGTGGAGTTTAATGTTGATTTCGGTTTAAGTCCGAAACAGGGGTGTTTGTTTTGGTCAAATTGGTAAGGTAATTAGTGTTAATCGGTTACGAGATGGTGTGTACTGGTTTCGGAATTTGATTACGAGAAGATTGATAGGTTATTTGTGCGTTTTGGTTGAGAAACGAAGTAGTATTACAAATCTGGTATTTCTGGGTTTCTGGGTTTGATCTTCAAAATTTCTGGAAAATTGCTTTGAATGTTTGAAGATTTGAAGATGAACTTAATTCGTTATCTTCTTCCTGATGATTCGCTATATATTTATCTGTGATTCGTTATCAATTTTGTTACTTCGTTACCCAGTTCGTTAATCAATTCGTGTGAGTTATTGGTTCGTGTTATCTAGTTCGTTAACTAGATTAAATGATTCGTGTGACACGCGTCCAACTTGGGATTTGTGCCCTAACAACCTTTGCCACGTGGCATAAGGTGTCAGAGTTTGTTACAAACGGTTGTAACAACTTGATTCGCTATAGTGTGATTCGCTAATCCACTGTAGCTAATTCGCTAAGCATTCCTTAGTGATTCGTTAAGTTTATTTTGGCGATTCGTTACTAATTATCATCTGATTCGCTAAGTGATTCGCTAAGTTTATTTTGGCGATTCGTTACTGATTATCATGTGATTCGCTAAACTAATCCTTTGTGATTCGTTTGGTCAATTCGTTAAGTTGACTTGTGATTCGCTAAACCTTCATCTCATTCGTTATCTGTTTCGCCATTCGGTCAATCTTAACCTTGTTAAGAGTTGATTCGTTAAACACTGTTAACAGTTCGCTATAACTGTTCTTTGTTCACTATAATAGTTCACAATTCGCTACACAGTTCGTTAAACCTAGTTCTTTAAACTTATTTACTTTTCAAAAATGGCCGGCATGTATGCATTAGCGTCTCAAAACATGTTGATGCAACAAATGTTGCAACTTGATACCGAGAGAGGTTCGCATTCTAAATGTCTAAGATTGATGAATTTCAGTGACTTTGCCAAGTGGGAACCTCGGTTTCGTGCACATTTGGGATCTGTTCATCCTGATTGTTCTTACTGTCTTGATGAAGTTTATGTGGCACCAATGATTGGTGATGATACTATCGGGTATACTCCTAAAGCTGTTTCTCAATACTCACAAGAAGAGAAGAAAGCTTTAGAAATCGAGATAAAAGCCTATTCTACTTTTACCATGGCTTTACCCGAGAATATCTTTCATCAAGTTGGTAGTATCAAGAGATGTGTGTCTTTATTTCAACATCTGCGTATGAGAAGCATGGGAAACACAACTGAGAGTAAGAAAGTGATGCTCAAGTTTCAGTTTCGAAACTTTAATCTATTGAAGGGAGAAACAGTTGAAGAGATGACTACAAGATTTAGTCATTTAATTGCTGAAATGGACAAGATAAAAATGGAGAGAATACATTATGGTGGATAAATACATAACTTAGAGAGAATATAACTTAGATCTAGGACCTCACACCTCTCATATGTGTGATCTCTCATAAATATGAATGGGAGCATCCTATATATAGGCTGCACACTCCCATTCGCTAACATAAGCCTAATTCGCTATGTTTAGGCTAATCACTTAACGAACCAGTTCTCATTCGTTATGCTACCAAAACGAATGAGCTTATACCTTAACGAACTAGCCTAGCATATAACGAATGGACCTCATTCGCTATACAAACCATAGCGAATGGGCCATTTACAATAAATAAACAATCTAGACTATGTATAACTTATTCGAATGCTACGGACAACCATTTCGTGCACTAACAGACACCCCCTTTTCCGTAGCTATCGAATACTTTAATCTTGAATACTTTAACTGCAAATCACCAGTCACAAACCGTGCACTAACATACTTTAGTGATTTGTCTGTAAGTACATCTATTTCTAGCAAACTAGTTATGATTGATTGCACTGTTCCTTAGCAAGCTTTGATTGATTTGTAAAATTTCTAGCAAAATTAACTGTTCTCTAGGTTGTTTTAAGTGAATCTAGCAAGCTTTGTGATTTAGTGTGATATTCTAGCAAGCTTTAGTGATTTTGAACTGTATAGCACCCTTAGGTGTTTTACTGTTTAAATTCATTTCTAGCAAGCTATGCGTTTTTGTAATTATGATTCTTTGAAATTACAAGTGTTTTCGGGGAAACCTTGTTTCCCGGGCACACTTTGAATTTTCAAATGTTCTCTTGATATACTTGGTAATTTCAAATTGACTTTCTCGGGCACACTTTGAATTCCTAACACTCTGAGTTAGGAATTCATTTCTAGCACACTTTGTATTCTTGAAGGTTTTCGGGCACACTTTGAATTCCAAAATGTTCCCTTGATAATTTTTGAAATAATTCCCGAGTACACTTTGTGTTAGGAATCAAATTCTAGCACACTTTGTACTGTTGAATGTTTATCGGGCATACTTTGCATCAGAGTATACTTGACTGAATATTGTGAACAATTTTCAGTTAAGTTTTGCGATAGGTTGAATTATTCGAGTAAGGTTAGTAAATAAAAGTATATTTAAGAAATTTATTTTGGGCATCTTAACTGATTCCTAGCAAGGTTTCCTACTTGATAATTTATACTTGATTATATATCTTGTGATTCAGTTCTCAAGAGATCATGTATTTCAAGTAAGCTTTCTTCATCTAACTTAAATTTACTTTTAATAATTCTTAGTTGAGTAAATCGAGCAAGCTTTGAGAAAGTGGAATATCTCTAGAAAACCTTTATTAAATTGTAGTTTTTCAGGCAAGGTTTATTAGATGAACTCACGCTAATGTACACAAACATATATAAATATCCTAATATGCAAGTAACACGCTTATCCCTTTTAATTTATATTAAAAACTATGCCAATAATCTATTGGTTCTTAATCTATTGTTAAAAACGCTTGTGATACGCTTATTAAAATATGATATATTTGTTCAAACGAATCTATTACGCTTGTAACACGCTAATGTACAAAAATATATATAAATATCCTAGTACGCTAGTAACACGCTTATCCCCTTTAATTTATATTAAAAACTATCTTCTATCAGAGTGCCTATTTTCAGCCAGAGGTTCTCTGCCAATAATCTATTGGTTCTTAATTAAAATGGAGGTAAAACTCAAAAACCTCTAAAATATTGGCTCCAAATATTCAAAAACTCTAAATTACATTTAACACTCCAAATTATTAAAGAGCTTTTCCACTCTACAAATTAATCAGACGACACAATTGAAGAAGAACAATCGAAGATGAAGCTTATAGATGAAACAATCGAACAAGAACATGTTTTATACTCCGATGAGGAAGCCAACGACGTCGACGACGCTCAATCAGACGACACTAAAGACTACTCTAGCGAGGAAGCCAACGACGACGACGGTCAAGCAGACGATGCTATAGCGACGATGGCTATCGAACCCTTCAACAGTTTTGCTACTACGGAAAAACCTACAAGGGGGTTGACGAGGTTACCTAAGCTACGTACCGATTATGCAAACTCTGGAGGTGTCAGACTGGCAGTGGAGTTTGATAATCTGGGTAGGTTCACTGGCCAAAACTGATCAAAGTTTGCAAGTTTTTAGGGGATGTTGTAAGGGAAATAGTTGGCTTGAGACATTTAAGTTGGAGGGAGGTCACAAAGGAGGTTAGAGATAAACTGTGGGAACAAATAACGGTTATTCTTAGTTTTTATTTGTGCATTTTATATTTTGAGAAGTAATTTACCTTTACTGTATTATATTATGCAAAAATATTTTGAGATTGAGGCGTATCACAGGCCTTCTGTGATGAATCGGCTCGGACACTTTCTTCGGTATTTCCGAAGAAAAATGTATGCCAAATACATTATGCCGAACATCGGTAAACCTCTGAAGCTGAAGGCGATACCCAAGGGACACAGGACGATGATCAGGCAAGAAGACTGGGATCGCTTCGTTGAGTACACCCAATCAGAGCTGTTTCTGGTATAAATCCTCTACTCTGCAAACGTAGATTGATCGAGTATATATGGTTTATATTTTTTTTTTTAAATATAATGAAATGATTATAATGTGTGGTTGAAGAAAAAATCAGCTTCATCAAAGGGAGCTCGAGCAAAGAATGTTTTTGATCATCACATGGGACGAGGGGGTTATACCTACCTTCGAGAGAAACTGGTAATCACCGTCAGCTGCTTTTCTCTCTAGTTCAATGATTTGTTGGTTATGTGTCTAATGCATGACCGTCAGCTGCTTTCTCTTGAATATTTTACAAGGTCAAAAAGAAGGAAATTGAACCGGATGAGATCCCCGGCCGTGCATTAATGTGGATGAAAGCAAGGGAGGACAAAGATGGTGCATACAAGAATGCTGTTGTCGAAGGCTTGGCAACCAAATTAGTATGTTTTAGTATTAAACTTTTTAAATCATGTTAAAGTCAATTCATTGCCTTATATTGGTTTCAAACAAACTTGAGTCTGTCTAACTTGTCTCAACACTTGATGTGGATACATAAGCGTGTTACTAGCGTATTAGAATATTTATATATGTTTTTGTACATAAGCGTGTTACATGCGTAATAGACTAGTTTGAACAAATATATAACATATTTTAACCTAATCGTTTACAAAGTGTTTATTTACTTACAGTAGTTCATGAAATCTGACGTTTTATGCTTGCAAGGAATCGGCAGTTTGACATTTGTTTTTTTGCAGGTTCAGCATGAGGAGCAGATCGCCTCCGGAGCCCTGAGACTTGAACCGTGCACAGATGACGTCACGTTAGTGCTTGGCAAAGAGAAAGGTGGGTTTTTAAAAGGGATTGGGTACAGATTGACAACAGGTAAATATTGTGGTGTGAGTCGGGCAAAAGGCTCATTTTAACCAATGGATTGCCCAACTTGAGTATGAGGTGGTGCAGAGAGATGAAGTGGTGAACAGGTTAATGACTCTACTTGAATCCACGAATGTTATGCTAACAAGCCGTGAGAAGGAACAGTTAGCATTTGAGGCCAGGTTCAGACATCTCGAAGGATTGTTGCCGCATGTGTCGGCAAGTCAAGTAAGTGACGTATGCTACATATTAATTACTGTATTCGGCATACATAATTGGCACTGTTTTTGTCACAATTCGTAGGTAAATAATATTCCCAATCAGGTTGGTTCTAACCAAAGTACTAGTGCTGTGGCGCAAAATAAAATGCCAGCCCCAGTTAGTATCTGACAGTTTCTTTGATTATTACAACTTTCCTTGTGAATTTTCATTTTCCATAACCTAATAAATTGATTTGTAGGCCAGTTTTGTGGGAAACATCTTAACCTCAGGTGAGGCTGTGCAACAAGAATCCGCTACTCAGGTAAGCATTTGACAGTTTGATTGATTTTTGCTAATAATTAACTTTCCATGTGAGTGTGCTGATTTTGCATAAGTTAATTGTAGGCCAAGTCTGTGGATAAAATAGTTTTCGAAACGGTACTCGCTCCCCATATCGCGACATCAGTAAGTATTTGACAATTTCAATACTTTTTATAATTCGTTTCCAATGTGAGTGTGCTCATTTTCTATTACCGAATTGTAGGCCAAGTCCGTGGAAAAAATTGTTGACCAAACGGTACTCGATCCCCATAGCGCGACATCAGTAAGTATTTGGCAATTTCAGTTTTTATATTTTATAACCTAATAAGTCAAACAATTCCAATTTCTTTTATATTACAAATGAAGCCTGTAGAGAACAATGTTGACGAAACATCAACACAACTACACCACACTCCGGATAGTAACGGCTCGAAAAAAACCATCAGTAAGTATTTGGAAATTTCAGTATTCCCTTTAATTGTTGATTGATTTCCATCCATAAGCTGATTCATTGAATGGTTTTTAGGTAAAACGGAGAAGCCGTAAAAGAAAAGTTGATGTATCTATGGATAAAGCTTCCCCACATCCTGAAATAAAGGTGTACTGCGCGAAACATTGTTAATTTCCCACCAACATGTGTATGTACTTATATATTGACTTCAACATTGTTAATTTCACATGCTTGTTTATATGTGTATGAGTGTTGTTTGTGTGTGCATGACAAGCGTAACAAGGTGGCACGTGGTACAGTTCAATGGTCACCGGTTCCACAACAGTTGCATGGAAAAGCAATCCCAGAGGGTTGCTATAAAGTTAGTATTGATGAAGTCATAAAGGAACAAGCAATTATTCCTTGTGAGGTAGGTGAAATTGTGACTGTTGGCGAAACACGTGGTACTTTTGTTGCTTGGCCAGAAAACCTTATCTTATGTGACCAGGAGGTTTGTTCCCTTTTAACTTAACCGAACAAATATCTATATTCATTTTCATTTAGTTTAAAAAATGAACACTTGTGTTCGTTTGTTTATAATCTAGACTAACGTAATTGAACAAAGTTAAGCGAACATAAACGAACTTCCCGCCGAAAGGTTCATGAACAGTTAAGCGAACGTTCGGTTCGTTTGCAGGCCTACTATTTTGTTCTATTCAATTACAAAATATGACATTAATTATACATATTTGTTTTTCATATTCGTGGGCATTTGAGTTAGAAGTAAAGTGATTGAAGAACAGGTTTAATTGTATCACCTAGTTTGTAAAATATGTTAGAACGATGTAATATATTGTAAATTAGTTAGTAATGTTTCTTTATGAACAATGTATTTGATACCAGTTGTATCTGTTGCATTTCCGTTTTACGCTTCCGCAATTCGCTTAACGGGGTGTGACATATATCATATAATTAGCCACTCTATTATTAAATTTAAGTGGTCATTTCTTTGTTATATCCACACGGTATATGTCACAATACAAGCTTAACACAACCCTATTGGCCACATTATTGTAAATTTCATGTGGCTGAAATAATAATTCATGTGGCTATATACGTGCAATGGTCACTCATAGGAAACAGTCATGTGACATTTTCTACCGTTTAGCCACACTTATTGGAGATGTTTCTTGATGGCCAGCAACTAATGTCTGTACCCTTTAGCCACACTTATTACCACATAAGGCCACTAAAAATTGTGTGTGGCCATATCATACCCACGATGTCGCGACCTTTGGCCACATATGACCTGAACAAAATGTGTGTGGCTAAAGGCCTACGACCACACTTTTTTCGTGTGGCCGAAGGTCAATTTTCACGTAGTGGACATCATGAAGAAAAAAAAGTTAAATCACAAGCATTCATCATTGCAATCTGAATACTTCTAACTAGGGGCCTGATGATGTGGGCACCATTACTCACACATAAGCTAGTGAAGCTTAGAAGTTAAGGAGCAGCAAACACAAGCAGCTGAACAAGGAAACTTGAAGTTTCATTGCCAAAGCTTCTAGGCTGACTAGGGAAGCTCCTTGCTACTGTAAATCTCAAAAAAGTCAAATTTGATTTGACATAAAGCTGAAATCTGTCATAAAGCATAAATGTCAACATGGTAGGACAAAAGGTGATAACAAGTTACACTAAAATAGTATTACTTGTTTGAAGATGCTAAAAAAAGAGTTGACTCTTTCCCTTAAGAAGCTTATGCTTTCAAGTTGCCTATAAATAGAGGAATTCACCAACGGTAATATTCATATTCGCTCTTGTCTCATTTTTCTCTACCTTCTCTCTTCATACTTACTCTCTTATCACCTCTTATTCGTATCAAATCACTAATTCTCACGCTGAAAGTTGATGGCAGAAGACCCCCTCCTGCGGTCGTGTTTCTTAGGTCTTATCAGGTTAGAAAACTCTGTTAGTGTCATACTCTTTCATTGTCGCTATACTTATTGGCTCTATCTTAAGCTCGTTTAAAATCAAAATCAAGCTCGAGCCTAATTAAGCCATGGATCAGATATTTCCGTTTCTTAAACCGAACTAGTTAAAAAAGTATTTTTATTTATTTATTTATTTTTTATACCAGCACTCTTGAAAAGTCATCATCGTCATTCATTCATGGGCTGAGTTTTTCAACCAAAACCCCCAAATCGCAAATAGTAATAATAATATCATCATCATCATCATCCATGAGATGAGATGTGGAAGGAATTATGAATAATTTATTCCGAGAAGTAATCGACAAGTTGTTCAATTCATACTTTTCTACTACTAGTGAAAATCAAAACCAAAACCAAAACCAAAACCCTAGGTGGTCATTGAATAATAATAATAATAATAATATGGAAGAAGAAGAAGTTGTGCAGAACGAACGGGCTGCGTATAAGCTGAAAGGATACTTCGATCTGGCTAAAGAAGAGATTGATAAAGGCGTTAGGGCGGAAGAGTGGGGCTTACTTGATGATGCCCTGCTGCATTATCAAAACGCCCAACGGATATTACGAGAAGCCATCGCCACACCTGCATATATTACTCCCAAGGTCAAATCCTATCGTCAAAAGATTTCAAAATGGCAGGCTCAAGTTTCTGAAAGACTCTTCACTTTAAACAATCGAAAATCATCATCTCACTTGGTTTCTCAGAGAAACAAATCTAAATCCAAATCCATTGTTCTGGAACAATCAAGTCCTCGTGGTGCTCTTGATCCAAAGTTACTTGAGATGATCAATTCTGTTATTGTCGACAGAAGTCCGTCTGTTAAATGGGAAGATATTGGTTAGATATTATTATTATTATTATTATTCTTTCTTTCTTTCTTTTTGCTTACTAAAGAAAGAACGCCCTTGCAGCTGGTCTCGACAAAGCCAAACAGGCTTTGCTGGAAATGGTAATCTTGCCCGCTAAAAGAAAAGACCTATTTACAGGCCTTCGTAGACCAGCTAAAGGTACTTGATGATGATGATGATGATGGAAATGGAATGCAACGACTTATATTCATTATCTTGTCTCTTACCTCTAACCAAACATACCTTTTAGGTTTGCTTCTCTTTGGTCCACCTGGCACTGGCAAGACATTGCTTGCGAAAGCCGTTGCTTCAGAATCACAAGCAACATTTTTCAGCATCTCGGCTTCCTCTTTGACATCAAAATGGGTATATTCTTTTTTATTCTTCGTCATTCTATTTTAGCATTTTCCTTTTTTCAACATCTTCGCTAACATATATATATATATATGTGTATATCATGTGTAACTGGAATAGGTGGGAGAAGGTGAAAAACTTGTTCGGACTCTTTTTGCAGTTGCCATTTCTCGACAACCCTCCGTGATATTCATGGATGAAGTAAGCTACTACTTTGTGTTAATGATACATAGTTTATTCTATGCCCTGCTTGCGGTGCGCGGATGTTAGACAAGATATTATTCCATATTTAAATAATGTCTAATTGTATAGGGTCTAGTTTGTATTATTCAAGTCTATATATATCTTGTAATTTCCTTATTATTATTTACAATAACAATTATCATTCCCTCTAATTAACTTGGTATCACAGCCAGTTATTCCTAACCCTAATTTCTGCAGCACAAACCTGCCGACCCTACCTCTATTTTTTTTTCCTGATCACAGATTAGCAGCCTTGCTGCTGTCTTCCTCCGCTGTACCACCCTTCCAATCTCCTCTTTCTTTCTTTTTCTAAAAACAATTACCTATGGCCACCCTCACTGCTTTGATCAAAAAGAAAAAGCAGTCCACAACTCCCACAAGTTTGGATTTACCCTCAACTCCGATAACTACAGTTCCTGGTTATTGGTTATTCACCCGTTCTTAGTCACCAATAATCTTTTTGGTTATATTGACGGAACCATACCCTGCCCTCCAACCACCATAACTGTTCCTGCAGATCCTCCCGAAAATAATGCACCTGCACCACCACCCGAATCCCAACCCAATCCACAGTACCCAATCTGGCTTTCCAACGATGCACACGTTCGGATGCTCCTTATTTCCACTATCTCTGAGGGCGCTTTACATCATGCCGGAGGCACTCTTACTGCCTTTGACCTTTGGCTTGCCCTAGAGCGGGCTTTTGCACCTCACTTCCTACCGAGAATATACCTTAAAAACACAACTTTTTAGGATTGAGATGAAGGCTGATGAAACCCCTACAACATACCTCCAACGTGCACAAGTATATGCCTCTGCCCTAGCTAATATTGGCGAACCCTTGAAAGTATAAGACCTTGTTATGATGGTTATTTCTGGCCTACGTGACGAATACCATGGCGTTAAAACCACGGCCCTTACTTATCAATTTGCTTACAACGAACTTTATGCCGTGATTGCTGATCACGACTATATGCTTAAACGTTCTGCCCCAATTGTTCCACCTACTCAAGCATTCTCAGCCATGGCTCCATCTTCGGCTAAACCCACCGAAGGCAGCCCTACACCATCATCAGATGCGGCTGTTCAGGCGGTTCAACAATTGGCGGCCCAACTTGGTGTGCAACTTCAGTTGCCATCTCAGCCCCAAGCCTTCTACACTAACTGATCCGGCAACAATCTCTTCAACAATCGACAGGGTAACAGTCGTGGATGTGGTAGCTCTAATCGCTCGGGTGGCCCTAGTGATGGAAATTGCAGTCAATTCAGTTGGGCATCAAATCAGAACGTAGTTTATGGATCCTGTCATAGGTGTGGCATAGGGCATCTCCCCACTCACTGTCCTAATCGGGACCCAACTACTGTTCGCCCAAGACAACACCCATCGGCTAATTTTGCAGATACCAGGTCATATACTTCTTCTTCTTGGCTCCCGGACACGGGCTCTAGTCATCATGTTGCCCCAGATCTCTCTAGTTTCGAGCATTCTGATGCATATCATGGCGGTGACAACCTCCATGTTGGCAATGGTAAGGGTCTACCATTTTTACATATTGGCTCATCCACATTTAATTCCCCAAACCGTACCTTTAATCTTACCAATATCCTACATGTTCCTGAAATTAAACAAAACCTCCTTTCTGTTCAAAAATTTTGTCGTGATAATTATGTTTATATTTTGAATTTCACGATTCTTTCTTTTTTGTGAAGGACAAGTCTACACACACTACCCTCCTCACGGGTCCAAGTAATGATGGGCTCTACTCGCTTCGGCTTCAAAGACAACAAGCTATTTCTAAAACTGCCTTTTCTGCTCATCGTGCTTCCTCCAACATTTGGCATCAAAGATTGGGACATCCTCATCCTCCGCTTTTGAAGTCAATGTTGTCTTTTTATCATTTACCTTTGAATAACAATAATTGTTCTGTTTCTTTTTGTGAACCTTGTTCTATTGGAAAATCATCAAAATTACATTTGTTATCTTTTACTTTTAAAAGTACACATATTTTAGATTTGCTTATTTGTGACGTCTGGGGACCCGCCTCGATTCCATCTAGTGAGGGTAACAATTATTTTCTTTTGTGTGTAGATCAATTTTCCAAATTCATGTAATTTTTCTATTTAAACATAAATCTGATGTCTATAATATTTTTAAACATTTTCTGGTTATGGTTGAACGACAATTTCACACCAAACTTAAGCAGGTCCAAACTGATGGGGGTGGAGAATTTCGGTGTCTATCCACCTTCTTTCAATCATTAGGCATTGTTCATCGCCTTTCCTGTCCACACACCAGTGAACAAAATGGTGTTGTGGAACGTCGACACCGACACGTGGTTGAAACAGGTCTCACTTTACTTGCTCAATCTCATGTGCCACATCGTTTCTGGCATATTGCCTTTGAAACCGTTGTATACCTTATTAACCGCATGCCTTCACGCTCCAATTCTTCTCTCTCCCTTTCAACATCTTTTTCGTCATCCACCCGATTACTCCTTAAAAGTCTTTGGTTCACAATGTTTTCCCCACCTATGTCCTTACAACAGACACAAAATTAACTTCCGCTCCACTCCATGTGTCTTTCTCGGATATAGCTCCCATCATCATGGTTATCGGTGCTTTAACCCCGAATCCGAGCGGACATACATTGCCCGGCATGTTCGCTTCAATGAACTCTGTTTTCCATTCAAATCTTCTCAACTTAACAATCTTCACTCCCCTTCACCCTCTCCCGACCCCTATGTCTCTATATATCCCAATCCACCTGACACCGATGACTTTGTTCCATCTTCCGTACAACAAAATACCACCTCTACGACTGCTGGTAACCCACCAGACCAGCCTTCACCAGCTGTTGTCCCAGCCTCCCCAGCAGCGGGAATACCTGTCCTCCCTCCTCCACCACCTCCTAGGCCTCCCCTAATTCATACCTACCATCGCCGCCACAAACGACCCTCCCAAACAGCCACCAACCAGCCCCAAAACAACACTCATACAACCACCGAACAACCCGAAAACAGTAACCAGACAGCCCCAAACCAGGCCCAAACTAGTACTCAAACAGCTCCTCGTCCTCGACCTTCTAATCTTCGGCCCAAACCAAAACCTACCACACCCTACAACATATCATCCTTTACCTCTTCTACCATCGACCCTAACACCGAACCTGCCTCCTTTACTATTGCCAACACTTTTCCTCAATGGCGTCAAGCTATGGCAGATGAATACTCGACACTTTTGAAAAATGGCACATGGTCACTAGTTCCTCGTGTTCCGGGTTCTAATATCGTTGGTTGCAAATGGGTTTACACGATTAAACTGGATCCAAAGGGGGTGATTCCTTGGTTTAAAAAAGCGTTAGGCGAGGCGAGGCGTTTTGGTTCAAAAATCCGAAGCGCTAGGCGCGAAGCGAGAGCTTCACGTATGTGAGGCGCTCAATTTAAAGATTACTAAAAATTAAGTATACATGACATATTTTACTTGAAAATCAATCATAAAGATAAAACATATTTGTAAATCTAAACATGAATACTTAATACGTAGGTTGAACATTATAAAAACATATTTAGAAGTTGCAAAACACTTCAATTCTTAGAGTAAAAAGTAAAAGGTATAGTAAAAAGTAATAATAAAGAAAAATACCTCTTGAGTCATAAACATACATGTAATAATTAGGTGAGTTTGAACTGATTTAAAAGATGGTAGTGATAACTGAAGAGAAGATAAACTTGAAACGTCTAGAAGGTTGATATTTGGAGAAGATAAACTTTGAATATGAAAATTAAAGAGTGGTTTGAATTAAATATAGAGTGATAAATATATATAATACGGTTGGGGTAATGTTTTATAGATGAGCCCCAACGATATTATTTTAAACAGATGGCCCAAACAGCTGCATTTTCAATCTAATTTGGACTGAATCACATGAGGCGCTGCATCAAGCGCCTCACGCCTTGCCAGCTAATGCGCCGCCTCAGGGCGCCTCATGTATTTTAGCACCTTACGTAAAATAAGGCGTTTCCAAAAACGCCTCGGGCGCCTCACGCTTCAGGCGCGCCTTTTTAAACCAAGGGTGATTCAACGTTATAAGGCTCGGTTAGTGGCCAAAGGGTTTCGACAACAACCGGGTATTGACTACAAGGAAACATTCAGCCTTGTGGTCAAGGCAACCACTATTCGTATTGTGCTTTCTTTGGCGATCACACAAAAGGGCTCTTCGTCAGTTAGACGTTCAAAATGCTTTCCTGCATGGAGTCTTAAAAGAGCCTGTTTATCTCCAGCAGCCACAAGGCTTTGTGGATCCTCATAAACCCGATCATGTCTGCTTACTGCACAAGCCTTTGTATGGGCTAAAACAAGCCCCACGTGCTTGGTTTCATCAGCTGTCTTCCACCTTACATCAGCTTGGGTTTCGAGGCTCCAAAACCGATCAGTCTTTGTTTATTTACACCTCCGGGGCCACGGTACTTTATATGTTGGTATATGTTGACGACATAATAATTACAGGTAATAGCCACCTCGGTCGAACTTACCCTATTTAGGATATGGTCAAACTTTCTTATTTTTTGGGTATTGAGATTGTTCCCAAAGGGGCAGACATCATTTTATCTCAACAAAAGTATATTTTGGAGCTTATACAGGACTCCAAACCCTTCTCTTCTCCAATTTCTACATCAGCAAATCTTGCTTTAGAGGACATTCCACCATTTGCCAATCCGGCACGCTATCGACAAGTTGTCGGGGCTTTACAATATGTCGCCCTTTCCCGTCCGGACATCGCCTTTGCAGTCTACAAGGTCTGCCAGTTTATGCAGTCTCCGACGGAGAATCATTGGTCCGCGGTAAAGCGAATTTTGCGGTACTTAAAGGGTACTCTCTCCCACGGCTTGCTTGTTCAGCAGCAGTCTACTCAAGTTCTCCATGCCTATGCAGATTCAACCTTTAACAATCTGTCCGCTTACTCAGATGCTGACTGGGCCGGGTGTCCAGATGACCGTCGTTCCACGGGTGGATTTGCTATCTATTTAGGGTGTAATCTTGTCTCGTGGTGTGCACGTAAACAGAAAACTGTCTCTCGGTCATCTACAGAATCAGAGCATAAAGCTTTAGCTGATGCAATTTCTGAACTCACTTGGATACAATCCGTTTTACAAGAATTACGGGTCCCAGTTCGCTCAACTCCTACATTGTGGTGTGATAATCTCGGAGCCACATACTTATCACCCAATCCGGTATTTCATGCCCGCACAAAGCATATTGAAGTTGATTTTCATTCAGTTCGTGAAAGAGTCGCTAGAGGTCAACTCTTGGTACAATTCATCACGACAGATGATCAGATTGCCGACATCTTTACAAAGCCTTTGTCTACTCAGTGTTTTCTCTTTCTTCGATCCAAGCTAAGAGTCGCTTCCCGACCTTAGCTTGTGGGGGGATGTTAGACAAGATATTATTCCATATTTAAATAATGTCTAATTGTATAGGGTCTAGTTTGTGTTATTCAAGTCTATATATATCTTGTAATCTCATTATTTACAATAACAATTAGGGTCTATATATATCTTGTAATCCGGCACGCTATCGACAAGTTGTCGGGGCTTTACAATATGTCGCCCTTTCCCGTCCGGACATCGCCTTTGCAGTCTACAAGGTCTGCCAGTTTATGCAGTCTCCGACAGAGAGTCATTGGTCCGCGGTAAAGCGAATTTTGCGGTACTTAAAGGGTACTCTCTCCCACGGCTTGCTTGTTCAGCAGCAGTCTACTCAAGTTCTCCATGCCTATGCAGATTCAACCTTCAACAATTTGTCCGCTTACTCAGATGCTGACTGGGCCGGGTGTCCAGATGACCGTCGTTCCATGGGTGGATTTGCTGTCTATTTAGGGTGTAATCTTGTCTCGTGGTGTGCACGTAAACAGAAAACTGTCTCTCGGTCATCTACAAAATCAGAGCCTAAAGCTTTAGCTGATGCAGTTTCTGAACTCACTTGGATACAATCCGTTTTACAAGAATTACGGGTCCCAGTTCGCTCAACTCCTACATTGTGGTGTGATAATCTCGGAGCCACATACTTATCAGCCAATCCGGTATTTCATGCCCGCACAAAGCATATTGAAGTTGATTTTCATTCAGTTCGTGAAAGAGTCGCTAGAGGTCAACTCTCAGTACAATTCATCACGACAGATGATCAGATTGCCGACATCTTTACAAAGCCTCTGTCTACTCAGCGTTTTCTCTTTCTTCGATCCAAGCTAAGAGTCGCTTCCCGACCTTAGCTTGCGGGGGGATGTTAGACAAGATATTATTCCATATTTAAATAATGTCTAATTGTATAGGGTCTAGTTTGTGTTATTCAAGTCTATATATATCTTGTAATCTCATTATTATTTACAATAACAATTATCATTCCCTCTAATTAACTGCGCATATAATGTATATATGTGTGAACCCTCCGGTGGGCTAATAAAGTGAAATTGCACTAATTTTGACGTCATTTTTACTAATCTCGTGAAAATAACGTTAAAAGGGGCAGAATGTAGGCATCATGTGGTGGCGTTGATAGTCCAAAGACAAGGGTATATGCACCAATCGGCCGATCTCCCGATGGTTGAGTGTTATGTGCCTTATGTCCAAGGCTTGATGCAAAACTACTGTCAAGCCGGGGGGATCTCACCGGAAGCTGGCTCTTTATTCCTACGGGGTAGAGGCAAGGCTGATGTACATGTATTGCTGATAAGCATGTAGCATATTATCTCCAAACGTCCAAAAATTTTGTACTTGAATAAATCACTAAAAAATAAGCTATGAAGAGTTGGATTTGACGTGTTATTTTTGACAATCGCGTATGTGAAGAATGCATAGAAAAATAAGTGTAGAATATAATTAGTTATCATTCCAACATAACTCAAAAACTTTACATAATGATTTACTTTTAGAGTATATTGATACGAACCCAGTGGGTCATGCTGGATCAGCTGGATCAAAGCAAGCCCAATTTGAGCTGAATGGAGGGAAATTAGATGGAGGGAAAATGTTTGAAGTTATAAGAGATGGAGGTTAACCCACAATGTTAGGAGTGGTGGTTTCATGTCATAACCGTTCCCACCACAGTTTAGTTTTAAGTTATTGTTTTTTCTGCACTTTGTTTTGGTCTATGTTTTATGTTATCAAAATTAGGGTTCTTACCTTGTAACTGGAGACCTTCCCTTCTCGAATTGGGATTTTCATTTCAGTAATTGAATCGTTGGTTTGACCTAATCCTAGATTCTGACATATATGTAAAAGTTTGTGGTCAGCATCTAATCGGTTAAAGTTTTTTGTTTGTAGATTGATAGTGTGATGTCAGCAAGAACGTCTAACGAACATGATGCTAGCAGAAGATTGAAATCAGAGTTTCTTGTTCAGTTTGATGGGGTGACCTCAAACTCTGATGACCTAGTAATTGTCATTGGTAAGCTTCATAAATTGTCATAATTTAAACCTCAGCACAATGATTCTATTAATTAATGCATTCTTTTTTTCACGCAGGTGCGACAAATAAGCCGCAAGAATTAGATGATGCTGTCCTTAGGAGATTGGTGAGCGTATTGGTGCACATGGACAGTTATTTGTTAATTTCTGTTTTGCAATATGTGATTTTTTATTTAATCAAATTTAAACTCATGAATCAGGTGAAGAGAATATACATCCCATTACCAGATGCAAATGCTAGAAGAAATCTCCTGAAGAACAAGCTAAAGGGCCAACAGTATTCTTTGCCAAGTGAGAATATGTTTCATTTATATCTTAAATTTATATATTCTTCTAATTTTGATTATCATATTTACTCGTTTTTTAACCCCTTTTGTCTTTAATAACCCCTATTTATTATTATTATTATTATTATTGTTATTATTATTATTATTATTATTTATTTTTATTTTTTGGACTGAACTAATTAAATTTATAAAATGGGTAAACCAGAGGGACAAATCTTATTTAATTTACTATTGAATGTGTAAATATGATATTTCAGTGTTTTGAAAGGGTAAATACGGAATTTTATTTACTACCGATAAATCTATCTGTATTTCTAACACCAAGTTTTGTCACAGGCGGGGATCTGGAAAAACTTGTGAAAGACACCGAGGGTAAGACGGTTATTATTAGTGCATATTATGAAAACATTTTGACAATGACAAATAATGATTTGATCTTGTAGGATATTCTGGGAGCGATCTGCAAGCGTTATGTGAGGAAGCAGCAATGATGCCAATAAGAGAACTCGGTTCCAACATTCTCACTGTTAAGGCTGATCAGGTAACTCTGGTTTTTTTTTATAAGTTGTTAAAGATGTTATGATAATATCATTCAAGTTGTATATTAGGTGAGGCGATTAAAATATGGTGATTTTCGGAGCGCGATGACTATAATACGACCGAGCATTGTAAAAAGCAAGTGGGAAGAGCTTGAGCAATGGAACAAAGAGTTTGGCTCTAACTAATAATAGTTAAAAGACAAATAATGTTGTTAACTATATGAAGTCATAATTGAAAAGCTAATTTAGCATATTGTGTTGGGGTCTAATTTGGTTGGTCTGGATGGTAGTACAACTTTTATTTCATGACGTACAAGTCACTAATGACTTGGTGACTTGTATGTTATGCATGGATAATGGATTATTGTATGCCTGTACGGTCCATTGGGTGGTATACTCAATTATTATCGTATATTATTTTATGAACACGTTTGTTAACCTATTTGGAAGTTGGAAACATGTATAGAAAATGCTTTTGTATCGGTTGTACTTATACTGATATTTAATAAATGTAATGTATAAAAAATAGATCTTTTTTGGGTTTAAAGCAAATTAAGCAATAAAAAGTGTTGGCTCAAAGAACATGACCCGCGTGTTTAGATTTTGAGATCTTGATGTTAATGTTATGTCGAGCTCTCGAAGGTGCGTGTTCTCTATGAAAACTCGAATGAAAAAAGCGATGAAAAATAGTCAGAACACTAAATAAACTATCTGTGATTATTTTATTGGAAAAAACAATATATTTGGCTTCGCACATGTTCGAACTGGAGAACTTCAGTGTGTTAGACTGATGTGATAAGGGGGGAGGGGTGGTTGATGTGATGACATCACTCATCACACACCCACTCAATCAAATGGTGCCACATCACCAACCCAAAATCCATCACATGTGATGGTTTTTTACTTGGTGTGGTGGTGTGTGATGGAATTTTCTTGTTTTTTTTTGTTTTTTTTTGCAAGATTAAATGTTACAAAGATAAATAAATAAATAAAAACCGACAAAGAAATGGTTGATATAGGTCTCATCACGTTTCCGCCAACTTAGCCGACTTTTATATCATTCAAAAGTTCAAGGTTTAATTCGTAAATTATTCTAAATTCGGTTTAAAAGAAATGTGAAAGTTAAGGGGTTAAATGTGTAAATTGTATTTAAAATATAATAATAATAATACTAACAAAACCCACAGCACAACTCCTTTTTCCCTGTTAATTTTCCAGCAATCCATCACTTCCGGCGACGGCTGCCCCCCAACTGTCATAACCACCCCCCTCCCAACGGCTCTTTTTCTTGGAATCAACCCTTCATCACGCGTGACACCCATCACGCAAAATCCATTTTTTCCGCATGACAAAGGGGCGGCGGCTGTGTGGAGAGGCTCACCACGCGTGATGGGACCTGTCCCCCCTAATCAACTACACCATGAAACCATGTTTGCATAGTTAATTATTTAAAATGTTTTTATCTTATTTTTTTTATATTAGACTAGGTTAGGTACCCGTAGGGCTGTAAACGAATCGAACGAACACGAACAAGGTCTTGTTCGTGTTCGTTCGTTAAGGAAATAATGTGTTCACGAACGGTTCACGAACACTTACCGAACGAGATTTTATGTTCGTGTTCGTTCATTAAGGAAATGAATGTGTTCGCGAACGGTTCACGAACACAAGCGAACACAAATAAAATCAACAGAGCCTAGAGATTGAGACCGACGTATTCATCAATGTTAATAGTGAAAGCCTGTAAACGAATCTAACAAACACAAACAAGGGCATATTCGTGTTCGGTCATTTAACTTTAAATGAATACGAACATTTAATCAAACAAATATTTATGTTCCTTTTCATTTATTTAAAAAAAAGAACATTTGTGTTCGTTTATATTCATTTGTTTATAATCGAATCTAAGGGAACATGACTTAACAAAGATAAACGTACATAAATGAATATAGATGAACAAATGTAAATGAACACAACAAACATAAACGAACATAAATGAAAACACTTCAATGAACACAAATTAAAAAAATATATAACATTTATTTAGATTACTCATCCAGATAATTATTAATTATTTTATATTAATACATATACGAACATAAATAAACAAACATAAATAAACGAACATAAACGAACGTTCATGAACATAAATGAACGAACGAAACATGTGTTCATGTTCGTTTATTTAATTAAACGAACACAAATTTTTTGTTCGTGTTCATTCGTTTAATAAATAAACTAACATTAACGAACTTCCCGTCAAGCGGTTCACGAATAGTTCACCGAACGTTCGGTTCGTTTACAGGCCTAGGTACCCGTGTACTACACGGGTCGAACAATTTAAATTATACTTCATAAGTCATAACTTTATAAATAAAGTATTTTTATTTGTATTACTATAAACAGAAAACATTATTTGTTTAAAAAACCAAAATTCACAAACACACCTAAAGGTATGCTCCAAATTATTATTGTTGCCTTCACCATCAACTTCACACGTTACGATCTTCAAAACAACAAAAATCAAGGTACATTGTCTCGTTATTATTGTAGTAATGTAATCAAGTGTAATTCATTACACATTACGAGATGTACAAAAAAAAAAAAAAAAAAAAAAAACAGACGAACTGTATAAATCTTCAAGAATATAGAGATTCAGATTGACTTTTGGGGTAACTTTCAATAATCCGATTAAACGTTTTAATTTTTCAAAAGAAAGTCGTAGTCATCAGCCTTTAAAACAAATATTACAGGAAGCAAAACCTTTTTAAGTCACATTTGTTGAACATCTAGGAGAATATCCTTATTAGTATAGGGTTTGACTTAAAAGTCAATAAGGCAGCTTCTCAATTTCTTGATTAACCTTGTCCAGCACCAGCATTAAACACTTTTCTGTTGACACATGTCACACATCTATAAAATCAGGAGATTTTTCTAAGAAACAAGAAATTTCCATATAGAAAGAAAATAGAGGTGTTATAATAAGTGGTAAAAAAAATTTTAATTTGTTGATTTTTGCATCAACAAAAAGATGCAAAAAGAAAAGAGATATAAATGACATTAACCCATTCCTAAAATAGAGGACCAAGAAGCCCACCATCATGAAAATTTGCTTGATATGTAACTACTCATTCATCACCAAATGGTTCAGATAACTATAACATTTAACTTGGCTTCGGTATCCAGCAAATGTTCACAAACATGTAATCAAATATAAACTAACTACTAAACTATAAATTAACCTCAACAATAACTTGAAGGGCTATTTCCTGCTTATTGCACACAAAAGCTACATAATCAACGCTGAAAAGTTCAACTTTAAGCTTTAGATCTATTGGTTCTTTAGGATCATGAGACACGTTGCATCTTTCTTTGTTTTCTTTAAAACAAAAAAAAAAACACGCCATTTTTTCATCATCAAATTCAATGATCTTGATGAGCATCAGATTTTCCCTTGAGTGAATCAACCATCATGGTTAATTCATCAAAAGTAAACATGACCTATCAGAATTACGTACACTTGCAACTGGCTGCAGGAAATATAAGAATTAGTGACAATCAATCAGTAAAGAAACAAATTGATTCTAAATTTCTACTCATTGATATAGTGGAATTCTTTGCTGCAAACAATGGTATCACGGTCATCAACACTATGACACATTCTTTCATCTTTATAATCTTAAGCTTTTTTATCATGAATAACTAACCTTATAATTCCTAATTACCTCAGGGATGTTTTTCTCATCAACAAAAGTTGGTAATATACAAATATACCAAATCGAAATGGATTGAAATTTCTATATAGTATATGCCTGGTGGATCAGATCAGGGACTTTATCATCGTAGAGCTGGTTTACATACATAGAATAATGCACCATGAACCAAAAAGTTATCCAAAATAGTTTCATAAAAAACATGTGGTTCTGCATCCCACTGTAACTCATTAGAAAACAATGATAGGTCCATTAAAAGTAGAGAAACTTGCCATTTCAAGTTTGACTCAAGATCGTACCAACCAAATTATGTGAACAAACAACTGTGTGTGTGTGTATATATAAGTCCAAAGTTAATAAATACAAGGCAATGCTAATTTTAGTTTAAAAAAATTATACCCATTACCTTGCATTTCATTTGTACCCACCTTCTTAAGGCTTACTTCACTCTCCTTGACATCTCTCTTTTTATTTTCTCTCTATAGCAGATATTCATCATGTGAGTGTAGCTTGCAGCACTAATAAAACATAAACCGAGATGTTAAGCGTGGTATTAAACCTTGATAAGAGCCCCTGGTAAGTTTTTAGCTTGGCCGAGATTGCACCTCACCTGATCAAATATTTTAATATTAAAATGTGATTATATTAGACAACAGATCAAAACTTGGCATAAAAAAACGATTTCCCCTTTTTAATAACTAAACACTGTATTCCAATTGAATGGATTGCTTACATGGAGAAGTTTTTCAAAGCTCTAGGTGGCAGTTGTACATAAATTTTCGGATCTAGTAACTCCTCCCCACAACGACGTGCCACCAATCCATTCCTTTAAAACAGTCAACCAAATTACGCTAAAATAAATCCAGCACAATAAGGCTAATTAGATAACATGTATAAATATGCAAATCCAATGCAATTAAAGTGTGTTAAAATAACAAATAATACACTTTGTAGGTAAGGTACATATTATAAAACAATATTTCTTGATAAGGAAATTGTTGAAAACCGTAAGGAGTTTCTTTGAATTTCTTACTCTTCTAAATATGCAACTTTTTAAAACATGAATCACAATTCATTCAAAATGGCCCAACTACACTTTTCCAGTACTTTTTTTTTTGCTCTCATAAATTGATGATGTAAAATCTTAACTAATAAGCAAAAACCAAAATGAACAAATAATATGCAGGAAAGAAGCATAAACCTTGTTATTCATCACTCTCCGATTAAAACACATTTCAGGTATCTAAAATCTAGAATAAAAGCAAAATTTCCATACTATTACTCATTAGCCTTCAAAAGATTAACATAGTTATATGAGCATATTAAAAGCCCTAGGAAAACCTGTAACAGCTTCAATTATGTAACTTTATTAATCTAAGTGTTCACTATGTAATCCAATTCATACATGAACTAACACAAATCAATAAATTTGTCATCAAAATACTAAAATTCAAGCAACTAATTAAATGTACAAAAAGTGTTTTGGGAATTCAAGCAAGCAACTAATGAACATTCTATAAACTTCATGGTACAAAACCTAAATTATGATGACTGTTCTAACATTCAAAAAGCTTTAATTGATTGTAGAAACCAAAGCTGATTGTTAATCGAAAAACAGATTATCGTGATTTAGTCGTAGCCACAAAAGAAACAATGAGTTGATGAAATCGATTGATTTATAACATACTAATAGAAAAAAGATGATTGATCACCGCAATCTTACGTATTATGATCGTCACTGTATTGTATTATTAAGATAACCCCTAAACCGATGACACGTACAATAACGCAGAGGGAGCATCTTTAACCAAAAAACAAAAATAATAATAAATTGACTGTATTAAACAAAAAACATTTTAAATACTTGAATAACTAGAATAGATCGAGGCGGATACCATAAAAGAGTTCATATGATAGGTTGATTATAATTACAATTATAATATTATATAAACAGATATGTTAACAAACTGAAACGGTTTGATTTAACGGATGTTAAATGAATTGTCACACAGTTTTTATTCATGAAAATTTATTTTACAATTTTCTTTTATATTTAAGACGCATATATGTAGTTGCACGAATCAGTAACAAATGCAAACCGATTTTAATACAATAATGGGGATTACTTCATAGAATAGTAACCAATTTTGAAAGTTGTTCCAATCAGGTCACTGATAAAAACTGTTGTTTCAATCAGGTAATTGAACTTTCATTTTTGTTCCAATCCTAGATATTTTATCTGGATATCAGGTAATTTAGGTTTTCTTTAAAAAAAACCTTAAAAGAAATTCATAAAAAATTAATAAAAAACCATAATTCAAAATATATAAAAAAAAGACTAAAACGTTTCGTCCGTTGTCCTCGTTCAACAAACAAAAAAACAAAAAAAACCGACCCGAAACCCGTTTTGACCTTTCAAACTTAGACCCATTCCGACCCGGACACGCTCTGACCCGAACCTATATAATCCGTTCCGACCAGAACCAAAACAATCCATTTTAGTCAAAACGTGCTGAAACAAGCTGTCAAGTGCTGAAACGAACTGAAAAATCGCTTAAACGAGCTGTTAGGTGCTGAAACGAACTGAAAAATCGCTTAAACGAGCTGTTAGGTGCTGAAACGAACTAAAAAATCGCTTAAACGAGCTGTTAGGTGCTGAAACGAACTGAAAAATCGCTTAAACGAGCTGTTAGGTGCTGAAACAAACTGAAAAATCGCTTAAACGAGCTGTTAGGTGCTGAAACAAACTGAAAAATCATTTAAACGAGCTGTTAGGTGCTGAAACAAACTGAAAAATCGATTAAACATGCTGTTAGGTGCTGAAACGAACTTAAAATCGCTTAAATGAGCTGTTAGGTGCTGAAACGAACTGAAAACCGCTTAAACGAGTTGTTAGGTGCTGAAACGAACTGAAAATTTGCTTAAACGAGCTATTAGGTGCTGAAACAAACTGGAAAAAGCGCTTAAACGAGCTGTTAGGTCCTGAAACGAACTGAAAAATCACTTAAAACGATCTATTAGGTGCTGAAACGAACAAAAATATCGCTTAAACGAGCTGTTAGGTGCAGAAGGGAACTGAAAAATCGCATAAACGAGCTGTTTGGTGCTGAAACGAACTTAAAATCGCTTAAACGAGCTGTTAAGTGCTAAAACGAACTGAAAAAATCGCTTAAATGAGCTTTTGCTGTTAAAACAAGCTGTAATGTGTTGAAAACGCACTGATTCATTGGTCTAAAAAAAACTGACACGAAACCCGTTTTGACCCGTTCCGACCTTGACCTGTTCTAAACCGAACCTGTTGACCCTAACCCGTTTCGACCCGAACCAAAACAACTAATTTTTAAGTGACCCGTTTCGACCCAACCAACCCATTTGCCACCTCTATATTAATAATATAACTAAAAGGATTGTAATTTATTGCAATTTTTCAAAAAAAAATTGAACATTTTTGAATTTTTTTTTCAATTTTTGTAATTTATTGCAATTTTCCGAACTTTTTTTGCAAATTTTTAAAATTTTAAAATTATATTCGTATTTTTACTAATTTTTGTAACCTTTAAAAGTTATTATGCAATGCAAAAACATTGAAAAAAAAACCTAGATTACCTGCTATCCAAGTAAAATATTTAGGATTAAAACAAAAATGAAAGTTCAATGATCTAATTGAAACATAAGTTTTATCAGTGACTTGATCGGAACAGTTTTCAAAATTAATTACTATTCTATGGAGTAATCCCTACAATAATGTAACATGCTATGCTGGATTATGTTCACATGATCCGTGGAGCATTTTTTTAATCGATCAGTTTTGACTAATTTTGCTTAATAAATATACATATTAATTATATTCCAGGGACAAATCTTGTGTTGCATCATTCGAATTGTGACAACCTAGATGAGACATGTTTTTATTTCAAGAAAAACTTGAGCCACCTTGTTATAAAATAATTTCATGACGACATTTACTTTTTACAAAAGTTTAAATGTTTTTGTTGTACGTAAAATAACTACCAGTATTAGGATTTTTCAGTGGAGCTGGCGAAGGATTTAAAACTAAACATTATTTAAACCTTATAACTTGGTATTCAATATTTTTTTAACGACAAACAAACAAAAGAACTTTAAGTCAACTAAAACAGAACACTCATGGCAAGATGCTAAAGGCAACGAAAATAGCTAGACCACAACCAAAAACCACACCCACCAAATTTCCCCACAAAAACACCCTTACAACAAATTAAAATTGAATTCACATCATTTCTCCCATGTTAGGTTCGGCCACTTCGACCTATTGCATAATGTATGCCCATAAATAACTCAACGCCTCAACTTCACCAATCAGAATTGGTATTCAATGAAGGGGATTAATTTGAGAAACACATGCTTTAATATTAATGTTGCTACAATAAAGATAAGACCAATGATAGTGAATGGACTGGTTAGGCTAACAAGCTTCAAGGGTTCAAGTTAGCCTAACGCAGGTCGTGGTGTCCCTCTACGTTGCAAAACATAGAAGGAGGTTCACTAGTTTGTTATTGATTGTTTATAGTTCACCAAAGATCCAGAACCGTGATGTTTGGAACCGGTTCTTGGATGATGTTCTTGGTGAAGCTATGATGTTTGTGAAGTAAGAAAGAAATAAGCAAGAAGCCTATTCCTCAAGGAAGAAGAGAAGATCAGGGAGAGTATGTTATCTGCCCAGATCTTGTTGTGTTCTTGTTTATGGCTAAGTTCTCATTATATAGAAGGAGAGACCAAGCCTTTCTTCCAGTGTACAAACTAATTTACCTCCAGTTTGCATAGAGAGTTGACCTTTGTGGGGGGGAAGCTTTGGACCGTTGGTCCGGATTAAAATAATAATACTTTATCTGAGCATGTCCCTTGCTCAGAGGGAACAGTGATGTGAGTCTTGAGTTGACATCGTACTGTAGCATGTGGGTACTTGTTTACATAAGTTTGGGCGAGAAATGAAGCTTTTAACCTTTTAACCTTTTTAGCGTTAATGTGTTCCAGCCATTTTATTATTTCCTTGGGCTACCCCCGTCATCAGCCCCCCAAGTCAGGGGTGTTTGAGAGGTAAGCTCAAGGACTTCTGACTTTTGCACACATTTTGTTTATTGCTTAAAGGCTTCAAGGCTTGAAGGCTTCGAGGCTTTGTACAGTTTTGGTTATTTTTTGAATTTCTGACATGACTGTTGATGTGATGGTAACTGTCAGATTGCGGTTCCCAATAACTGCTTTTTCATTAATAGTTATCAATAGGATAACTACTCATTTTCTTCCAGTTTTTTCTTTAAAGTTTCATCATATTCAAGTTTCTTTCATTCTTCTATCAGGTTACTTTCGATCCTTCATCTTTTCTTCAAAATTATGGTTGCCAAAAAGGATCTTTCGGTTAGTTTTTCTCGATTAACCCAGGAAGAGGTTGAATCGTTTTGTGTTGAGTGGGGAATAGGGTTAAAGTATAAACCGATTGCTCCGCCGGTTGATTCTTCGATTGATCGTTGTCCGGCAGGCTTCATTGCTTTATATTGCCGTCATTTTGAATTTTCTAATCTCCGGCACCCTTTTTCGGTTTTTGTGTTGAATGTTTTGGAGTATTACCGTATATCGTTCGGTCAAATCCATCCTTTAGGGCTTTCTAGGGTTTCGCACTTTGAGGTTTTGTGTAAAGCCCTAGGTTATGACCCTTCATTGTTGAGTTTTCGTCGTTTCTTTCGCTTAGCAAAGAACGACGATTGGTATACTTTTGAACATACCAAGGTCGATCGTGTTTGGTTTCTTCGGCGGTTACAACTCTCTGTTCTTGGAAGGACCGTTTTTTCTTTGTTTCCGATTCTATTCTTCCATTTAAATCTGTTTGGAGGAAACCCCAGGCTGTTTTAAACGAACCGGAGCCGGCTGAATCCGAGTTAAATGAAGCCTTTTTGAAATCGATTAGGAAATGTCCATCGCGTCTTCGTCCTTTTCCCGAACATCTTCTCGTGTTATTAGAAATTAGCAAACTATGGGATAAGCCTAATCGGGATCCCATGCTTATGAGGGACGATAAGGGTATGCTCTTGTCTATCCCATATTTGGTTTACTTTGTTGACATATTTGTTAATGGGTTTCTTTTGTATTTGAAGTCATGTCGGCTTTGGACTTCTTGAAAAGTGATGACACTTCTGACGTTGTGTTTACGGATGCTGCGGCTGTTGGTGACAATGCTACGGTTCGAGGGAAAGAAGGTATGTTCGAAGATTCAGGGTATGTTGGGGTTCCAAACGTTAAAGGGTTTACCAAGGCTTCTGCTCCTAAGACTTCTACTCTTCGTTCTACACGACGTTTGTTGAAGTCCCCTGGCCCATCATCTTCTCACGAACCTGTTGAAGTTAGTGATGGCGTTCACGTTGTTGAAGATCAGGGTCTAGGTTTGGAAGGTGAAAAGGAGCAGGGCTTGGTTATTTTCAAGAAAAAGAAGTCGACTGGTAAGAAGGTTGCGATGCCGTTGGTTCAAGGGTTGGATGAGAATGCAGTTTATGTGCCGGAGTGGAATGTGAAGGTTGGGGATAGCTTCAAAGACCCCGAGGTTTGTGTCGATGTGCTGGCCAATTTTGCCCCTCCTGGGGTTCGTGAAACTATTTCTGGCATGGAAGGTGATTCCATGTTGTCAAGGTTGATTTTGAGTTCCTGCAACCTTTCTGCCCTTTTGGCAGAGGGTGTGACTCGTTTTAGGAAAGGGATGCAGGAATATGAGGATTTTTCCAAGAAGAAGGAGGGAATGAAATCTAACCTGGTGGAGATGAAGAAGGAGATTGAAGGTTTTTCGAAGAAAGAGGAAGGGTATGTTAAGAAGATTGATGAGTTGTCTCGTGGCCATGAGATTGAGATGGCAGGTTTGAAGAAAACTATGGAAGCTGACAGGGCTAAATTGGATGCTGATCGAGAAGCCTTTGAGGTGCAGAGGAGAGCCTTCGAGATGGAGAAGGAAGGGTTGAAGGCTTCGGTTACCCAGACCTCTAGTGACAACAAGTGGTTGATTGAGAGCGGGTTTCAACAGGTTGTGACTTACTTGCTTCACTCTAATGAGTTCAAATCGGTGTTGGGCGATGTGTATACGAAGTTGTTGGCCCATGGTAAGCACTTGGGCTTCGTTGCAGGCCTTAGTCATCATGAGTCTGGCCAGCCTCTAGAGAAGTCACCCTTGTTCAACCCTGAAGCTTACAAGCTTTTCATGGATTTAGTTCGTTCAATGGAAAGGCTCACTTACCCTTATGTGGGTGAAGTGTCGTCATGCTTTGGTAAGCCCCTTTCTGTGTTGCAGGGTTTGAAACCAGCCGACCTTGATGAGAAAGTTGCTAAAGAGGTGCTCGAGTCCTTGTCGAAGAAACGCTCCCGTTCTGGTGATAGTGAAGAAACTTTATTTGGGGGCAGCGACGAGTCTCATGCGGCAAGCCTCGAAGGTTCGGCTGTTGCTGATGTTGGCCCGCAAGTCAAGAAGTCCAGGAAGGGTAAAAGTGTTAAGGCTAGTACTTCTAAGCCTACTGCTGGTGTTTGAAACATTTTATTCGTAGCTTTCTTAGCATCTTTAAACAATGTTGTGTAATCTTTGAACAATGTAGGTCTGGCATGAAACTCTTAAAGTTTCTGCCTTATGGTTGTGTTTGGCCTTTTCGGCCCTTTGAACATTTTCTTGGGAATCCTTGTGATTTCCTTGTTTAGCCTTAATTGGCTTGTTATGAATGCTATTAGTTATGGCCTTGAAATGGACTTGTTTATGAACTATGATGTTCTATGCATTTATGTTTTGGTTGCTTGTCTTGTTAGTTTGATGTGATTTTAGCTAACTTTCGTGAAGAAGTTTTAGTGCTGCAGTCACTTTAGCTTCAAGGCTTCATTAGGTAAAAAGCACATGTTGGCTATCCTTTGTATCATTACTTAATGTACGTTTGTTTCGTAAACTTTTTCAAAACTTAAGGAACGAATTGATGTAGGATGTTCAGACCCGTCTATGAGACAAGTTTTTGGTTGAAAAATTTTCTAAGTCTCATGGAGTTGGATTGATATAGGAACTCACCCCTTATATAGGTCCTTTTAACCCTTGAACCTATTGAGCGATGTGGCCTGGGAGCTCATCCCCTTACATGGCCCTTGCCATGGAGTTTCTTGCTAGGTTCTCAACCTGATTATAGGATAGTAAAGACAAGTTATGACAAAAACTTTATCATTCATTCAAGAGGTTGATGTTCACAAAAAGGAGAATTATACATCTCTTGAAATACATTTTAAGACTTGACTAGGCATGGAACCTTTTAAGGGTTTTGCCGTTCCAGTGTCTTGGAAGCTTTTTGCCTTCTATGTCGGCCAGCTTGTAGAATCCACCCTTGTGAGCTTCAAGGATTGTGTATGGTCCTTCCCACTTTGGGCCAAGCTTTCCTTGATTTTCTTTCTTACTGGCCTCATTGTTTCGGAGTACAAGGTCTCCAGGCTTGAAACGTTCGTGCTTCACTCTTGCATTGTAATAAGCTTCCATTTTCTGCTTGTACTTAGCCTCTTGTATTGCGGCTTGATCAAGAACTTCTTCAAGGAGTTGCAAATTCAACATGGTCTCATTGTTGTTTGATTCGAGATCCATGTTGAGTGTTCTTTGAGTCACAACTCCAACTTCTGCTGGGATTACAGCTTCCGATCCGAACACTAGGCTGTAACGCGTTCGTTTGTGGCTTGTCTTTTCGGTTGTTCTTATTACCCATAGACCATTTGGGAGTTCTTCAAGCCAATTGTTGTTCTGCCTTCCCAGCCTTGTTTTGATTCCTTCTACAATGGTTCTGTTTGTTCTTTCAACTTGGCCATTGGATTGTGGGTAAGCAACCGAGCTGAACACTTGGGTGATTCTGAATTCTTTGCACCATGTGCTAAAAGGCTTCTCGGCAAATTGCTTCCCATTATCCGCGACCAACACTCCTGGCAGCCTATAGCGACAAATGATGCTTTCCCATACGAAGTCGATGACTTGTTTGCCCGTTATTTTTGCAAGTGGTTTGACTTCTGGCCACTTGGTGAAGTAGTCTACGGCTACTAACAAAAATTTTACCCCACCCTTGGCTGGTGGGAATGGACAAATAATATCCATTCCCCACTTGTGGAATGGTCAAGCCGAAGAGATGGGAACTAGATCGTGTTTAGGGCTTTTGGGAACCGGTGCATGAATTTGACAAGCTTCATATTTCTTGAGCTGTTTGGTTGCATCTCGGTGCATCGTGGGCCAAAAGTATCCAAGGTTCATCAACTTTGCAACCACTGTTCTTGGCCCAAAATGAGCTCCACATATTCCCTCATGAACCTCTTTGATCAGATATTGGCTTGAAGTCGATGCACATCCTACAAGACTTGTCAGGCTTTCGAACCATGACTGGATTAGCCACCCAGGATTGATATTTGACCTCACGTAGGATCCCAGCTAGGACAAGCTTTTCAACCTCTTGGCATGCTGCCAAGCTTCGTTCAGGAGCCAAGCTCCGTTTCTTTTGGACAACAGGCTTGACATCAGGTGGTATTTTTAGCTCATGTTCTGCAATGCTTCGAGGGATGCCGGTCATGTCTTCCGGGAACCAAGAAAAAACATCGTTGTAACATATCAACAGCTTCTCAAGGTGTGAGAGAGTTTCTTTAGAAAGGCTTGTGTTTACCCGTAACTTTTGTTCAGGATACTTTGGGTTTATGATAAAGCCTTGTTCTTCGTTTTCACTTTTTGAACTTTCCCCTCCAACCGTGTAAACCTCTTGGGTAGGTTGAAGGGTTGCAATTCCCCTGTCAGTTCGGAACTTCACAGCACCTTGACCAACTAAGACAGCCATGTTGAACGGGCACTGTCTTGGCCTTCCTATGATCACATCATAGTTGGAAGGTATGTTGATAACCACAAAAGTGAGTGGTTTGGTTTTCTTCATCTTGCCTTCACTAAAACAGACATCAAGGGTTAGTTGGCCTAAAGGCTTCAAGGGTACATCGGCGATACCTTTTATAGAAGACCCAGAGGGTTGAAGCCTTGAACGTTCTTCTTTTCTTAGTTGATTGAAGAATCTTTCGTACATGATTTCTGTGGCCGCCCCTGTGTCGGTGTAGGCTTTGCTTGTTTTGAGTGTTCCCACATTCGCTTCTACCACCAAAGGGTTTGAGAGTAAGTCACCTTGAGGTGGTGGGAAGCAAACACATTGAAGCTCCCAAGCCTCCAAGCGTTGTCGTTTGTGGGAGACACCATCGTCTATATTCACCATGTTAACCTCTTTGCCTTTTCTTTCTGCCATCTTGTCCTTGACCACTTTCACCAAATGAGCCAATTCTCCGGACTTAATGGCTTCCTCAATTCTTCTCTTGAGTTGAAAGCAATCATTGGTGTGGTGACCTTTTTCTTCGTGAAAATCACAGAACTGGGTGGAGCTTTCGTTTTTTTTGCTCTTGGGCAAGGGTCGAGGAGGTCGGAAGTTGTGTTTCACCTCTTCGGTGGCAAGGATCTCCTGAGGTGTTTTGGTTAAGGCTGTGAAGTTCACAGTCTTTTCCCTGCTCGAAGGGTTCCAGCCTTCAGGCCTTCGTTGATCTGAACTCCTGGGGTATTTGTCATAGGGGTTGTAGTTCCCTTTCTTTCGATTGGGGCTGTTGCCTCGCCAACTAGGAACTCTCTTCCTTTGTTCTTTGAAATCAACGGCATCTTCGCCTCGGATATGAGCTTCAGCTCGTTCGAGAGCTTCTTCAAGGGTTTTAGGTAGGCACTTGTTGAAGTCCCTTGTGAGGTATTTGGAGGTGATGGCGTTCATGAAGCCTGCCACCCTCATTTTTTCGTCATCCCCCACATATTGTAACCCTTCTTTTTTGTGCCTTTCGATAAAATCTCGAAGGCTTTCATCATCTTTCTGTTTTATCTGGAAAATTACCGTGGCATCCTTGACATACCTTCTTTGTTGTGAAAAGTTGGCCAAGAATCCTTTGCTTAGATCATCGAAGCTTCGAACGCTTTGAGCAGGAAGGTCATTGAACCATATCCTGGCTGATCCGACAAGTGTTTGCATGAACATTAAACAACATTCAAAATGGGACCACTTTTCGATTCTGGCAGCACCGGTAAATACCTGGAGGTGGTCTTCGGGATCCTCGGTCCCATCATATGTTTTTATATGGGGTGGCATCTTGATTTTTGTTTGAAAGTCATAATCGGCGATTTGTTGAGAGAAACAAGATAGGTTACCGGGTTTGTAAGGTTTTTCCAGATCTTCATCTAGCCTTACAGCAGGGTTATGACTTGTTGTTCCTTGGTGAGTACCCAACGCTTGGTTGATGAGCTGGGTCCAAGGGAGGTGTGCCATAATTTGAGCCATCATCTGAGGCATGAGGTTAAAGCCTTGAAGGCTTTCAGGAGTTGCTGCTGTTTGGTTTGTTCCCATGGGAGTGCTCATTGCTGCACTTCGAGCCAAGGGCAAGACCGACATGGCCTGCTCCCATGTAGTGGCTGTAGGAGGAACACTTGAAGCTGGTGACTGCCATATTTGGTCGAGAGTGGTCTCGTGTCCAAGGGGTTGTGAAGTAAACAAAGGGAAAGCCGTTGGGCTTGGCCTTGCATAGGTATAAGGAGATGGGTTAAAAGGTTGGCAGGTTACACTTGGACCAGCTTCTAAATGAGAAGCAGCAGGCCGTGAGCTGGTTAGAGGGGAAGGTGGACGTCCGAGTGACAGTGAGGGTTCTCGGTCGTCATACTCTAGCCATAACCTTATCCCCTTCTCTCTTTCTTGGCTCACGTGTTGGTTAAGGAGATGTCTTTGTTGCAAGAAATGCCGCGACACTCCTTCCATCATCAAGTCAACATGCTCCGGGGTGTTCTTGACTCCTGCATGAGGAGAGGGAACTCCGGATCATGAAGGGGTTGGAGTTCGAAAAGGTGAAAACTCGAGGAACAAAGGTTCCGTCGAAGTACCTCCTGGGTGGAAATAATAGACGTTGTTGCCGGAGTTTCTTGGCCGGCACTTGGCGTCGGTGTTCTTGACACTTGGTCGACTTCACCGGGAGATTCACCTTCTGTCATGAAGATTCTGATGAGAATGGAGCTACACTACTGGTCTTTATGATAAAGTAAGCGGCGTAGCCCCACGGTGGGCGCCAAATTGTTGCTACAACAAAGATAAGACCAATGATAGTGAATGGACTGGTTAGGCTAACAAGCTTCAAGGGTTCAGGTTAGCCTAACACAGGTCGTGGTGTCTCTCTACGTTTGCAAAACGTAGAAGGAGGTTCACTAGTTTGTTTTTGATTGTTTATAGTTCACCAAAGATCCAGAACCGTGATGTTTGGAATCGGTTCTTGGATGATGTTCTTGGTGAAGCTATGATGTTTGTGAAGTAAGAAAGAAATAAGCAAGGAGCCTATTCCTCAAGGAATAAGAGAAGATCAGGGAGAGTATGTTATCTGCCCAGATCTTGTTGTGTTCTTGTTTATGGCTAAGTTCTCATTATATAGAAGGAGAGACCAAGCCTTTCGTCCAGTGTACAAACTAATTTACCTTCCAGTTTGCATAGAGAGTTGACCTTTGTGGGCGGGAAGCTTTGGACCGTTGGTCCGGGATTAAAATAATAATACTTTATCTGAGCATGTCCCTTGCTCAGAGGGAACAGCGATGTGAGTCTTGAGTTGACATCGTACTGTAGCACGTGGGTACTTGTTTACATAAGTTTGGGCGGAAAATGAAGCTTTTAACCTTTTAACCTTTTTAGCGTTAATGTGTTCCAGCCATTTTTTAATTTTTACTTGGGCTACCCCCGTCATCAATCAAGAAGATTCTAATTTTACATCATGATTGTTATATAGCTTATATTTCACACAATGTTAATAAAACTTTTTTCTCTTTTAAGTTTTCATGATTAGTATGAGTCTACAAATGAAAATTGCCATATCATAAAGATATGCATAACACATGTGTAAAAAGATGAAAGTGTATCATGTTATATTTGCTATCAACAAACAAATAGAAAAAACAAACATTAAATATTTATATTACGACTTTACACGATCATAATTTTATGCAAAAATTTATGACCTAACAATTAAAAAAAATATGATGCATATAAGAGGCGAAACCAAGGTTTAAAGGAGTTCTAAAACTTTGAAATTGGAACAATTTGAAATGTAATAATAGTGTATATTAATTTCATATGGAATGGGGTTTTTTATTTCATATGTTTACGTACACTGCAAAGAAATATATGTATCAAATGGCAAACTATTTAGGAATATTTTACATACACCGTTATAAACTATGTTAATGGTATATTATCAAATTAAACTGAAATATTATATAGGCAGTGATGACGTGGGTACCCTTATCCAAATACAAGCTTAATAGTAGAGAAGCATCTCACAAGTAGGGAAGCTTAGAAATAAAAGAGCAGCAAGCATAAGCTGTTAGATGAGAAAGCTTGACACTTGCCCAACAAGTTTCCTAAGTTGACCAAGAAGCTTATGCTACTAGTAAATTCAGAAAAAAGTGACAACTGTGCAAAAGCTGACACCTGCCATAAACTAAAAGCAACTACAAGACAAAACAAAAGCTGAACGCAGGTTACACGGAAATGTCATATGTCCAGTCTGCATAAGCTGAAAGGAGAGTTGACCTTTTCTACTTAAGAAACTTCAGTTTTCCCGGAGAAGCTTCTAAACTGTCTATAAATAGGACATTCCACTGAAGGTATTATTCATCATTACTCACTCTAGTATCTTTAAACTCTCTCTTCATACTCCTACAATCTCTTTATCATATCACTGATTCTCACGCCGGATGTTGATTGTAGGAGGCCTCCTCCTACAGTGAGACTAACCGGTCTTTTTTTCTTTGATTCTTAGCAGGTTAGGAAGCTTCGATATGACTATACTCTTGAACTGCCATACTATCTTCGTGTGCTATATCCGTTGTAGCAACAAGTGGTGCCCACTGTGGGGCTAGCGCTAGTTAGAACAATAACTCCGGTAGCTTTAGCTCCATTGTTCTCAACTATTATCCTTTTATGGCTGAAAAGAGTAATCCTAATCAAGGCATTCCTATGAACGATGATCGGCCGGAAAACGAATCCTCTCCAGAGGAAAACGTTGGTTGTAGAACACCGGAAATGAGCAGACTTTTGGTCATGTCATCACAATCCTTTGAGTTCCAAACACCAGCCACATCTAGAATTGGAACATTCTCCCCAAGGAGTGATTTTCTCCTTTTGATGGAAAGAATAGATATGACGTCGGAGGGTGTTAAACGAAACTTCTTTCAGTTCGGGGAGCTGATGAACAATTATGCTCAAGAAGAGAGAGCTAAGGGGATAAGGATAAGGTTAGATTATGATGAAGAACCTAAGGTCACACTTTCCCCTACTCCCCGTCCATTAAACATGAGCATACATTCCCCATCAAGAAGAAATGCTTAAGGACCTAGTAGCTCGCAGATAGGAGAACATGAAAATACAAGCTCTCCTTGGGAAATGGTAAGCCTCACAGCTTCACCCACAACCCCAAATGGAACAGGAGTATTCACCATGGAATAGCTTTTTCTAACCTCACCCGCTGTGGTACCTCCCCCACAAAGCACCTCCCTGGCAGAAGCTTTAATTTCATTACATCTGGCAAGAAAGATGATAACAACACCCATGGTAGAAGCTACATGTTCCATGCCTCAAGCTTACCTACAACTAGGCCTCATGCTGCCATATATGACATACCCTCAAATGGCCGCCTTGATGATGTCCCAATATGGCCAGCCATGGCTCGGAAGCTTACACTAGCAAGCTTCCTAAGGCTTCCTAGCCATAAGCCATCCCATGGTAACCCAAGCTCCAAGTATCATCGCCACTAATACAGGCGACTTGACACACTTGGAACCTTACCAACCTTACTAGCCATCAACCTTGTCATGCTTCTTTGAACAGATAGCAAACTTTATGTTCCAAACAAAAATCAAGATGACGCTAATGTTAAGACCTATGATGGAACAGAAGATCCCGAATATCATCTCCAGATCTTCACAGGAGCAGCTACCGTAGAAAGATGAAACAACACAGAGTGTTGTCACATGTTCATGCAAACTTTGGTAGGACATTCCAGACTTTGGTTTAACACCATTCCGTTAAGAAGCATAGCTTCGTTTGATGACTTGTATCAAAGCTTCCTGATTAACTTTACTCAGCAAAGAAGGTGCACTGGCAGATGCGTTTGTCCTACACCAAATTAGGAAAAAAGAACACGAAGATATTAGAGTCTTCATGAATAGATATAAGAAAGAATGCTTAAGTTATAGTGGTGCTTCAGAAAAAATATGTGTGTCCGGCTACGTGAATGCCATAAAGGACAAGAAGCTGGTAAGAAGGTTCCACGAGAACATCCCCCAAACCATTAAAGAAGCTTTCAGAAAAAACAAAAGCTTACCTTCGGGGGGAGGAAGCCTTGGATAATCAAGAAACAAGGAAACATGAACATAGAAACTTGAGAAGCTACCCCTCAAAAAGGAAGAAGCCTTGGTTCCAGTCCTTCGTTGAGAAGCACCCTCAGAAGTACCATGAGCATAGAAGGTCAGATGATAAAAGCCATTCTTCTCGAAACCAAAAACCACAAGAGAAGGACAAGCTAATTTTCTCCGTGTTAACTTAAACTCCACAAGAGATCTTGGCCTCCGAGGAGGTAAACCACAACTTTCACCCTCCCAGTCTGTTGTCTAAACCAACAAACAAGCGGGATGCGAGCAAGTTTTGTGCCTTTCATAATGACATTGGGCACCATACCATTGATTGCTTCCAATTGAAGAATCATATTGAAGACGACCGTTCAAAGCGGTGAGTTAGCTCACCTACTAAAGGATCCAAAAGAAGGTAAAGGGAGTGGAAATAAGGTGTTTGGGGTAACATGATTCAGATTTGCAAAAGGAAATGAACGCTAGCATGGAACCAACTGAGCATATGCTTCCCTCTGACAAATCCTCACAACAAAGTCACAACTTCGGTCATTGTAGAAGCTAAGCTTAGTGGCTTCCTATAGACGGAGCTTACATGGACTGTGGGGTAGCAACATAGGTTATGTATGAAAGAGTTTTCCTAAATCTCCCTCAAGAAATTAAGAATCAACTCCAACAAACCAACAACTCTCTTAATAGATTCACTGGAGAAAAGGTAATTCCCCTGAAGAAGCTCACCTTATACGTTCGGTTGAGAGACGGAGACCTCTCTCGAGTTGAGAATCTTACCTTCACAGTGGTCAGGTACCCATTTGATCTACAATATACTCATCGAAAGAACTGGAATTGCAACTTTCGATGCAGTAGTATCCACTGCTCATGGCATGATGAAATTCCCTACCACGGGAGGAATAGCGACAATGGTACCAATGATGGTTGGTTAATTTTTATATATTTAAGTTCGTTTATTTCTTAGTTTTAACCGTTTATTATAGGAACTTTGATACTTCATACGTGTGTATTGTATTTAAGGTCATAGACGTTAAAGTACTTTATTTGGACTTGCCGATATACGTGATTAAGACCCGGGACGTCCAGCACGCAAAACGAGAAAGCAAAAGATTTCTGCTGGTGACCAGTCTTATCGCGGTACGCGATGGACAAGCATGAAGACCCATCGCGTATCGCGATGGGTGTTAAATGAAGTTTGACCATCGCGATGGACCTTAGAAGAAGCCTTCGCATATCGCGATGGGTGGTTCAGACGGCGAAGTTAGGGTTTTATAATATTTTTTTCTTGGACGACCCCATCTTCTCATATCCTTAACCAGGCGATTTCCAGAGCTCAAGGAGGCCGATTACACCATATCGGATCATACCGAGACCACATACATGCACTATTTCATCATTATTGACGATTCCATGATGTTAAGGCTCGGATAATCTCCCCGATTCGTTCCCCGGATGTAAAGTTTGTATTTATTTCAGTTTTGATTGTAACTAAGAACATACTATTTGTAACTGTCTTTGATTGATCTATGAATATTGATATTTAGTATTGTTGTGAATTCAATCGGTTTAGGTATACGTTTATCCGAACGATTAGTTTGTCTGTTGCTATAGTAATTGCTGATGTGTTGCAAAACACATAGCGTTTTTATCCCGTTTTTGGGTTGTTTTATGCGTAAAACGTTAACGAATATAAATTTTTCTTGAATTAAATTACATGTTTGTGTATGTGATAGGTTCCATGTTAAAGAGACCGAGAAAACGAGTCAAATGGAAAAAGAATCAGCTAAAACGGAGCTCGGATGAAGCCGGTACGCAAAAACGAAGATAAACGAGCTAAAAGTCGAAAAACGTCAGAAAATGTCATGTTCGAGCTACGCGACCAGGTCATACCATTCAAGAAGCATGTGGTAGATTCTAACATGTCCCAAGGCTGCCAAGAATGTTCAAGAATCAGCTACCACGTCTATTTTGTCTTATAGTGGGCCTAGTGGGCTTGTTTTAACCTATTTTATATTAGGAATGAGGTGATTAAACATATATATAAACCCTAAAAGCCTATGACCGATTTTATTCAAGTTTCCAGCCATCCCACACCTGCTCTAGAGGAGAAACCAAGGAGGACAAGCTTACGGTTCCATCTTTTATCCTTCGGTTGTCGGTTTTGACTATTTTAACGTTTGTGAGTTCGTTTTTGGTTTTTAAGCATTCAAACCTTTTGTAATCAGATTTATATGAACATGTTTATCATTTATATCTATTTCATCTATTGTTCATTGATTATGATTGGCTAAACGTGTTAGTTCTACCTAGGTTAGATGTTTATTGTTAGGTTTTAATAAGTAATATGGATTGTTGATTATCATGACTTGAATTGTTAATGAAAAGTTTGGTTTAACATTGAATTAGGTTGTGTTTAGTGGCTGTGAATTTATTAGTTATACTCATATACATCTTGCTTTGATTAATTGAATAGGTTTTGATTGATTTTAGCTTGTTTGAACTCTTTACTTTGTGTCTAGAGATTGTTTGCGGGGTGATCAACCGTAGGGTTTAAGTGGGTATATTAATTGATTAGATTCAGCGGGTGAACACCTTCTTAGAGACCGAGAGGTGATAGGAAGTAAACTCGTCTCATAGCTTTTGCTTGTTAGAATTAGGATCGCGCGAGAGCGGGTTCGGTTCTTGTCGGGTTTGGGTTTTTGAGCGATTAGTTGATCTAATTTAAGTTAAACTAAATTGTTCCTCTATCCTTGGTTGCGTAGTATTCGTCTCCATTAGGGTAGTGTGTCGGTGAGACCGAGAGGAGAGTCGACATTAGAGCACTTTAACAATTCGTTTCCCGATTTGTTCTTAAAATCAACTAAGTGTAAGTTAGAGTTTGTTAGTGAGACAGAGAGGTGATCTAGCTTTCTTTAGTGAACCTTAGTTATGTCATCCTTAGGAACCGGTGTCGTGAGAATCCTCAATCCATTAGCTTATTATACCTTCAATATGATTCTTACCTAGGTAGACGTTTTCTCCGATTGCAGTTAAGTTTCCAAGTTTTGTTAAGTGTTTAGTTAAGTTAAGTTAAGTCTAAGTAATTAATTTAGTTAAAGTAAGTTAGGTTAAGTAGTTAATTAATAAAAATCATTTACATATTCTTAGGTGAGTCTTGGTTAGGGTGATGTATCATTAACGTTTTCAAGTGTCCTTGTGTTCGATACTCGGACTTCCATAGTGCTATACTATTAGTGATCGGTACACTTGCCGGTTTTGTGTGGTTTCTTTAGGAGTCTTGTTTAATAAATTTAAAGCTTAGTTGTGAGAGCATCATTATACCCACATCAATTGCTCATAGGATTGTTTAACTAGATTGAATACATCGAATCACACAATTGACATTAGTTGGGTCACACTGGCAGGGACCTTTTGATAACAAGGGTCGTGTGTTAGCGATTGTTGGTTCCTAAGGTTTAACTCGTTAATCAGTCTTTAGTCAGCCTGTGAGAATTAATTTTTTAGGTTGCATGAGAAACTGTTTAATTGGCATACTTGAACCCCGGGGATGAGTCTTCTTTGTTAATTGCTTGAATTCGTGGATTTGCTTAATCTTTATTAAAACCAACTTAGTTGCTTGTGTGATCAGCGCTACAATTTGCTACTTCATAATACTGGATTCGTTTACATGATTTTCATTGACCACATACTCCTTGTGTTCCCTACTTACCCTAGCTTGCTTAGGTGATTAGGACCTTGATTTAATTGTTTTTGACTAGATAGCGACACTCTAGCATCAACCAACACAAGAAGCTTTACTCATAGCTGCCGTAGAAGAATCATGGGAGCTGAATGAAGACATAGAAGATGACTTTGTGTAGGAAATAAGCATCAATCCAGCTTACCCTGAATAAACCATCAAAGTCAATAGTAAGCTTCCCCTCTCAAACCATGAGTAAAATAATAAGTTTATTACAAAAAAGTAAAGATGTTTGCATGGTGTATAAATGACTTGACAAGGGTTCCAGGGGAATATGCTGAACATTCCTCAAACATCTCACCCACACATAAATCATTCGCTCAAAAGAAGAGAAGAATGGCTGCTGAAAGAAGCTTAGCTTCCTGCAATGAGGTGGACAAGCTTGTTAATGCCGATACACTCCAAGAGGTAAGATATTAGTCTTGGATTGCTATCCCTGTTATGGTTAAAAAATCTGATGGATCTTGGCGAATGTGTGTGGATTTCAAGGATCTTAATAAAGTTTGTTCCAAGGATAGCTACCTCCTACCAGAGTTCGATTGGAAGGTAGACTCCCTTACAGGCTTCCAATACAAATGCTTCTTGCATGCTTACAAGGGATACCACCAGATCTTAAAGAAGGTTGAAGACGAAGAGAAGACCACATTCCACACTGATAAAGGAATCTTCTGCTACAAGAAGTTGCCCTTTGGCTTGAAGAATGACGGGGCTACGTACCAACGACTGATCAAAAAAAGCGAGAAAGAACATGGAAGTTTATGTTGATGACTTGGTCATAAAAAGCAAAATCGAGAAAGAAATCCTCAATGATAGTAAGGAGACATTCCAAAATCTTAGAAGCATCAACATGAAGCTCAATCCAGTCAAATGCTCATTTGGATTCTAAGAAGGTAAATTCTTGGGTTATTTAATTGATAAACAAATCATAAAAGCTAACCCAAGTAAGGTGCAATATGTCCTTAATTTACACTCTCTAAAAACAAAGAACGAGGTTCAAGGCCTCAATGGTAAGATCGTTGCACTCAAACGATTTCTTTCGAAATCAACAGAAATCTTTACCCTTCTTTAAACCTTGGAAGAATTGTAATGACAAAAAAGATTTTCAATGGACTAGTGAGCCAGAAGATGCCTTTGTCACACCCCAACCTAAGGTGGAAATGCCAGGGCGCAGCCTGATTATTCACAACTCCTAATGTACTATCATGCAATATTTAAAAATGACCATATCTTTTAATTTAAATTAAATATTCAAATATTTCAAATAAACAAGTTCATAAACTTATAATAAAGGAAACAATATAATTCAAGTGCAAAATTTAAAATAAGTCTTGGTTTATTTCTTCTAAAATAAATATATTTAAGTTCTTCACCAATCTTACAATCAATTCAAATGATAACCTGCATATGCGTATAAAATAAAAATATATTTGTCAACACGAGGTTGAGTGAGTAAAAAAATCAATCATTTAAGTGCAATATAATATAAAAAGAGCAAAACTGTCCTTATGAGATATACAATCAGTCCAATGAGCAATTAATGAGTGTCAATAAAACCATCACCTTGCGAAGTGGGATTTGGCTACTACGACGGTCGTATGATCATACTAATAATGTGAATATGATGAACCTCTCCGAATGCGCTCAAATAAACAAATTATCATATAGTAAGTTAGGAAAATAATTGATAGCACACAAGGTTAAGAGTTTGCTAAAGAGAATACTAATAATATATAAATAATGTAAGGTACGCATATGTCCCCAAAATGATTAACAATGAGTAAAAAGGGGAATGAGTTACTCACCTTAATAGATGAACAAAAGATCAATGGATGATGTGAGAAAGCTAAACCCTTCGGGATTTACTGTCAAGGATTCCTAGTTATATATAGATAATATAAATTAATTTTAAATGATAGAACACATTTAATGAATTTAGGATTTCGATAACTTGAGTTATGTCGGTGATAATAATGTTATTCATTGAACGATTGATTTCTTCGATTATTGTTATTGCAAAAATCAATGTTATTGTTTATCATTTAATTATAAGAATCATTACTTTTATTTATTTATAAAATCACCTTTATACTTGATATAATATAAATATTATTAAATTTATAAATAAATAATTAAATATGATATGAGTTATAGTAAATATTAGGGGTGTTCAAAAGAATCCGAATCCGAATCCGTATCCGAATTATCCGGAAATCCGAATCCGAACTATCCGAATTTTCGGATATCCGAATCCCGGATTCTGAAATTTCGGATTCAGATTCGGATAGTAATTCTGAGGTTTTTCGGATAGTTCGGATATCCGAACTATCCGAAACTATAAAAAAAATTAATATTTTATAATTATTTTTTTTATTAACCTAAATATATTATTTGTGATATGAACCCTCCACTCCTCCAGTTACCTCACAGATTTCACACCCCTTCCGGACCTCTACTTCTCATCTCCTCCTCGCCGCTTCTGCTCTGCCTCATCCTCGTTCGTCGGAAGCTCCGAGTCTCTGACCGTTTATTGTTAGCCTCTCTTCCACTCTTCGGTTGTTCGTCGCTCAAATGATCTCCTGTTATAACTTCAAATTACAACGCTCATCCCTCCGGCGGTGTTCGAGTTTCCGATGGTGGTGGTTCAAGTGTTGTTACGTATCAAAATAGAATGATAGAAGATTAAGAGAAGAAGAACTAGAGAAGGAGAGGAATACTCAAATCATCGATACCCATTCTACTATCAGATCCGTATACTTATATAAACCATTGCTATCTATTACAATTTCAATCCTCACACTATAATACAATTACAAAAGACCCCCTATATTATTTGGTATGTAACAATACTCATTTCCTAAAAAAACACTTTTGACCTCAAAAATGAAAGTTTAACTTTAACGTTGTCACCCCCATTGTCAAAAGTTTTGTAAGGCCCCGTTTCCGGTGCCCTACATTGGACGTTGGATTATTCATAAACACAGTTCTAAATATCAGAGTTAATTAAAACTTTCACGGAAACGTTAACTTTAATTAATCGATACAAAACATTAATCTTTTCTTTAATCATAACATAAAATGTTATATTTAAAACATCATTTCTTTCATCTTCAGATGCCAGCCCTTCTCTAAGGCCCCGTTACCGGTGCCTCACATTTTGACGTTGGATTTACTCATCAACATAGTTCTATTTATCAGAGTTAATAAAAACATACGCGGAATATAAAAACTTCATAAACATTTCATAATAAATCGTAAACATATCTTAAAACATTCTTCTTGTCTTTCCAAATTCAAAACATAACTTATAAAACATAGCAGATCTTCAGATGCCAGGATTTTATTCTTCTGCCATGTGTCCCGCTCATGCCAGCTGTCGCATTCTACACACCTGCGTGCATACTAAAAGTCAGCAACGCTGAGTGAGTTCTAGTTAATCATACATCATACAATACATTCACTTACCTTCAATCATGCATCCGAAGATACATAATAATTACTTTACTAGTTTACTTTTATTTCATACTTTCACACATACGTACATACTTTATTATGTTCATACTTTACAATTTCTGTCCATTCTATCTCAGATATTATTAGGGTCTGATCCCTTCCTTTTCTATCTTAGATATTATTAGGGTCTGGTCCCTCTTTCCTTTGTCAATCTCAGATATTATTAGGGTCTGATCCCTTTCTTGTCTATCTCAGATATTAGTAGGGCCTGGTCCCTTTTTACTTCTCTATCTCATATACTGTTAGGGTCTGGTCTCTCTTTCTTCATCTTCGTACATACCGTCTTTACATACCCATAACGTACATACTTTCTTTAATCATTCACACATATTTATATATATAGTACGTATATCTATCATACACATTCATCTATCATAATCATACCTCCCTTGTTAGCATGTGCAATATCCGAAGATCGTTCACATACCGACAAGCTTTCATTCACATCTAAGATATACATACATAACATATAAACCATATAAGGCATATACTTACCAGTTAAGGTAAGTGTATTAACTATCACATCAAGTATGCACACAGCCCCGAAAACATAACAAGAAAAGGTGCTAGAAACTCACCTGGATCATGTTGCGCTCGCCGTTTATCGTAATTTCTTTCTTTAACTGGGCTCGGCTAACTGTTAAATATATATTTAGTTAATTAACCTTTCTCTTGATTAAGTTGGTTTAAGTTAACCAATAGGTTTCTAAGTTGGACTGTTTATTTTAGTCCATGCTAATGGGCTGATCTAATTTTAACTTATGGGCTTTTCATGACATGGGCTTAGTTGTTTCAGGCCCATCTGGATTCAGCCCAAAACCCAACAGAGGAATTAGCCAGCCGAGAACCCTTGGCAGAGAACTCGTGGCTGAGAACTCTTGTTCTTGACCGAGAACTCATATTGGACCAAGATCTCATGTTGACCAAGAACCCCAGTAACCGAGAACCCAGGACACCGAAATCCGTATACGGCCGAGAACATGGGTTGGCCGAGAACCCTCCATTTTGGCCGAGAACACCCAGCTCAGCTCATCTTTCCATTCTTGTGGTTTCTAGTTTGCTCAGTTACAGATCTAAAGTTCAAATCATGAATTTTTTGCCTCCTAATACCATCATTCATAACCGTTGCACACCCGTCACTATACTATCGTCTAGATCTAACCCGTTTTAGGCATAAAGCTTAAACCTTTATAGATTTTAAACGTTCTAGGCTAGAGCTAGGGTTCATCTTTGAGCCGTATACCATCATAAGGCCATTAGGTTCATCTTAATCATCAATTTTGCATTTTTATGAGGTATCTAGGTCCAATCTACTTCTAGGGTCAATTTTCATGGCAAAATGTTCATAAAAATATAACCTTTAAACGTAAAGTACATACCTTTATATGGTTATTAGGTCACGGTTAGCTTGTATGAGTTATTGATCTTGTATCTAGCTTGTATTCCCAAAGATCTATCAATAAAAGGTTTGATTTTGATCTTGGTTCCTTGATCTAGGTGGCGGCCGAAATAGGAAGGTTTGTAGGTGTGTTTTGTGGTGTAAAGTGGATAAGATGGATGGAAATGGAAAGATTTAGGGTTTAAGGGGTATTTATACTCCCTTAAGCCCATAGACCCTAGGCCCATCTTTCCTTTTAAGTCCATGATTAATCCCATCTAAGCCTACTTATCTTTCTCTCTTATTATTATTTTATTTACTAACCCAAGCAAACTTTTCTATAATATAATATTTAAACTATTATTATTTGAAATTCGGGATGTTACAAGTCTTCCTTTCTTAAAGAGGTTTCGTCCCCGAAACCTAACTATTAGACGAACAGATTAGGGTAAAACTTGCGCATCTCATCCTCCGCTTCCCAAGTAGCATCTGATCCCTTGCGGTGCTTCCAAATCACCTTTACTAAGGGTATAACCTTATGACGAAGCTGCTTTTCCTTGCGATCAACAATCTCTATCGGTTGCTCAATGTAGTTCAGCTGTTCATCAACCTCAATGTCCATCAATGGCACGTGCGACGAGTCATCAGCCAGACACTTTCTCAGATGAGAAACATGGAAGGTTGAGTGAATTCCTTCTAACTCTATAGGCAAATCCAGCTTATAAGCTACTTCACCCACTCGATCTAAAGTTTTAACGGTCCAATGTACCTTGGACTCAACTTCTCTCTCTTTCTGAATCGAATGATTCCTTTCCAAGGCGAGACCTTAAGCATCACATTGTCACTAACGTTAAAATCGATCGGTCGTCGCCGCTTGTCAGCATACGAATTTTGTCTGTCTTGAGCGGCTTTCAATCTTGCCTTGATATGATCGAACTTTGATGAGGTTTCTTGCACAACCTCTAGGCTTCCCACCCCCTTCTGACCGATCTCACCCCAACACACCGGGGTTCTACATCGTCTACCGTAAGGCATCTCGAACGGCGGCATGCCAATACTTGAATGGTAGCTGTTGTTGTAGGAGAACTCTGCCAGATGCAGGTGATCATCCCAACTTCCACCAAAGTCTAAAACACAAGCATGTAGCATATCGTCATGGGTTTGTATTGTCCTTTCAGAATGCCCATCGGTTTGAGGATTATACGCCGTACTGATGTTTAATCTCGTTCCCATAGCTTCGTGGAACTTCTTCCAAAACCTTGAAGTAAACCGAGTATCTCTATCAGACACGATCGATAACGGTACTCCATGCTTAGATACTACCTCTTTTATGAACAAACCTGCAAACGTTTCTGACGAGATAGCCTCTCGTATAGGCAGAAAGTGAGCACTTTTGGTCAAACGGTCCACAATCACCCAGATGGTATCATGATGCTTAGCTGTACGGGGTAGCTTAGTTATGAAATCCATGGTGATGTGTTCCCATTTCCACTCAGGTATCTCAAGCGGTTGCATTTTCCCATAAGGTTTCTGATGTTCGGCTTTGACTTGTAAACAAGTTAAGCACTTACTAACATAATCCACCACATCATTCTTCATTCCAGGCCACCAGTAATCTCTTTTTAAATCTTGATACATCTTTGTAGCTCCAGGATGAATCGAGTATCTCGATTTACGAGCTTCGTCTAAGATTCGACCTCTGAGATCACCATGGCGTGGGATCCACATACGGTCAAACCTAGTCTTAACACCATGAGTGTTTTCCATCAGCTCATCTTGTTGGCCGTAAACTCTCTCCTTTTTCACTAACCCTTCATCTACTAACACCTCTGACTATGCTTTGATGAATTCTTCAAAAAGACTTGAGCTCATAATCAGCTGGTAGGACTTTACTGTTGCAATGACTTCCTCATTCTTACGAATTAGCGCATCGGCGACCACTTTGGCTTTACCAGGGTAGTACTTTATATCACAATCTTAGTCTTTTATCAGCTCTAACCACCTTCTCTGTCTCATATTTAGTTCTTTCTACTCAAAGAAATATTTTAAGCTCTTATGGTCGGTGTAGATTGTACACTTAGTACCATATAAGTAGTGTCTCCAAATCTTGAGGGCATGTACAACTGCAGCTAATTCCAAATCATGCGTCGGATAAGTACTCTCATGGACTTTCAACAGCCTGGACGCGTAAGCTATCACCTTTCCTCGTTGTATCAACACGCAACCTAACCCACGATGCGAAGCATCAGTACAAAAAACCAAGTCCTCGTCGCCATCGGGTAAAGCAAGGATTGGAGCTTGCGTGAGTCTCTTCTTTAACTCCTGAAAAGCTTCTTCTTGAAACTTTTCCCAACTGAATACTATCGACTTTCGGGTCATACCGGTCAACAGTGCGGCTATCTTGGAGAAACCTTCGATGAATCTCCTATAGTAGCCAGCTAACCCTAAGAAGCTTCGTATGACAGTCGGATTCCATGGGGTCTTCCAATTAGTTATCGCTTCAATCTTAGCTGGGTCCACGGTAATCCCTTCAGGATTAATCACATGACCTAGAAATTGCACTTCTCGCAACCAGAACGCGCATTTCGAAAACTTAGCATACAACTTCTCCTTCTTCAGAGTCTCCAATACCTCTCTCAGATGCTCAGCATGATCAGACTCGCTTCTGGAATAAATCAATATATCATCGATGAAGACGATGACTGACTTATCCAACATTGGCCGACACACCCTATTCATCATATCCATAGATGCTGCGGGGGCATTTGTTAGACCGAACAACATTACGAGGAACTCGTAGTGTCCAAACCGCGTCCGAAATGCCGTTTTTGGGATGTTTACCTCTTTCACTTTTAACTGATGGTAGCCTGATCTGAGATGTATTCGTGAGAACCAACTTGAACCTTGCAGTTGGGTCAAGATCATCAATCCTTGGCAAAGGATATCTATTCTTTACCGTAAGCTTGTTCAACTCGCGATAGTCTATGCACATTCTCATACTTTCATCCTTCTTCTTCACAAATAACACTAGTGCACCCCACGGGGAAACACTTGGTCTAATAAAACCTTTGTCGAGGAGTTCTTGCAGTTGGGACATCAGTTCTTTCATCTCGGACGGTGCTAGGCGGTAAGGCGCTTTCGCGACGGGTTAGGCTCATGGTACTAAATCTATCTGGAATTCGATCTCTCGCTTCGGTGGTAACCCCGGAAGATCCTCTGGGGAAACTTCTGGGTAGTCGCGCACTATTGGAACATCTTTCATTTCTTTTGTCTCCGCCGTAGCGTTGACAACATACGCCAGGTAGACACCGCACCCTCGCCTTAACAAGCCCTCGGCTTTTATCATCAAAATGACGTTAAGCCCAGAACTTTCCTTATCACCATAAACCGTCACCCGCACTACCATCCAAGGACTTTAACCTTATTATCCTACTCTTACATACTATTTGAGCTTCATACTCGGATAACCAATCCTTTCCCAAAACCACATCGAACCCTCCTAAGGTCATTACGTACAAGGTAACAGGGAACTCATGTCCCTCTAGTTCTATCTTACAGTCCTTAACCATTTTCATTATTTTAACCGAAGTGTCACTAGCGGTTTCTACTATAAAAGTTTTAGACACTCGGCAACATTTCATTTTAGCTAATTTACTAAACGGTGTAGCTACGAAACTTTTGTTCGCACCTGAATCAAATAATACCGAAGCGGAAATGCCGTTTACTAGAAACGTACATGTGACAACATCGGGAATCTGCTTGGCTTGTTCCTGGGTCAGCATGTAGGCTCTAGTTCTTGGCCTAGCTTGATCGGCATCCTTCTTCCCACTACCTCCAGCTTCACCCTCGGTGCATTCTCTAGCAAAGTGGCCCGTCTTACCGCACTTATAACATGCGGACTTGGCGGTACAATCTGGGCAAAAATGTCCCACTTTTCCACACTTATAACAGGCATTCGACCCTATCCTGCACTCTCCTCCATGAGTCTTACCACACTCATGACACACATCGGATCCTTTACCCCACTTGCACTCACCACCGTCCATTTTACCACACGTCTTGCACGGTCTCTTCTCCCACACTTTCAGCTTCTTATCCTTGGAGTTCCACAACTGAGTACCTGGTCGTTTGACACTGACCCACTTCTTATCTTTCTTTTCTTCTTCCACCACAATATCATCCACAGCCAGGTCTGCGCAAACCATCTCTGCGAGCTCGACCACAGAGTCAAAGGTAGCAGGTTTACTTGTCCTGACTAGCGTGCAGACTTTCTGTGGCAGTCCCCTCACATAATACTTGATCCTCTTAGCCTCAGTGTTAACCATATCGGGTACCAACCTAGACATTCGGTTGAACTCGGTGGTATACTCACGATGAGTCATCGTTCCAGCCCTCAAGTTTGGGAACTTCATCTCCGCCCTCTTAACTTCGACGTCAGCACATAATATTTTCATAACCATCTCCTTCAGATCCTCCCACTTCATGGCCTTAATCTCCTCCCGAGTCTTCCTCTGCTCCACACTTTCCCACCAATACATCGCCTCCTCTTCAAACGATTGAGTGGCATAACCGACAACTTGATCGGGACGACACTCGCTAATGCGGATAATTTTATCCATGGTAGTTATCCATTGGAGAGTAGCGATTGCGTCTCCCAAACCAGTCGGCTTCGGCGAGTCACAACCCTTGAAGGACTTATAGTTGCAACCACCTCGGCCTCGTTTCCTGTCACCAGCTTTCACAGACCTAACTCCATTCGAGGCCTCCATCTCTTCTTCCTCATTTCTCTCACCATCACCCCCTGCCCCTCCAGCAGTTCTTTCTCGACTTCCAGCAGACCCTCCAGGAGTAATATTCTTCACAGAAGTGGATACAGCTTGAACAATAGCTGCTTGAATTGCGGGATCCAGTTGAACCCCTTCAATGTTGTTTAGATATCTTCCAGCTGCACGTCCTTCATCTCTGGTGTTGAACTAGACGAGGCCTTCCACGACGTCCAGTGCGACCCCCAGCTCCCACATTTTCTCCCGTTCCAGCCATCGTATTCTAAAAAGGGAAAACACAAACGTCATCACTCAAGGAACTGTTTAGTACAAGGATAGTAAGGCTAACAGGTAATAGCAGTGGCCAGCTGTGATTAGCTGATCACGTTACTTTCTGTGTCCTATACACTTCCCTTTATGAGTCAATTTGTGCTGGTTCTACTTCAAACAGTTAGTCAATCAAAGCAATCAAGTAATCTTATCCCTATCATTCACATGTCCTTTCTTTAACAATTAAGTTAACATTAACATTCATTATTCAACCATACTCCTTACCTTTGCTGAGCTTGCTTGAGCGACACATGGCTATCTTGAACTGGCATCTTCTTTCTTTTCTTACTTAAATCTCATTCTCTGTTCAAGTCTAAGCATGTAGGATGCTTAAATCTCTCGAACTTTGATCTGATACCAACTTGTAAGGCCCCGTTACCGGTGCCTCACATTTTGACGTTGGATTTACTCATCAACATAGTTCTATTTATCAGAGTTAATAAAAACATACGCGGAATATAAAAACTTCATAAACATTGCATAATAAATCGTAAACATATCTTAAAACATTCTTCTTGTCTTTCCAAATTCAAAACATAACTTATAAAACATAGTAGATCTTCAGATGCCAGGCTTTTATTCTTCTGCCATGTGTCCCGCTCATGCCAGCTGTCGCATTCTACACACCTGCATGCATACTAAAAGTCAGCAACGCTGAGTGAGTTCTAGTTAATCATACATCATACAATACATTCACTTACCTTCAATCATGCATCCGAAGATACATAATAATTACTTTACTAGTTTACTTTTATTTCATACTTTCACACATACGTACATACTTTATTACGTTCATACTTTATAATTTCTGTCCATTCTATCTCAGATATTATTAGGGTCTGATCCCTTCCTTTTCTATCTCAGATATTATTAGGGTCTGGTCCCTCTTTCCTTTGTCTATCTCAGATATTATTAGGGTCTGATCCCTTTCTTGTCTATCTTAGATATTAGTAGGGTCTGGTCCCTTTTTACTTCTCTATCTCAGATATTATTAGGGTCTGGTCCCTTCTACCTCAGATATTATTAGGGTCTTGTCCCTCTTTCTTCATCTTCGTACATACCGTCTTTACATACCCATAACATACATACTTTCTTTAATCATTCATACATATTTATATATATAGTACGTATATCTATCATACACATTCATCTATCATAATCATACCTCCCTTGTTAGCATGTGCAATGTCTAAAGATCGTTCACATACTGACAAGCTTTAATTCACATCTAAGATATACATACATAACATATAAACCAGATAAGGCATACACTTACCAGTTAAGGTAAGTTTATTAACTATCACATCGAGTATGCACACAGCCCCGGAAACATAACAAGGAAAGGGGCTAGAAACTCACTTGGATCTTGTTGCGCTCGCCGTTTATCATAATTCCTTTCTTTAACTGGGCTCGACTAATTGTTAAATATATATTTAGTTAATTAAACTTTCTCTTGATTAAGTTGGTTTAAGTTAACCAATAGGTTTCTAAGTTGGACTGTTTATTTTAGTCCATGCTGATGGGCTGATATGATTTTAACTTATGGGCTTTTCATGACGTGGGCTTAGTTGTTTCTGGCCCATCTGGATTCAGTCCAAAACTTAAAAGAGGACTTAGCCAGCCGAGAACCCTTGGCAGAGAACTCGTGGCCGAGAACTCTTGTTCTTGACCGAGAACTCATATTGGACCGAGATCTCATGTTGACCGAGAACCCCAGTCACCGAGAACCCAGGTCACCGAAATCCGTATACGGCCGAGAAGCCTCCATTTTGGCCGAGAACACCCAGCTCAGCTCATCTTTCCATTCTTGTGGTTTCTACTTTGCTCAGTTACAGGTCTAAAGTTCAAATCATGAATTTTTTTGCCTCCTAATACCATCATTCATAATCGTTGCACACCCGTCACTATACTATCGTCTAGATCTAACCTGTTTTAGGCATAAAGCTTAAACCTTTATAGATTTTAAACGTTCTAGGCTAGAGCTAGGGTTCATCTTTGAGCCGTATACCATCATAAGGCCATTAGGTTCATCTTAATCATCAATTTTGCATTTTTATGAGGTATCTAGGTCCAATCTACTTCTAGGGTCAATTTTCATGGCAAAATGTTCATAAAAATATAACCTTTAAACGTAAAGTACATACCTTTATATGGTTATTAGGTCACGGCTAGCTTGTATGAGTTATTGATCTTGTATCTAGCTTGTATTCCCAAAGATCTATCAATAAAAGGTTTGATTTTGATCTTGGTTCCTTGATCTAGGTGGCGGCCGAAATAGGAAGGTTTGTAGGTGTGTTTTGTGGTGTAAAGTGGATAAGATGGATGGAAATGGAAAGATTTAGGGTTTAAGGGGTATTTATACTCCCTTAAGCCCATAGACCCTAGGCCCATCTTTCCTTTTAAGTCCATGATTAATCCCATCTAAGCCTACTTATCTTTCTCTCTTATTATTATTTTATTTACTAACCCAAGCAAACTTTTCTATAATATAATATTTAAACTATTATTATTTGAAATTCGGGATGTTACAAGTCTTCCTTTCTTAAAGAGGTTTCGTCCCCGAAACCTAACTATTAGACGAACAGATTAGGGTAAAACTTGCGCATCTCATCCTCCGCTTCCCAAGTAGCATCTGATCCCTTGCGGTGCTTCCAAATCACCTTTACTAAGGGTATAACCTTATGACGAAGCTGCTTTTCCTTGCGATCAACAATCTCTATCGGTTGCTCAATGTAGTTCAGCTGTTCATCAACCTCAATGTCCATCAATGGCACGTGCGACGAGTCATCAGCCAGACACTTTCTCAGATGAGAAACATGGAAGGTTGAGTGAATTCCTTCTAACTCTATAGGCAAATCCAGCTTATAAGCTACTTCACCCACTCGATCTAAAGTTTTAACGGTCCAATGTACCTTGGACTCAACTTCTCTCTCTTTCTGAATCGAATGATTCCTTTCCAAGGCGAGACCTTAAGCATCACATTGTCACTAACGTTAAAATCGATCGGTCGTCGCCGCTTGTCAGCATACGAATTTTGTCTGTCTTGAGCGGCTTTCAATCTTGCCTTGATATGATCGAACTTTGATGAGGTTTCTTGCACAACCTCTAGGCTTCCCACCCCCTTCTGACCGATCTCACCCCAACACACCGGGGTTCTACATCGTCTACCGTAAGGCATCTCGAACGGCGGCATGCCAATACTTGAATGGTAGCTGTTGTTGTAGGAGAACTCTGCCAGATGCAGGTGATCATCCCAACTTCCACCAAAGTCTAAAACACAAGCATGTAGCATATCGTCATGGGTTTGTATTGTCCTTTCAGAATGCCCATCGGTTTGAGGATTATACGCCGTACTGATGTTTAATCTCGTTCCCATAGCTTCGTGGAACTTCTTCCAAAACCTTGAAGTAAACCGAGTATCTCTATCAGACACGATCGATAACGGTACTCCATGCTTAGATACTACCTCTTTTATGAACAAACCTGCAAACGTTTCTGACGAGATAGCCTCTCGTATAGGCAGAAAGTGAGCACTTTTGGTCAAACGGTCCACAATCACCCAGATGGTATCATGATGCTTAGCTGTACGGGGTTGCTTAGTTATGAAATCCATGGTGATGTGTTCCCATTTCCACTCAGGTATCTCAAGCGGTTGCATTTTCCCATAAGGTTTCTGATGTTCGGCTTTGACTTGTAAACAAGTTAAGCACTTACTAACATAATCCACCACATCATTCTTCATTCCAGGCCACCAGTAATCTCTTTTTAAATCTTGATACATCTTTGTAGCTCCAGGATGAATCGAGTATCTCGATTTACGAGCTTCGTCTAAGATTCGACCTCTGAGATCACCATGGCGTGGGATCCACATACGGTCAAACCTAGTCTTAACACCATGAGTGTTTTCCATCAGCTCATCTTGTTGGCCGTAAACTCTCTCCTTTTTCACTAACCCTTCATCTACTAACACCTCTGACTATGCTTTGATGAATTATTCAAAAAGACTTGAGCTCATAATCAGCTGGTAGGACTTTACTGTTGCAATGACTTCCTCATTCTTACGAATTAGCGCATCGGCGACCACTTTGGCTTTACCAGGGTAGTACTTTATATCACAATCTTAGTCTTTTATCAGCTCTAACCACCTTCTCTGTCTCATATTTAGTTCTTTCTACTCAAAGAAATATTTTAAGCTCTTATGGTCGGTGTAGATTGTACACTTAGTACCATATAAGTAGTGTCTCCAAATCTTGAGGGCATGTACAACTGCAGCTAATTCCAAATCATGCGTCGGATAAGTACTCTCATGGACTTTCAACAGCCTGGACGCGTAAGCTATCACCTTTCCTCGTTGTATCAACACGCAACCTAACCCACGATGCGAAGCATCAGTACAAAAAACCAAGTCCTCGTCGCCATTGGGTAAAGCAAGGATTGGAGCTTGCGTGAGTCTCTTCTTTAACTCCTGAAAAGCTTCTTCTTGAAACTTTTCCCAACTGAATACTATCGACTTTCGGGTCATACCGGTCAACAGTGCGGCTATCTTGGAGAAACCTTCGATGAATCTCCTATAGTAGCCAGCTAACCCTAAGAAGCTTCGTATGACAGTCGGATTCCATGGGGTCTTCCAATTAGTTATCGCTTCAATCTTAGCTGGGTCCACGGTAATCCCTTCAGGATTAATCACATGACCTAGAAATTGCACTTCTCGCAACCAGAACGCGCATTTCGAAAACTTAGCATACAACTTCTCCTTCTTCAGAGTCTCCAATACCTCTCTCAGATGCTCAGCATGATCAGACTCGCTTCTGGAATAAATCAATATATCATCGATGAAGACGATGACTGACTTATCCAACATTGGCCGACACACCCTATTCATCATATCCATAGATGCTGCGGGGGCATTTGTTAGACCGAACAACATTACGAGGAACTCGTAGTGTCCAAACCGCGTCCGAAATGCCGTTTTTGGGATGTTTACCTCTTTCACTTTTAACTGATGGTAGCCTGATCTGAGATGTATTCGTGAGAACCAACTTGAACCTTGCAGTTGGTCAAGATCATCAATCCTTGGCAAAGGATATCTATTCTTTACCGTAAGCTTGTTCAACTCGCGATAGTCTATGCACATTCTCATACTTTCATCCTTCTTCTTCACAAATAACACTAGTGCACCCCACGGGGAAACACTTGGTCTAATAAAACCTTTGTCGAGGAGTTCTTGCAGTTGGGACATCAGTTCTTTCATCTCGGACGGTGCTAGGCGGTAAGGCGCTTTCGCGACGGGTTAGGCTCATGGTACTAAATCTATCTGGAATTCGATCTCTCGCTTCGGTGGTAACCCCGGAAGATCCTCTGGGGAAACTTCTGGGTAGTCGCGCACTATTGGAACATCTTTCATTTCTTTTGTCTCCGCCGTAGCGTTGACAACATACGCCAGGTAGACACCGCACCCTCGCCTTAACAAGCCCTCGGCTTTTATCATCAAAATGACGTTAAGCCCAGAACTTTCCTTATCACCATAAACCGTCACCGCACTACCATCCAAGGACTTTAACCTTATTATCCTACTCTTACATACTATTTGAGCTTCATACTCGGATAACCAATCCTTTCCCAAAACCACATCGAACCCTCCTAAGGTCATTACGTACAAGGTAACAGGGAACTCATGTCCCTCTAGTTCTATCTTACAGTCCTTAACCATTTTCATTATTTTAACCGAAGTGTCACTAGCGGTTTCTACTATAAAAGTTTTAGACACTCGGCAACATTTCATTTTAGCTAATTTACTAAACGGTGTAGCTACGAAACTTTTGTTCGCACCTGAATCAAATAATACCGAAGCGGAAATGCCGTTTACTAGAAACGTACATGTGACAACATCGGGAATCTGCTTGGCTTGTTCCTGGGTCAGCATGTAGGCTCTAGTTCTTGGCCTAGCTTGATCGGCATCCTTCTTCCCACTACCTCCAGCTTCACCCTCGGTGCATTCTCTAGCAAAGTGGCCCGTCTTACCGCACTTATAACATGCGGACTTGGCGGTACAATCTGGGGCATAATGTCCCACTTTTCCACACTTATAACAGGCATTCGACCCTATCCTGCACTCTCCTCCATGAGTCTTACCACACTCATGACACACATCGGATCCTTTACCCCACTTGCACTCACCACCGTCCATTTTACCACACGTCTTGCACGGTCTCTTCTCCCACACTTTCAGCTTCTTATCCTTGGAGTTCCACAACTGAGTACCTGGTCGTTTGACACTGACCCACTTCTTATCTTTCTTTTCTTCTTCCACCACAATATCATCCACAGCCAGGTCTGCGCAAACCATCTCTGCGAGCTCGACCACAGAGTCAAAGGTAGCAGGTTTACTTGTCCTGACTAGCGTGCAGACTTTCTGTGGCAGTCCCCTCACATAATACTTGATCCTCTTAGCCTCAGTGTTAACCATATCGGGTACCAACCTAGACATTCGGTTGAACTCGGTGGTATACTCACGATGAGTCATCGTTCCAGCCCTCAAGTTTGGGAACTTCATCTCCGCCCTCTTAACTTCGACGTCAGCACATAATATTTTCATAACCATCTCCTTCAGATCCTCCCACTTCATGGCCTTAATCTCCTCCCGAGTCTTCCTCTGCTCCACACTTTCCCACCAATACATCGCCTCCTCTTCAAACGATTGAGTGGCATAACCGACAACTTGATCGGGACGACACTCGCTAATGCGGATAATTTTATCCATGGTAGTTATCCATTGGAGAGTAGCGATTGCGTCTCCCAAACCAGTCGGCTTCGGCGAGTCACAACCCTTGAAGGACTTATAGTTGCAACCACCTCGGCCTCGTTTCCTGTCACCAGCTTTCACAGACCTAACTCCATTCGAGGCCTCCATCTCTTCTTCCTCATTTCTCTCACCATCACCCCCTGCCCCTCCAGCAGTTCTTTCTCGACTTCCAGCAGACCCTCCAGGAGTAATATTCTTCACAGAAGTGGATACAGCTTGAACAATAGCTGCTTGAATTGCGGGATCCAGTTGAACCCCTTCAATGTTGTTTAGATATCTTCCAGCTGCACGTCCTTCATCTCTGGTGTTGAACTAGACGAGGCCTTCCACGACGTCCAGTGCGACCCCCAGCTCCCACATTTTCTCCCGTTCCAGCCATCGTATTCTAAAAAGGGAAAACACAAACGTCATCACTCAAGGAACTGTTTAGTACAAGGATAGTAAGGCTAACAGGTAATAGCAGTGGCCAGCTGTGATTAGCTGATCACGTTACTTTCTGTGTCCTATACACTTCCCTTTATGAGTCAATTTGTGCTGGTTCTACTTCAAACAGTTAGTCAATCAAAGCAATCAAGTAATCTTATCCCTATCATTCACATGTCCTTTCTTTAACAATTAAGTTAACATTAACATTCATTATTCAACCATACTCCTTACCTTTGCTGAGCTTGCTTGAGCGACACATGGCTATCTTGAACTGGCATCTTCTTTCTTTTCTTACTTAAATCTCATTCTCTGTTCAAGTCTAAGCATGTAGGATGCTTAAATCTCTCGAACTTTGATCTGATACCAACTTGTAAGGCCCCGTTACCGGTGCCTCACATTTTGACGTTGGATTTACTCATCAACATAGTTCTATTTATCAGAGTTAATAAAAACATACGCGGAATATAAAAACTTCATAAACATTGCATAATAAATCGTAAACATATCTTAAAACATTCTTCTTGTCTTTCCAAATTCAAAACATAACTTATAAAACATAGTAGATCTTCAGATGCCAGGCTTTTATTCTTCTGCCATGTGTCCCGCTCATGCCAGCTGTCGCATTCTACACACCTGCATGCATACTAAAAGTCAGCAACGCTGAGTGAGTTCTAGTTAATCATACATCATACAATACATTCACTTACCTTCAATCATGCATCCGAAGATACATAATAATTACTTTACTAGTTTACTTTTATTTCATACTTTCACACATACGTACATACTTTATTACGTTCATACTTTATAATTTCTGTCCATTCTATCTCAGATATTATTAGGGTCTGATCCCTTCCTTTTCTATCTCAGATATTATTAGGGTCTGGTCCCTCTTTCCTTTGTCTATCTCAGATATTATTAGGGTCTGATCCCTTTCTTGTCTATCTTAGATATTAGTAGGGTCTGGTCCCTTTTTACTTCTCTATCTCAGATATTATTAGGGTCTGGTCCCTTCTACCTCAGATATTATTAGGGTCTTGTCCCTCTTTCTTCATCTTCGTACATACCGTCTTTACATACCCATAACATACATACTTTCTTTAATCATTCATACATATTTATATATATAGTACGTATATCTATCATACACATTCATCTATCATAATCATACCTCCCTTGTTAGCATGTGCAATGTCTAAAGATCGTTCACATACTGACAAGCTTTAATTCACATCTAAGATATACATACATAACATATAAACCAGATAAGGCATACACTTACCAGTTAAGGTAAGTTTATTAACTATCACATCGAGTATGCACACAGCCCCGGAAACATAACAAGGAAAGGGGCTAGAAACTCACTTGGATCTTGTTGCGCTCGCCGTTTATCATAATTCCTTTCTTTAACTGGGCTCGACTAATTGTTAAATATATATTTAGTTAATTAAACTTTCTCTTGATTAAGTTGGTTTAAGTTAACCAATAGGTTTCTAAGTTGGACTGTTTATTTTAGTCCATGCTGATGGGCTGATATGATTTTAACTTATGGGCTTTTCATGACGTGGGCTTAGTTGTTTCTGGCCCATCTGGATTCAGTCCAAAACTTAAAAGAGGACTTAGCCAGCCGAGAACCCTTGGCAGAGAACTCGTGGCCGAGAACTCTTGTTCTTGACCGAGAACTCATATTGGACCGAGATCTCATGTTGACCGAGAACCCCAGTCACCGAGAACCCAGGTCACCGAAATCCGTATACGGCCGAGAACCCTCCATTTTGGCCGAGAACACCCAGCTCAGCTCATCTTTCCATTCTTGTGGTTTCTACTTTGCTCAGTTACAGGTCTAAAGTTCAAATCATGAATTTTTTTGCCTCCTAATACCATCATTCATAATCGTTGCACACCCGTCACTATACTATCGTCTAGATCTAACCTGTTTTAGGCATAAAGCTTAAACCTTTATAGATTTTAAACGTTCTAGGCTAGAGCTAGGGTTCATCTTTGAGCCGTATACCATCATAAGGCCATTAGGTTCATCTTAATCATCAATTTTGAATTTTTATGAGGCATCTAGGTCCAATCTACTTCTAGCGTCAATTTTCATGGCAAAATGTTCATAAAAATGTAACCTTTAAACGTAAAGTACATACCTTTATATGGTTATTAGGTCACGGCTAGCTTGTATGAGTTATTGATCTTGTATAGCTTGTATTCCCAAAGATCTATTAATAAAAGGTTTGATTTTGATCTTGGTTCCTTGATCTAGGTGGCGGCCGAAATAGGAAGGTTTGTAGGTGTGTTTTGTGGTGTAAAGTGGATAAGATGGATGGAAATGGTAAGATTTAGGGTTTAAGGGGTATTTATACTCCTTTAAGCCCATGGACCCTAGGCCCATCTTTCCTTTTTAGTCCATGATTAATCCCATCTAAGCCTACTTATCTTTCTCTCTTATTATTATTTTATTTACTAACCCAAGTAAACTTTTCCATAATATAATATTTAAAATATTATTATTTGAAATTCGGGATGTTACACCTTCAATCCATGCCATGTTCCATCCTCATGCTAACTCTTCAGCCTGATCACCTACGTGCATACTAAAAGTCAGCTACGCTGAGTGAGTTCTAGTTAATTCAGTCGACATACAATACATACGTATATCATACATACATACATACATATCTGAAGACACATATCCATACTTAATCAGTTACCCTACTACCATACCTACATACATATCTACAATCCCTAACCTTAGTCTACCGAGAGTACGTTCATAGTCCAACGTCTATACCTGTACTCAAGGTCGTGAACACGAAAAAGGTCCGCAGTCCTTACCTATGTTCATCATTTATGGTACGTACAAGGCCCGCAGTCCTTCCCTATACCATCCTACAATAACAACATGTACAAGGTCCGCAGTCCTTCCCTATGCTGCAACCTAGTTCATAGCACGTACGAGGTCCGCAGTCATCCCCTATGTTACCACACCACAAATACAATTACATCACGTATAAGGTTCACTGTCCTTTCCTATGCTGACGCCTATCTACTATACGTATAAGGTCCACAGTCCTTATCTACGTTGACGTCTATTATCTATAACACGTATAAGGCCCACCGTTCTTATCTACGTTCACATCTATCATCTATATCACGTATAAGGCCCGCAGTCCTTAACTACACCATCACCTGTCAAGTATATGTCCAACATAAGTTAGAGATATTTACCATCCTAACTTACTATGTCGGACGTAGAACTCACATACCATTCATGTACCTGTACACACATACAATAAGTACATTGTAGCATAAGAACACTCTAGGCGTTCTTCACATCATTCATTTAACAGTCATACCCCTTGTCGATACATGCAATATCCGAAGATGGTTCACGCCTCGACAAGTGTCCATTTACAATGTTCATGCATCATCCATCGTTACATATAACATCCATATCTTTATTTCTAACTTGACAGTACGTGTAATATCCTATTTTGGATAAAAATCTACTAAGGATATGTATCCAAATTCATTTAGTAGGGATTAGTGCTATGATGATGAAAACAAGTATGTATCGATTGCAAACACAAGCACACGGATTTGTTACGGGGAAAAGCCCTTGATCTGGTTCGGATCGCCGGCACAAAAACCCCGGGTGATGACAATTGTCTATCACCACTTTATTAATATAAAAAATGAGGATACAAGGTTTGGAGAATATGATCAGTATTACAACGAAAGCTATGTTTGTGTGTGTGTATGCTGCTGAATTCGTAGTGAGCAGAGTGTGTAGTGTATTGGGTGTGTTTTCCTAGCTTATCATACCCTCTATTTATACATAAAAGACAATAACATGGAGTTATGAATAATAAAGACTATTAACTAATAATCCCTAAAAATCCGCCATTGCCTTCAATATAATCGTAACTGCCACTTTGACCACGTGCTCCATCACTCAGGCTGCGAAATAGGGGGTAGACCTAGTCTTGGAGCCGTTACACATGATAAATATCAGCCTTCATATAAGAAACAATCGTTAATAGCACCAAATACCGAGGATCCATGATCCTGACATAGCTCTGGAACTCTTCAGATAATTGATCCAGACACGTCAATATCTTCTTGACTACAAGTTATTGGATAGACTGAGTCTTCTAACCGTTATACCTGCTAAATATAAGACTACACATGAGAACAACCGTTAATAAATAATAAGTACTGTGGATCCTTGATCCTGACAGGATCTGGAACACACTCTAAGGATAACTGATCCACAACATATGCCAGGATAACATATCCACAGTGTCAAATTTCTGTGCACTAACAATTGCCCCTAAAATGGCGGTTGTGATAAGATCACAGCTGTCATTTTGCCTTTGAATTCAAACTTCCTGCAAAAACATATGAGATTTGACAAGCTGGATATAATTGTCACATATCAATGGAGTTTCCATGGGAATTTCCCTTCCAGCTGTATAACCTTCTCCCTTTAAATCATGAACAACTAGTAACACCTGATTAACCCGTGTGGATGGTCCATCTTTCGTATGGTGAAATCCGGGCTAAGGATTTTTGGATAAGTCCAGGTGACTTATTTTTAATAACAATCTAAAACTTTTGACTATTTGCTTGTTACTTGTTATTTTGAAAGTTTGATTGATATAGATTTATACTTGTTGAAAGTTTTGAGAAATATTCTTTAGTAAAAAGTTTTTAGGATAAAATATCCTTGCAAAAATAAACTAGGATTTTAAATCCTTATAAAAATAGATTTGAGAATAATGAATCCTTATATCTATAAGGATATAAACTGAAATCAAATAAGTGTAAACCGATAAACAGAAATCATACCGTAAGGTCTGGTTAGACCTAAGTTACCATAAGTATTGATCCTTTTGAAATCATTATATAACTGAATTAAAGGATTTTGAATCCATAAGTATTGATCCTTCGGTGATCCTCAGAATCTAATTTATGATACCTGATGCAAATAACTTATGATATTATCTGGGATTAAACCTAAGAAACCGGGGACAAGCCCATAAAATAAACTGGGGACAAGCCCGTGTAATCTGGGGACAAGCCCGTGAACTGGTGTTAAACTGGGGACAAGCCCAAGGATACGGATGTCAACTGGGGACTCAACCAAACCGGGATTTAGCTCAAACGTGAGATAACGTGAAAACGTTATAAACCTTAGCTAACATGAAAATGTTAGAAACCTTTATCATGAGATAACGTGAAAACTTTATAAACCGGTGGTATGGTACGTCTACCATAAATCGTAGGATCCTCCATATAGCCGAAAGCAACGAAATTGTCAGCCACTAAACGTGTACTGGTCCCGCTGCCCCGGACTATACGTTGGATAACGTGCGCTCCAGGCGAGAGTGTAGAAACTCTAATTTATAAGAAAGGTGAAAACCTTTAAACCTTGGAGGGTATGACCATCGGGGGTCATACCCAATCGCGGGCTAGGCCATGGAAAATAGCGATATACGTTAAGCGTGAGGGAGAGGTGGCCAATCTCTTAGACATTGAACCTCTTATTGAAACCTGCATTGTTACTTAAAACTTGGAAGAGACAAATCGTTAAGAATACATTATCCTTAAAATAATAAGAAATTGAAAAGAATAAGTAATCAGATAGATATTACTAATTTTGGGATCCCTGACCCTTTAAAAATACTTGATCCTCAGAGGATACTTGATCCTGATCAGAAAAAGTATTTCTTGAGGTGGATAGCATTCCATGCTCTTGGTAACCTGTTGCCTTCCATAGTGAGCAAATGATATGCCCCCTTTCCTGCCTCCGACTCGATCAGATAAGGACCTTCCTATTTGGGTGCTAACTTCCCATCAGCCGGATTGGTTGTGTTTTGGAAGGCTTTCCTTAAAACTAAATATCCTTCTTGAAATCTTCTGATCCTGATATTCTTGTTGTATGCCCCAGCTACCCTTTGTTAATAAGCTGCCATTCTGATTTTGGCTAAGTCTCTGAGTTCTTCCACAGTATCCAAGTCTTCGAGAAGGATTTCTCTATTGGCCTAAGGATCACGGATGCTTGTCCTAGCTATTGGAACCACCATTTCTATTGGGATAACTGCTTCTGACCCAAACACTAATGAGAAGGGTGTTTGGCCTGTTGCAATTTTTGGTGTCGTCCTATCGGCCCAAAGTACATATGGTAACTCTTCGGCCCATTTTCCTTTCTTGGATCCTAGCTTCTTTTTCAAGTTGTTGATGATTATCTTGTTTCTTGACTCTGCTTGACCATTATATTAGGATGCACTGGAGTAGAGGTAATCATCTTGATGCCCCAACTGTCACAAAAGTTAGTGGTTCTTTTCCCGATAAACTCGGAACCATTGTCACAAACAATTTCAGAAGGGATACCAAATCTAGTTATAATATTTCGTTTAATAAAGGATATAACTTCCCTTTCTCGGACTTGCACGAATGCTTCTGCTTCAATCCATTTGGATAAGTAGTATGTCATGGCAAACATAAAGATCTTTCCACCTGGAGCCTTTGGAAGCTTACCAACAATGTCCATTCCCCGCTTCATGAAAGGCCATGAAGAGGATATAGGATACATTGGTTCTGCTGGCTGGTGAAGGATGTTTGCATGCCTTTGACAGGCATCACACTTTTTTGAGTACTCCATTGCATCCTTCTTCATCGTCGGCCAGAAGTACCCAGTCCTAAGTATCCTGGAGAATAATGCTCTTCCCCCCTGTGTGGTTGCCGCAATCACCTTCATGAAAGTCCTTGAGTACCTCTTGGACTTCAGGATCCTCTATGCACCTCAAGTATGAACCTGTAAGAGATTTTCTGTATAACATATCATCTAATAAAATATATTGTGATACCTTGAGTTTGAAAGATTTGGGATTCTCCGTGGCTGGAATTTCTCCATCTTGGATGTATTTTTGATTGGGAGGATCCAAGATCCATGGCTGGCTGAGGATAATGGATCCAAAAGTACAATCTCTTTGTCACTTGTTATCTCCCCAACTTCTTGCTCTCCTATTGCTGGAGAGAGTATGTGGATAGATGGGATCTTTGTATCTTCTGGAATTTTCAAGGACGAGTCTAAATTTGCTAAGGCATCCGCCCCCGCATTTTCCTCTCTTGGTACCTGAATAATACTAAACAACTCGAAGGATTTTTCTAATTCCTTCACAACTTCTAAATATTTGATCATGTTCTCACCTTTCACGGCATAAGAACCGTTAAAGTGGTTAGTTATAAGTAAAGAATCCATATAAACATGAAGATACCTAATTTTCATGTTTTTTGCTAAAAGTAAACCTGCAACGAGTGCTTCATACTCTACCTCATTGTTGGTGGCTTGAAATGCGCATGCAATGGACTGGGGTATTATGTCCCCCTGTGGCGATTTCAGTAGTATGCCCAATCCCGTTCCTCTTACATTGGATGCTCCATCTGTGAAGAGGATCCAAGGATCCTTGGCTTCTTCTAGTTGTTGGACTTCTAAATCAGCCTCCTTTTGCATGTCACTGCTGAAATCAGCCACAAAGTCCGCTAGTGCCTGTGATTTGATAGCTGTTCTAGGCTCATACTGAATGTCATATGCACTCAGCTTCACAGCCCACTTGGCCATCCTTCCTGACAATTCCGGTTTTCTAAGCACATTCTTAATAGGATAATTAGTTCTCAAAATAATAGTATGCGTTTCAAAGTAATGTCTTAATTTAGTGGAAGCTATAATCAAAGCAAGGATTAATTTTTCAAGGTGAGAATATCTGGCTTCTGCATCTAATAGACTTTTACTTACATAATATACCGGGTGTTGTTCACCTTCATGATCCTTGACGAGGACGACACTTACTGCATTACCTGAAACTGCATCAGAGCTGGAGCTGAGGATAAGTAATCCTTCAAGGCTTTGAGCGCAGCCTCATGCTTTTCTGTCCATTCGAACTTCTTGTTTTTCCTAAGGATGTCATAGAAGTCTTTGCACTTCTCTGAGGATCTGGAAATGAATCTGTTGAGAGCAGCTATTCTCCCCGTCAATCTTTGGACATCCTTAACGTTCACAGGGGACTTCAAGTTGATGATGGCTTCGATTTGCTCTGGGCTTGCTTTGATTCCTCTTTTAGTCACCATGTATCCTAGGAACTTCCCAGCCTTGACACCAAAGTGGCATTTTGAAGGATTCAGCTTCATATTGTACTGATCCAGGATGTTGAAAGCTTCTTCAAGATCTTTGAGGTGATCCTCGGCTTTCTTTGACTTCACCACCATGTCATCTATGTAGACTTCCATGGTTTTGCCTAACTGATCCTTGAACATCATGTTGACTAATCTTTGATATGTTGCCCCTGCATTTCTTAGTCCGAATGGCATAGAAATATAACAATATATGCCGGTAGGAGTCATGAATGCTGTATCCTCTTGATCAGATGGTTCCATCTGAATTTGTTGAAATCCAAAGGAAGCATCCATAAAGGTGAGCATCTCATGTCCTTCCGTTGCATCCACCATGGAGTCTATATGTGGTAACGGGAAAGGATCCTTGGGACATGCTTTGTTTAAATTTATAAAATCAATACATACCCTCCACTTTCCATTCTTTTTTGAAACTACAACCACATTAGCTAACCATCGAGGATACTTAACCTCTCTGATCATACCGGCCTTAAGAAGTTTTTCAACTTCTTCTTGTATGATCACGTTCCTCTCAGGAGCGAATTTCCTACGCTTCTGATGGACGAGTTTAATAGAATGATCAAGGCCCAATTTATGAGTAATTACCTCCTTAGAAATACCTGTCATGTCTGAATGTCTAAAAGCAAACGTGGATTTTCGTCGCTTTAGGATATTATATCCTCCTCGATCTCGTCAGGAATACAGGATCCTAGGAACACCTTCATGTCTGGATCTTAGGAATCTAAAGATACTTCTTTTAGGTCCTGCTCTCGAGCTTCCAGTACATACCTAGGATTTTGCTGTAATTGCTATGCTTCGTCTGTTTAGCTGTCGGCTTCATGGATGAAGAATAATAATTCTTGGCCTCCACTTGGTCACCATCTATTCTTAATACTCCCCAAGGAGTTGATAGTTTTATGCATTGGTGGTAGGTTGAGGCCACCGCCTTCATCCCATGGAGCCAGGGCCTGCCTAAAATAACATTGCAATAAGAAAGGTTATCAACTACACAGAATTTTTTATATGAATTTAACCCTTCAATATAAATTGGTAGGTTGATGTCCCCCAATGTCTTCTTGGTTTCTCCGTTGAAACCGACTAGCGCTGATGATCTAAGGACGATCTCGAAATCTGGAATGTTCATCTTCTTAAGGACATCATGTTGGATGATGTTGACCGAGCTTCCACCGTCCACTAGGATCCTGCGTACATAGTGGTTAGCAATAAATAAAGTAATAATTAAACCATCATGGTGAGGATCCTGGATGTTTAGTTTGTCTTCCTCATCGAAGAAGATCCTTTTGTCTGTCGTTAAAGTGGTGGATACTATTAGTCGGTCTCCGTTGTCCAACTTGATCTCTTTGGCGAGCCTTTTTGCTGCTGAGAAGGAAGTTCCACATATGTCGGATCCTCCAGAGATGAAATTGACCATTCGTACATCCAGTTCATCCTGATGAGGATCCTGGATGCTCGAATCGAAGAATAGCCTTTCATCAGTTATTCGAGTAGTGGGGATGAGTGGCCTTCTTTCATCGTCCAACTTGAATTCTTCTTTAGGATAAGATGTTTGAAATATGTCATAGTCTCTGGAGACGAAGTTGATCACGTGAGCATCCGATGGTGGTGGCGTTGCTTTTTTTTGAAGATCTTCAAGATCCTGGATTTTGGATTTCTTCCTTCCCAAGAGTTCTTTGAAGTGGCCCTTGCTCAGTTGGTATCCAGTTTCCCTCCTTAAGCCAATGCACTCGTCTGTCATATGACCAAAATCTTCGTGGAAAGCACACCACTTAGACTTGTCTTTGAAGGTGGTAGTCTTCTCGTTCTTTCGGGGCCACCTTGCTTTTTCCCCTAGATCCTTGATGGCACAAATTAAGCCATGGGTATCTACGGAGAAACAATACTCGGAGATGCAGCGATAGTCTTCATCATCATCTCCTTCTTCGACTGCTCGTATGTTTTGATTGTTGAACTTGGTGTACGGCTTTAAGTTGTTGTTCCTGTATCAGGATCCTTTATTCTTGTTAGGGGATTCCTGTTTTGTTTGAGTCCCCAGACGATCTTGGATCCTCTTGTCGTATTCCAATCGTATGAACCGGAGTGCCCTGTTTCTTACTTCATCTAGAGACCTGTAAGGAGTCATCACAAGATCATCATAAAAGGGGGAGCCCCTCTGAAGTCCCATCTTGAATGCTTCAACAGCAGTAGCCATGTCAAGATTAGGGATTTCTAGAGCTTCCCTGCCGAACCTCGTAACAAAATCCCTAAGGGATTCATCACTAGGTTGGATAACTCGGTATAAATCACTAGTTAACTTCTCAAATTTCCTACTACAGGAAAATTGGCTGTTGAACAAGTTAACTAAATGTGAAAAAGAAGTAACTGAAAAGGGAGGAAGACTTAGCAGCCACTTTAAGGCGGATCTTGTGAGTGTGGTTCCGAAGCCTTTGCATAAGCAAGCTTCCTTGAGTCTCTCTGGGATAGGGTTGATTTCCATACGCTCCCTATATTGTGCAACGTGCTCTTCAGGATCGGTGGTCCCATCATAAGTCTTCATGTTGGGGGTATGGAACCGCTTCGGGATTTCAGCATCACAGATAGGTGGAGCAAATCTGGATAACTTGTGACTTCCCTCAGGTATCTCAGGGATTGGTCGTGTCACCCCGGGAACAATTGATATCATATCCTTGAGCTTCTGTAGCTCTTTGGCCATAGCTTGGTTAATACCTGCATCCTGCACGGGACCACGGTTAGCGTTAAAGGATATAGGATCATATGGGTTACCTCTTTGCTAGGTGAAGGTAGGCATCCCGAATGAGTAGTTGGGATAAGAAGAATCTGCGATAGGAGTTTGTCCTCCAGAAGTTATGGTCTGCATGGGGATAATGTCTCATTCATGGACCTCTGAAGACCTTTGATGTTGAACCCCTGAGAATCCTTGATCCTTGAAGAAGGATCCTTGATTGTGGATGAAGGATCCTAGTGGTTGGGAGTTGAAGGATCCTTGAAGATACAATCCGGAGGATCCTGGTTGAGGGATCGATGGTCCTTGCTGAATGGTTGAGGATCCTTGAGCTGGTTGAACCATGGACTCTTGTTGGAGGATAGATGATCCTGGCTGGAAGATCGAGGATCCTTGAGTATGCTGACCCACGGACCCTGGTTGAAGGATGGATGATCCTTTCTGGAAGATCGAGGATCCTTGAGTATGCTGACCCATAGACCCTGGTTGAAGGATGGATGATCCTTGTTGGAAGATCGAGGATCCTTGAGTATGTTGAGCCACGGATCCTGGAGTAGAGAATTCCAGCACCCTAGGCATCAAGGGAGTCTGATCCTCCGCTGGCCTCTTTGTTTTCTTGAGATCTTCAATTTCACGTAGGATCTTCTGGTTGGTTTTGTTCTCCTGCTCCATGTATGCCTTAACTTGTGAAAACATAGCAGAAACATCATTGTTAGATTTGACCATCGAAGTGGCAGCAGTGGTTTTTGAGCTCTGGAGGACTGGAATTTGTGTCTTGTTTCCAGCCGCGGTGGTCTTTGGAGCTCCCGTGATTGGCAGAGGCATCCGCGGCAAAGTCCTTGATGAGAGAGGAACCGAAGATGGCATGGTTGATGAAGCAGAGGTTGATTGAGAGGCCATTGATAGTGATATGGGTATGAAAAGGTTGAATATGATAGGAATAATCTGGATTATAGCACCAATTGCCCCACGATGGGCGCCAAATTGTTTTGGATAAAAATCTACTAAGGATAATGTATCCAAATTCGTTTAGTGGGGATTAGTGCTATGATGATGAAAACAAGTATGTATCGATTGCAAACACAAACACACGGATTTGTTACGGGGAAAAGCCCTTGATCTGGTTCGGATCTCCGCACAAACACCCCGGGTGATGACAATTGTCTATCACCACTTTATTAATATCAAAAATGAGGATACAAGGTTTGGAGAATATGATCAGTATTACAACGAAAGCTATGTGTGTGTATGTATGCTGCTGAACGTAGTGAGCAGAGTGTGTAGTGTATTGGGTGTGTTTTCCTAGCTGATCATACCCTCTATTTATACATAAAAGACAATAACTCAATGGATTTATGAATAATAAAGACTATTAACTAATAATCCCTAAAAATCCGCCATTGCCTTCAATATAATCGTAACTGCCACTTAGACCACGTACTCCATCAATCAGGCTGCGAAATAGGGGGTAGACCAGGTCTTGGAGCCGTTACACTTGATAAATATCAGCCTTCATATAAGAAACAATCGTTAATAGCACCAAATACCGAGGATCCATGATCCTGACATAGCTCTGGAACTCTTCAAAAGGATAATTGATCCAGACACGTCAATATATTCTTGACTGCAAGTTAGTGGATAGACTAAGTCTTATAACCGTTATACCTGCTAAATATAAGACTACACATGAGAACAACCGTTAATAAATAATAAGTACTGTGGATCCTTGATCCTGATGGGATCTGGAACACACGCTAAGGATAACTAATCCAAAACATATGCCAGGATAACATATCCACAGTGTCAAATTTCTGTGCACTAACATATTCGATGATCATTCGCGTACCGATAAGAAATCATTCATGCCTATCACATATATCATATATGCATACACTTACCACTTAAGGTAAGTGTATTAACTAATCACATAGAGTATGCACATAGCCCCGAAAACATAACAAGGAATGGGGCTAGAAACTCACCTGAATGCAATTACGTTCGTCGTTAACGGTTACTCCTTTCTTTAGCTGTGCGCGACTGACTGTTTAATAAACACAATATCAAATACCACTCTAACCATTCTTAACCATTTGGTTATTTAGTCTTAATCGTATAAGCCGGTTTTACTTCATTGATCTTTACCGGTTAGTTAATCATTACTCGTTAAAGTTTGAAGGTATCTTTCATAAATTATCCAAGTCCAAGGGATAATATGTAGTTAAACCTTCTTCCCTAAGTCCAGGGACTATTCTGTCATTCCTTCATAGTGTAATTAGTTATCCAGTTCTTAATGAATGGGGATTCTATAACGAACTGGTCTTTCATAACGAACCGACCCTTATAACAATCTGACCCTTTGAACGAATAAGACCTTTATGACTTGGTCCATATAACGAATCAGTCCATATAACGAATTGGTCTTATAAACGAACTGGACTCTTAATAACGAACTGATATTTTATAACGAATGAACCTTCTAACGAATGAGGGTCCATTCGTTATCTCTCCGTAACGAACTGCTTAGCTAACTCCTATCTTTCCTTAACGAATTGGCCTCACGAATTAAGGCTTATTCAGTATCCCTCCGTTAACGAATTGTATTAACGAACTGCTTCTAGTTCGTTATTTCCTCTTAACAAAATGGAGTAACGAATTGCCTTCTAGTTCGTTAAGTCACCGCTAACGAACTAGGGCTAGGTCAGAATGTCAGAATATTCTGACATCCTCGTACACGCTATTCTGGCGCCGCCTTTCCGGCTCCGTAATCACCGAAAAACCGGGATCTCGCCGGAAAAGCGAGATCTCACTCGTTTCACCACCGTTTTCACCGTTTCTCGTCCTGTTCGATCCAGATCTGAGCTAGGGTGATCCCTGAGCTCATCTTTCGATCTGTTTATACCCGATTCCATCCAGATCTCGTGACTTCAACGGTTTAAGGTGTCGACTCGTCGTTTCACGACTAGATCTAACGGGTTTGGATCTCTTCAATATCATACTATCATTACCTCGGGTCGGGATCGGTTCTTCTTCTTGGTTTCGGCTAGAGAGTGAGAGAGAATTATGAGAGAGAGCTAAGTGTGTGTTTTGGTTGGTGTATGAAATGGAATGGAAATGAATGGATTAGGCATAATTATGGTTTATATATTATGGGTCATGGACTTGAGCCCATTGTCCATCTCCATTCCTTTCTAATCCATGTCCATTACCCATATTACTTAACCTAACACAAGCCCGACTCATAATAACTCCTACTTTATTTTATTATTTTTCCACTAACCCGAGTAACTTTCCTACCGTAGTTAAATAATATAATTAATATTATTTTTAAAAAAATCGGGATGTTATAAGTTTTCATATATTTTTTATTTGTTAACGTCAATTTGGGTTCAGCAACATCAAGTACGACCATATGTTGAAGCAATTTTCACAGCCTATTTCAGCTACACTCCAAAACTTAAGTGTCTTTACTAAGGTCCAACTCCAGACCAAAGAAGTCAATGGACTTAAAAGCAACTTCTTAGACCAAAATCTCACTGACTTCTCTCTCCAAATTCATGGGAGCAAATCACAGTTGGCTAAGAACAGTAGCTTCCTAATCAAATTTTTACCATGTATGTGCTCTAAATTTCAATTTCCTCTTGCTTCCAAAAGATTTGCCAAGTGCCTAGTCTACAAGTGATGGCTTTAAAAACAAATAGCATAGACCTTGACCATTCACTTTTATTTTCTTTCTTCATTCCAAAAGCTGTGATTGCAACTCCAGCAAGTGAATAAAAGTCATGATAAGTATGCTCTTCCGGGTAAACATTGTATTTATACAAAATTTCGATACTGGTTTCAAAATCAATGTACCTTATTCCATTCATCCATTCCATGACAAGTAAACCATAAACGTTAATTGCTTGACACGTTCAATCCATGATAACTGAATATACACAAAGCCCTTGCATTTCTTATTGAGCACCACCTACCCATTGTCCTAATGAAAAAACACGATTTAGAATTCCATTTGTGCCACATATACCCAACCTTCCTTTTCGTTGTTGGATTAATTTGCAGCCATGTTCGAGCTTCTTGTAACTCTAGTTTGAAATATTTCCACACTCCATCACCAACTGCAGAAGCATATTCATAAAGAAAAACCTCATCATTCCACTCTTCCTTCACAACCGAATCCACCCATTGTGGTAAATCCAGACCTTTCTTCGCTAAAAAAGATCCTAGTGATTTCTCAGTTAAGAGTTCTAACAAGATCATCCATAAGCTGTAAGCATCATCTTTCGTTTTAAATTTGCTGAGCGTGAAAACCATATAATCCTGGTAATAGAGAATTCCCACTATTCCAGTCATAGTGGAGACTGTAGCAACTATAACAACATTTGATGCTACTTGCATTCTTGTTGACCAGTTTACACATTGTAAAATCCCAACAGAGCTAATAAAACCCTCATTCACCATGTTTGCAACTTGATTTTTACAACTATTAGCATTATCCAATAAACCATTTGCCAATTTGCTAGAACTTGATATTGAACCCAACTTCATACATTTACAAGTAACCTGATTATGGACTAAATGACTTGATTTCAGAATTTCATACCATCTTGGTTTCGATTACCATTTATGCCAAATATTCCACAATTCACCCAATTCTATTGCATTTAATTCAAATTCTCCAACAATAGAAAATAATGCGAAACGGGATCTTATTTGGAAATAGTTGGTTTGGACCCCTAAATGTTCTTTTACCCACTTTCCTGTATCACAACTATCATGGACAACAAGTTCTATAGAGAATGTTCTTTCATGTTTAACACTGCCATCATTAACTTCACATGCCCAGAATTCATCCAGTGTTACCTTGATTCCAATATCAACTTCTTTTAGTTTCTCCTCTTTATAAAGAATTGAAGATTCTAGAGGTTCTACACAGTTATCAACAAACCCATTAGACACTTCTGGCTGTTGATTTGTTTCAGTTACCAATTTATTCTTCTTTGAGTTATCTATTTAACTATACTTTGGTTCATCATTATTAACTATTTCTTGAAGGCCATTCCCACTTTGATGTTCATCATTATTAACCATGATCTCATTTAATGCCTTTGCAGAGATTTCATTTTCTAATTCTATATTACCATCATGCTTCTCATTTACTGATTCACCAAAATTACCCCTTGTTGACTTCACTTTTCCTTCAAGCATTTCATCAACAAAATTTATTTTCCCTTCCTTGCCATCTTCCTTTGAATCATCAATCAATACTTGATCAATGGTTTCTTGAGCCTCAACCCCCTTTTTAGTCTCATCAATGAGTTGAACCTCCTTTTCACTACACTCGTCATCACCATTTGTACTAAAAGATTGACTACCCACCTTCTTAAATTCTTTATTGCCATAGCAAATGGTAAGGAGAGTATCTTGTTTCTTTGCCCGTTAGTAAGCTTCTTCAAGTGTTTTGGTCTAAAGAACCGAACCCACCACTTAACTTCAGGTTTAAGGCCCTCCATGAATAGACTTGTAGCATAATCCTCACTTACAATTACTTTAGTAAGATGAAAATCAAATGAACTACAATAATCTTTAAATGAACTTGTTTGATGTAACTTCTTGAATTCTTCCATGGATGATGCAGAATTTAGAATTCTTGTTTCTTGATTTTTGGTTCCGAATAAGCTAGGACTTCGTTTTCCCGATGTTGGTGATCCCGTCCATTCATCCAAACATGTGTAACCACTGTAAAGTTCCCAATTAGTTGGTGGTTTTGAATAATCTGGTATGTAACCACAACAATGACCTCTGCCTTCATATTGTAACCAACCACAAGAACACCTACGATGCCCACAAACATGAACCCGGTTTTCCCATACCAAACCGCCACACAAACACAAGAATACCATTGTTATAGATGCTATAGGAATTGCTTGCTGAAATATTTGATCGTTAACCGTTGTTGCCCTAGTTGGATTTTTGTAGAAATCTGTTGCCCTTATTTCAAATTGCTTTATTTCCCTAATTTGATTGTTGATGCAGAAGTTCCTGAAACTAATTGTTGCTGCTATATTGTTGTTCGATTCTTTTTAAGCCCCTTGATGTAAACCAGTAGTGTTCAATTGAACATCGCCTAAATTGTCGTCGTATATGACCGGAGTTGATTGCCGGAAGAGCGTCCGAAAGGTTCGAACCGCTCTGATACTACTTGTTACATATCAAAATAGAATGATAGAAGATTAAGTGAAGAACTAGAGAAGGAGAAGAATACTCAAATCATCGATACCTATTCTACTATCTGATCCGTATACTTATACAAACCATTGCTATCTATTACAATTTCAATCCTCACACTATAATACAATTGCAAAAAACCCCTATACTATTTGGTATGTAACAAGTGTCCAGATCAAGTATTTGTTGATTTTTTTTACTTTGATTTGTTTATAAGACATTCACATTATGTTTATGTTTTAGATCTACTATACGTTACCTTGTAAATTGTAATGTTAGACTTTGTTAATTGTAAGCCTTTGCTTTAGATCTGATACATGTTATTCTCTTTTTCTTGTTTCTGTTTTCAGATTTTCGGATAACCGTTTCACATTCCGAACGGATATACGAAGTTTCGGATATCTTTCGGATACCCGAAATTTTGGAAACGGATTCGGATAGTTAAATCCACTATCCGAAATTGTAAGACCCCGTTACCGGTACCTCAATTTAACGTTGGATTTACTCATAAACGCAGTTCTAAATATCAGAGTTAATAAAAACTATACACGGAATATAAAACTTTCATAAACATTACACTATAATTCATGACTTGTCTTAAAACATAACTTGAAACAGTTCAAACATTAACAAATAAATCTTCATATGCCAGCTTCTTTATTCATCTGCCATGTGTCTCCCATCAAGCTAGCTGTCTCATCCTACTCACCTGCGTGCATACTAAAAGTCAGCTACGCTGAGTGAGTTCTAGTAAATCAGGTAACATACATTACATCCATATACATACACATGTATCCAAAGACATATACTTTCTTCTTTTCTTACATACTTATTTACATACTTACGTACATACCTTCATTCTTACATACACCTTTAAAGAGCATTCTGCGCTATAGCATTCGCCGATATTATTAGGGTCGGTTCCCTACATTCGCCGATATTATTAGGGTCGGTTCCTACATTCGCCGATACTATTAGGGTCAGTTCCTTTCATTCGCCGATACTATTAGGGTCGGTTCCCTACATTCGTACTACTATAACATACCTGTCATTTACATACTTTCCTTGACAATACGTGCAATCTCCGAAGAGCGTTCACGTACCATCAACATATCATACATACATTATTCATACATCATATATATTCATACATACATCATTCATATGTTAATCATACCTTTAACTACCACTTGACGACACATGTAATATCCGAAGATCGTTCACGCACCGTCAAGAAATCATCATACATAAATCATTCAAGGCATACACTTACCACCTAAGGTAAGTGTATTAACTATCACATCGAGTATGCACACAGCTTTGAAAACATAACAAGGAAGTGGGGCTAGAAACTCACTTGAACTCGGTTACGAGATGTGCACGACTAACTGTATAATAATTATACATATCAATAAACTATCACTACACATATCTTCTTTCTAGTTTAATTATTACCCTCAACAAACGGGGGTCCGGGGGCAGCGGGGTTCTAGGGGCGGCAGTCCCTAGCGGGGTCCAAGGGGCAGAGCCCCTGGGTAGGGTCGAGCTGCCAGGTCAGCTTGGAAAAATTTTATTTCTATTAACTGTCTTATCACATTTTCCATTAGAATTTTGAATCGTCAATTACTTTTGGTACTTAAAAGTTGAAGGGCTTCCTTGTAATTAAATCATTCTTTTTCTAAGTCCAGGGACTGTTCTGTCATTTTATCAAACTTCTAGTTCGTTACATTGCTCTTAACGAATTAGCTTATCTTCGCGAACTGGTTCTTGTTAAGAACTGAACCCTTTAACGAACTGGACCCTTAACGAATCAGTCCATATAGCGAACCAGTCCAAGTAGCGAACTGGACCTTCAAATTCGTTATTTCTTTTAACGAATGACCAACGTGAATTGGGAGCTAGTTCGTTAACTTAGCTTTAACAAATTTGAATACAAATTAATTCTAGTTCATTAGGTTTTTCCTTTAACGAATCGCTTGACGAATTGCTTCCAATTCGTTAACTCCTCGTTAACGAATTACCTCTAATTCGTTAACTTTCCGTTAACGAATTAGGGTTAGGTCAGGGAATGTCAAAACATTCCCTGACATCCATTAACCTCGTATAGACTTTTCCGGCGCCTCCGCCGGAAAACCGCGGATTCGCCGGAAAAAACGAGTTTTGACTCGTTTTTCACCATTTTTCGTCCCGTTCGATCCAAATCTGAGTTAGGGTGATCTCTATGCTCATCTTAGGTTCGGTTTATACCCGAACCATCCGGATCTCATGACTTAAACGGTTTAACGGTGTCGACTCGTCGTTTCGTGACTATATCTAACGGTTTAAGCTCATACAATATCATACTATCATTACCTTAGGTCGGAATCGGTTATTCTACTATCTTTCGGCTAGAGAGAGAGACTAGAGAGAGAGAGAGCCTAAGTGTGTGTTTTATGGGTGTATGGAATATGTGTGAAATGAAATTAAATGAGTGATTAAAGGTATATATATTTATTGATCATGGGCTTAAGCCCATGGTATTTCCTTCATTCTTTCATAACCCAAGTCCATAACCCATATCCATTTACCCAACACTAGCCCGACTCATAATAACTCATATTTCATTTATTAACCAAAACTAGAAAACGGTATGTTACAGAAATGTTCGGATATCCGAAACTCCAGATATCCGGTTTTTAACACCCTAGTAAATATGCATTTATAAATAAATAAGTAAAGAATGTGTAAATAAATAATTATAATATGTATTATGATAATAATACATAAATATAATTTCAATAAATAAATGTTTAAATAACTAAGTCATAATATGTTTTAATATTTAGATAAACATTTATCTCGAGTTGTTAGCGAACATTAGTTTAACTAACTGTCGCAAAAAGATATGTCTAACACGTTGATTTTAAATTATATTTATTATATATTTATATTTAAAAACAATACATATATAATTGTAATATATATATACACACACACATACATATATACATATAAAACTATACATAACAAGTTTATAAGAATGTTCACAATGAGAAACTTCAAGTTAAAGAGTGTCAGTTTCTAAAAAAATATTATTTATTGTTATTATTATTAACTATATTAAAAAAATCATTTAAAAACAAGATAAAAAATAACAACTAAAACCGCCTCTGCCCAGAATTCGAACGCGGGTGGTGTAACAACTCGGGTTTTCGTTTAATTTATTTATACCTAATACCAGACCGATTTTCATTTTCGGGTAATTTAATCAATATATATATATATATATAGGTTTAAGTTCAAGAGAGAAATGATATTAGTGCGACAAATGCGAGAAATGAATATAAGCCACTAGTTTTATTTTAGGTTTTAAATATTTAAAAATAAATAAAAAAGATATAAATGTAACAGTAAATGCACTTTCTCTCTCCAATTAATACAACTAATATAACCATAATAAATCTCCCTCTAATTAATATATCTAGCTAATTTAACTATAATAATTAAAAAGATAAAAACACTAATTTAGTTTTATTTTTTATTCACACATTCTTTATTTTATTCAACATAACTAGAATTTATTCATATAATACTATTTCTTTATACTAAAAAAATAATTTCTACTCAATTTATTGGCATATATCAACGTGTTTTATAACACTAAATATCAAAACATAATTTTTTTTTCAATTGGTATGTCTATAAAAATTATTGTCATAAATAATAATAAACAAATATCATACAAACGTGTCCATTAAATATAAACAATAAATATACAACCTACACAAAGTTATATAACCTACACTTGTTTTGATCAATAAAAACGTACAACATACAAAAACATACAACTTACATATGTAATTCGACATCAACAATTATATAAATTACACAAAGATACACATATCCTACAATTGCGTAGGCTATATGTTTTTTTTATGTAGGTTATATGTTTTCTTATTCTTAGAACAAGTGTAAGTTATATGTTTTTGTGTAGGTTGTATATTTTTATTGGCATTTAATGCAAACATGTGTAAGATAGTTTTTTGTATTATTCATCACAATGTAACTACGTGTTGATGGATATTGATATGTTGAGTTTGAAGAAATTGGTTTTGAATAAAAAGAAATTAATGTATGAATATAAAAATATACGTGTAAGATAAAATTTTCGTGTGTAAGTTATATGATTTTCGTGTGTAGGTTATATGTTTTCGTGTGCGTGTGTATTTTATTGATGATGAATTTTGTGTGTAGGTTATATGTTTTTCGTGTGTATGTTATATGTTGTCTTATTCTTAGAACAAGTGTAGATTATACGTTTTTGTGTAGGTTGTATGTTTTTTGTTGATATCTAATGCAAACACATGTAAAATAGTTTTTTGGTATTATTCATTATAATGTAAGTATGTGTTGATGGATATTAATATATTGAGTTGGAAGGAATTAGTTTTGGATAAAAAGAAATTTTAATGTGTGAATAAATTATACTTGTGTAGGATAAAAATTAAAGACACAAAAAATAAGTTATAAAAATAAACGAGTTCTTAATAATTTCCAATTATAATAATTTAATTAGTTATATTAGTTAAGTAGATAAATATTATGGTTTATTAGTTATATTAATTGAAGAAAGAGAATGATTAATACTTTCTTTATTTAGCTTTAAGCATTTAGAACTTAAAACAAAACTAGTGGCCCATATTCATTTCTCGCATTTCTTGCAGTAATATCATTTCTCTCTTGAACCATCCCCTATATATATATATAAATTATTTACTTTATAAATCCTTTTCTTTATTTATTATTATTTTATGATTATTATTCATTATTTAGTTTTTCTTAATAACTTTGATAAAATAACAAAATACACCCTTTTTAACTAGTGTTAACTCATTTTGTACTCTCACTTGAACATGAAGGACCATATTGCAAATCTGTCCATATACTATATTATTAATTCAATAAAAACCCAATCCCATTTTCTCATACCCAAACCTGAAACCTTCTAACCAAACTCGTTTGATTCCTTGGACCTAAATCTTCGCTCTATAGATGGAATTAATCGTAACAAATCGCTTATATGTCTAACACGACTCACACCGACAATATAATTATAGAAATAAATCAAAAGAAACAATGTCGTAGTATATTAAACAACCCTCAATAGTTTATTGGGGATATACCATCTAGGAGTTATATTATTACAATTGATCTTGTCTGCACATTCCTATATACCTTGCGAATCAAAGCCCCATGATTAATTACATTATCGCAGCCTGCCTACATCGATCTATCTTCGCGTTATGGGCCGCAGCTTCATCGATGCCGTTCTTCATCAATTGATCTTTGTTTCTAGTAATTAAATTATGTAATGTGGTTGCTTTTAACGATCAATCATTAACCCTAACATTATTACTGAACTAATAAAAAATTGATCGAATTAGGGATCTAGGGTTCTAAATCGGTTTAGGTTTATTCGGTTATAGGTTAAATAAATTTGTGCTCGTTCTTTAACAACTAACTGTGTAGTTCAGTTGGTTTATGTGTGTGTGTTTAGACCATAGAACCAGCCAGGGGCACGTGTTCGAGCCACTCTGGACGCGGTTTTGTCAATTTTCCTTTTTTTCTTGACTATTTTGATGTTTTAAATTATTTAAATGATTTATTTTGTTATTAAAATTAATATTAAATACAAAATAAACGTTATTTTATTAAAACGCCACTTTAACTTCACGATTTTTCATTGTTGAACATCTTTTTAACCATATATAATATATATTATTATTATATATATGTGTGTGTGTGTGTGTATATATATATAGAAAATGGTTTAAATAAGAATAAGGAATTTCCTAGGAATGATAAGAACCAACAAATATTTGACATTTGACATTAATAATGATGGTGAAAGAACAATTTTAGGAAACTATGTCGGTTATTGGTAATTTTAAATCTCAACCATTGATTAACATGATCCAATGGTTATGATTTATTCTTAGTCTTCCTAAGAAACTACTTATTTTTAGGATAACCCTCCCCTATATATATATATAATATTTATGTTTTTCTTTTTTAACGAAAATATATTGGATATATTAAAACATACTAAAAACGTTTTATAAAGTTTAATTAAACTAATTTTCAATATTGGTTCGAAATAAATAATTATTTATATATTATTATAATACAAATAATGATTTATTTATCTATTATTTAATTTATTTTTTAAATATTAATATTATAAGTATATTTATGTTAAATCTATTTAATTTAAATTATTTCAATTATATATTTGATTTTACATTATGTCCCGTATAAGTAGTGGTATTTTATAAATAATAAAAGTAATAATTCTTTAAAATGATAACAATAATAATGGTTTGCAATAATATTAATAATAGAAATCAATCGTCCGATCAATAAACATTCTAATCACAAAACCTAACTCAAATCACATCGAAATCTTAATTCATTAAATCATGTTGTATCCTTTATAATTAATTATTATTGTAATTAACTAGAAAATCCTTGTCGGTGCATTCCGAAGGGTTTAACTGTTTACTATCCCATCATCACTTGTACCTCGTTCATCTAATCTGGTGAGTAATCACTCCTCTATTTTACTTGTTTTCAAACCTTTTATGGACTTATGCATACCAACTAACAATTTACACATTTTATTATATTCTCAAATGCAAACTCTTAATATTTATGTTGTGTATCAATTGAATGAATACTTGCTATTTGTTATTTGTTTATGTGATTATTTACCGCATTCAGAGAGGTCCATCATTATATTCACATCATGTCGTAGTGGTCGGCGTCCGATAGTATGACAATGGTTTCACCGAAAACTCATTCATGGCAACTAATGCCCGATTCGCTTGACAATGGTTTAGCCCATTCATCATTATTTGTTTACAATGTTATATGCTATGGTTTGATTGCACATACTCACAGATAACAATTTTGCTCTTTACTTATCTATTATTACTAGTTGAAAAGCCCGCGCGTTGCGGCGGGAACGCAACGAGAATTCGGTCAGTATGGGTTCGATTCGTTATGGTACCGACATTTTTTATTGCAAAATTATAGCTAGTATAGTGTATGATACATAAGATAACAAACTTATATAACATTATCATAACAATAAATTAGATACAATTATGTATGTATCTACTTTTTATTAAACACAATTATGTATTTAAAACACTTTTTAAATAGTATCATACAATGAAAACACAAAAAATATACATTTCAATAACAATATGAAGTTAATAAATAAAACAAGTGAATGTGTTTATGTGTTTGCTGGTAGTCGATATACAAAATGTTTTCTTAGCTAGATTAGGTGTACGCAACAATGAACTTTATACTAATATTTTGAATATACAATTATTTTATCCAAGTAGTATTAGTATTTTTGGTGGTGCCTTACTTACAAAACATTGAAAATTTAGTTACAAAACAATACCCTCCAGTACAAAGCCGTCACGTTAGTACTTTTGATTTCACAACTAGTGTAAATTACTATTTCCGTCTATTGTCACAAAATAATATTATTAAATATTTAAAGTACACAAAAATATCATTAATTTTATAAATGAAAAGGCACATATGTGAGCCTAACCTTAGTGCAAAGCTTTTGAGCGTATTTGTAGTCCTTAACTTTCTCTTTGGCCGTGTTCATGTGCCAAAATTCTTTTTCCTAAAAGTAGTGTAAATGTAAACATTATAAAGCAAATTGATGACATTCAAAATGTGGACATAACCAACATGTAAATATTATAAGCACCATGCTGCTGGTGTTGTCAAGGCTTTGTAAAAAAATGCATTTGTCAAAGAAATTTGAGTGATAAACAAATATATGTTGTACAATAAACCTAATGATGAATAAAAACTTCAAGGCAAAGAAAAAAAAGATTTAGTTGTTATCAATTGTCATATGCATGAAGAGGGACCATCTAAATACACATAAGAGAAATAAGGTATGTTTAAAACTATATTTAATTATGTGTTTATAATGGATATTGCTTTTCCATATTACAAATTAAAAAAAATGGCTAGGAGACCCATGTACTCCATACACATAAGAGAAATAAGGTATGTTTAAAACTATATTTAATTATGTGTTTATAATGGATATTGCTTTTCCATATTACAAATTAAAAAAAATGGCTAGGAGACCCATGTACTCCACAACTTCTTGTTTGAGATAGTGTCAGATGCATCAATGATGATAAGTATTTTCCTATGATTACATTATTGTATTGTTGTCTAGAATTAATGCAATACGTAGCTTATGCAAAAAAAAAAAAAATTGTCTACAACCTTTTTTGCTAAATAATATATAACTAGGTTTATAAAAGCATTGTAATATAAGATCTTGGCGGATTTATGAAAGCATTGTAATATAAGATCTTCACGGGTTTATGAAAGTGATTGCATTATAAGTTATAAGATCAGTAGTCATTTGGGGAAGTTAAGTTTACAAACTGATACGCTATTCTTAGTTTCATATCAACAAAAGAATAAGTTGAAAAGTAATTACAAACCACGTAAACCCACAACATTCATTTCTCGAACAAATAATGATGATTGTACTAATCCTTCGCATTCACATTTAATTCATAAATAAAACATATTTGGTTCAATGGTTCTACTATTGAGCTTCATGTAGGTAAAATAAAAGAGGAAAACCATTTAACAATGAATTGACTATTGACACTAATTAAAAACATAGTATTAAAAAAATATAGGTACATCCGGTTTCACATAATGCAAATGGTTTTGCGTTTGCATTCTTACCCAGTGTCCAAAGACCTTGAGTTTCTACTTTTCAATCTACTTCTTTCTCTCTCTAGATTCCAGCCTCATGGTATTAGTAACAACACAAATTAACACATGCACCAGATGGTACCATCTTCTCTCTGTTGTGACGCCTACCGATGTTCATCGTTGATTGCCGTTGCTGCTGGATCCATGCAGCAACCGACTCCATTCTTTGTCGTCCAGATCCTGATCGTTCATAAGACTTTGAAGATCACAGGCTCAGCGGGAGAACTCTGGTTACTCTACCGCACAACGCCGGACGGCTGGAAGTTCGTTGGGATGCATAATCCAACATATGAAGTCGCTAACCTTAATTAAACAGACCAAAAGACGTTTGTAGTAAATGGTCCAGATGCCCTCTGTTGACTTTTGCTGCCTACGTCAATGGTATCCGGCAAGTATCTTCAAAAAATTCAGACATTCAATCAATCAATCAATCAAGCCTTGTATATCCCACCGCATAGCACGCTATCGGTAGGGTCAGGGGAGGGTGGGATGTAGGCAAGTATTTCCTATATCCGTGAGAATAGAGAGGCTGCTTCCAGAGAGACCCCCGGCTCATAAAGCTACATACAGGTAAACAGAGTAAACATACATCCTACAAGCAAAGAAATATATTGAGAGCAAACTAATAAAAAAGCAGGGAATCTATAACCTACTAAGAATAGGGCATAAGAATCAAAAAGCAGCATGAAACAAAATATATACATAAACAACAAGGAGCCAGGCTAGCCAACTAGACCCTAAATACAAAGCTAAGCTAACTAGGTACCTTCCCCTAGAAGTCGCTAACCTTAATCCTACGTCTCCACGAATCTCTATGCTGGACCATGTCCTCAGAGAGGTGCAACTATGTCAAGTCATGTCTAATTATCTCATCCCAAGTCAATTTAGACCTGCCTTTACTTCTCTTTCCTTCCACAATAAGGGTTTCCACTACTCTAACTGGCGTTGTTGTCGGTCTCCTTTTCACATGCCCAAACCATCTCAATCTCACTTCCTTTATTTTCTCTGATATGCTAACAAAATTCATTAATCAAAATTCAGACATGTTAGTCAAAATTCATTACTACAAAATGTTGCTCTTTTTGTTGACATGACATAATTTAGACACAAACATAACCAGGTTTGGGTAATAATATCTAAGTTGTTTAATAAACAGGTCATGTTCACCTGTTTAAAATTAGAATGAGAAATAGATATTTTAGAAGGTTAGCCCGTTTTGACTTACATCTCTTCCTCTTGTCCATTCTTCAAGGAATTCCTAGGAATGACTTGAAAAGCTTCTTCAACATTAATCCCCTCCTTTGCAGACGTTTCATAATAAGGGATATCCCCTTTTGAGGCACACCAAGCCTTATATTTCTTCTCAGAAACCTAATTATCATCATAACCAACCAACCAAAAATTTTTAAACATGCGAAATTAACAAATTAAAAACCAATTTCTCGGTGAAAAACACATACCGCTCTACTGTTTCCACCATCTACATCAACCTTGTTGCCCAAAACTATAAACGGAAAATTTCAGGATCCGACGGGCTCGCCTGCATCAAAATTATTAGGATTTTACATTCATACATTCGAAACTGATTTGCTAATTATTAGCATACCTAAATAAGGAATTCTTGCCTCCAATTGTTGAGATTATCAAACGACTTTTGTACATTCACATCATACACAATAACATAAGAATCTGCACCACGGTAAAAAGCAACTCCAAGGCTCTGAAATCTTTCCAGTCAAGCTATATCCCAAATCTACAAAAGCAGACGTATGACTAAATATGTAGGACCGTTTCATAAGAAATGACATAATTTGTCAAACACCAAAAAAATCAAATTATCAGAGAAGGCAACCACATATTTAAAATAATTTAATGAGGTATAATGCATTAAAAAGTAGAGTATGACACCTTGTTGAACTCATTCTCACCATTATATGTGTTTTCCCGGACTGTCCATAAGTGATCTTATACGCAGTTGAGTATCTGCAAATACCTCCTGTAATTAAAGTGCAAAATGTTAGTATTTAGTGAGCTTATAAAAGCAAAAGTGTTAAATTAGATAAGTTCATAATCAACCACCTTGAGCGGTAGTTGAGAGATCTATAACTAACAATTATATTTTTTATGTCAAATCTTAATGCGGGTCTGATTCTAAATTATACTCTAATATTTACTTAAATATGTAAAAAATAGTTATATTTTTCTCCATTTTGATTACATTAGTAAGCAACAATATAAGATATACCTTTTAGGTGATAGAGCATATTGAATAAAATCTTGTTTTCTTAAACAACCTAATGGTACTTCTATCATGTTTGTACAAGATGAAAGAGGCTCCACTTAAACTGCAAGTCTGCAACAACCTCTTTATATCTTAATTCAATTCATCATCATCATCATCATTATGTATACAATATTGATAACAATAACAATCAGTATAATATCCACAATCATCAACAACAATCAAAGCAATGCAAGTCACCTGAAAATAGTCGCAACAATAAAAAAAACAAGCCTTCTCACAAAAAAACCACAATGAAAAAAATCTCACTGTTACAAACCATAAAAAGTTACACCAAAACAAAAAAATTGAAATTTCAAAATTGAAATGATACCAAAAATCAAGAAAACTAAAACCAAACCAAAACTAAAAAAACAAAACTAAGCCGAATGGATACGAAACTGAACCGAAAATAAAAAGTATACAATAAAGACGGTCGTTTAGGCTCGCGAACCAGCTCGACAAGTCACCGCAACAAAAAATCTTACTGTAATAAAACCATAAAAAGTTAAACCAAAAGAAAAAAAATTGGAAAAAAACAAAATTGAAATGATAACAAAAATCAAGGAAACTAAAATTAAACCAAAACTAAAAAAAATGACAAAACTAAATCGTATGGATACGAAAAGGAACTGAAAATAAATGTATTTAATAAAGGAGCTCGTTTAGGCTCGCAATCCAGCACGAGCTACACAAATCAGGTGAGGCAAGCAATTCTTTCAATTGCATTTCATAAACACTTTGATCATGTATAGCTTGACGATGCCCAACAAAGCAGGTTTGAAAATTTATGCAGTTGTAATCACTAACGGGTAAAAAGACTTATTTAGGTTTATGCCTGTTTAGTAACTCTTATACATTTAAAAAATATTTTTATATAAACCAATGAACTTACTATTAGATTTCAATACTGATAAAAGAAGCAAACATTCTCACGGAAAAACTGCAATGAAAAAAATCTTACTGTTACAAAATCATAAAAAGTCAAACCAAAACGAAAAGTTTGGAAAAAATCAAAATCGAAATGATATCAAAAATCAAGAAAACTAAAACCAAGTCAAAACTAAACTAAATGGAAACGAAAACGACTGAAAAAAGATGAAAATAAAATGTATATAATAAAGGAGCTCGAAATAACACTTTTTTGAGTCTACCCGTTATGACACAAATGTGTAGTGACCCGAACTCGACCATTGTTTTAAAACGATCTTTTGTGTAACCGAACCTAAATGAAACCAAACTGAATGAGACTAAAATATTTTTATTGAAATTCAAGATGAGTAACAATGTCGCCGAAAAAATTCATGTTGCCAAATTTATATTATGGATGGTGGATGTTAGGAGATGCCATCTTTCTTCTCGTGTCCAATATTACAGGTTAGCATTTCCTTCTGTTATGTTAGTGTAAAAGAGACTGAAATAATAAAATATCCCAAAGCTGTGATACTGATAACCAAACCGTATAACGGGCCCGTAGGCTAAAGATAACTAAACCTTAATAATAATAGAATGACTAATATAACCAGCACTTCAATAAACTGCTTCCTACATATAAGTTCCACTTCATAAATTCCTCAACCAAGTAAATGAATAATTTCAACATTTTGAATAGGCACAATGAATCATCCATTTTATGTAATCCAAAAGTACAAATCAGTGTTATTGTAAGAGGTTGTAGATAAATAAATATGTGTAGGTTTTTGATATTGATCAAATAAGCTACTAATCCTCTAATAAATATAAAACATGAGTCATTAATCCAATGCAATTCCAGGCAACAATATAAGATTATGTGTTCAATAGAATTATCAATAAGTGCAGAATCAACCAATATGGATCTCATATTCATTAAGAATATATATTTCTTTTATCTATGAACACTAGTAATGTGATCACACTACTAAAAAATAAAATTCTAACTTTTTCATACTTAAATTCATGCGGACATCAGGACGTAATTGGCTAAACGGAGAACGGAATAGAAATCAAAACATACAACAATTCACTAACAACAAAAGCAGAACGTAAGCACTTAATTAGTTCCGACAACAGAGATTCGAACGAATACAATGGAGAAGGAAATCAGTAGAGAATCAATTGTTTATTTACCTAGACGAAGGAGGAGATCGTCGATATATATGCATGTCAAGGGAATCGTCGGTATAAATAGCAATGAATGGAGCAACCAGCAATGTAAACTAGAGAAGGCTTTGATGATTCAAAAAACTTATTTAATAATTAATTATTCATGTTTCAATTTCTTTATACCGAATTTACTTAACTGTAAATTACTTTATTTAAATAAATTAAATTGATATTGTCATTTATTAATTTGCATGTTAGCACCTTGTGAGCCGTGAGCAATCAATTCGCGCCTTGACATTTTCACCTTAGGTTGGGGTGTGACAGGTGGACGGTCGGTTCACGGGTATTAACACACACTAGCCATCTGTCCTAGTGTGTCAGTTGTGTATATTATGAAATAATTAATGTATATACTTAAATTGATTTATCCTTAATTTAAACTAACCCTTGAACATAAATTGATTAATTGTCTTGCTTATCGTTTTAATCAGTTTAGGGTTTTGTTATTCGCATAAAAACGATCATAATGCAAGGTTTAATTACATGTTATCGTGATATATGGATAGAGAACGAGACCAAGATAAGTCGTGGATAAGGGTAGAACGAACAGGAGGAAAATGAGGATGATGGAAGTAATTGTTTTAGGGTTTTGGCTCGGTTTGATGTTAGGAGGCTGTAGGTTTGTTGAATCGAATTAACATTGTGTGTATATACCGAATTACCAATGTTATAAGTCATTTTTATGGGTTGTTAGGGCATGTTTGGGATTGAGTTTGAAACCAACTTATTGGCTTATTGGCTTTTTCAAAAAGCTAATAAGTTGAATGGTGTTTGGCAATCATAAAAAAAACCTTTTATTTTAGCTTTTTGAATGGGTTACAAAGCAGTTTTCCAAAAGTCCAAAATCCTGTCTTTTCAAATGGCTTTTTGAAAAGCCATAAGCACTTTTCAAACTCAATCCCAATCATTCTCTTAATTAACTGAACCAATTGAATAGGTTAGATATCTTGTTTCCAAATTAGTTAGTTGTTTTAAGTCGGTTTTGATAACTAAATGATTTAACATGGTCAATTCCTATTATAATTTGAAGATTTAGTTTCAATAAATCGATTGGGTCTTGGGTATTTGAATATGGATATGGGTTTGGGTTGTGTGGGTGGAGGAGATGGTATTGGGCAGGGTTTGAAATATATAAAGTAATGAATTTTTTTTAATAATTTACAAATTGATCAATGTGCTATTAGATTAGACAAAATAAAAAACTATGATTAAGGGCCGATATTGTATATCTATCAAAGTTTATAATATAAAAGTAAAAAAATATATTAAGTTAATTAGAATATTTTATTAGTTACATTACCCGAGAACAAAAAACGGCTCGAGTATTAGTATTTGTTTAATAAACAAAAAACCCAAGTTGTTACGGTATCCCCTACTTTTGGGAATTTCATCCTGAAATTAGAGAATACTAAAACAAAAGTAATTATATTTTGAGGATAGGAAAACCTTAGATAGAATTTCAAAATTTATCATAACATGGAACTTTAAGTAGCCGAAACAACGCTACAAACGACAATTTGATAAGGGCACTTATATATATGATGTACTAGCTGCGTATCCACCATATCCTTATCATCTCCAAATTTGTACCATTACTCCAAACTACCTTCGGTTCTAGATTATGACTCACAATTGTACGTATTATGATTTCCATGCGAGAACTTTGGTATTTACGTGTCGACCCATAATTACTTCGATCGCCGGATGGTCCGCATAACTCGTCCCATCGTGTGGGTTAAAAAACATTTGAAAAACATATTTTTAAGAAAACAAAAGTCTTAATACACTTTTATTAATAACCAGTAGATCGTCATTGTATAGAATATTGTTATAATGAATTAAACTCTTGAGTTTGTTTTAACATCTTTTGATTACATGATATAATCCTTGTATATTGAGAAGGAAAGGATCCCTTATAATTGATATTGAGATATATTGTGATAAACGAGAATAAGAGAGTAAACTAGAAGCACATGATTGCAAATAGTTGTAATTGGAAAGATAAGATTAATTTTATTATATGAGATAAAACATTTAAAAACGATAGATTATTCAAATTGTAATTGTTTCAAAACCAAAATCAAACAAAAGCTGTGATAGTGTATTACTGAAAAGAAAAAAAACATGTTTAGATAGAAATGACGAAAACAATAAAAAAACTTCTTTGAGAAACTTAATTATGATTGATTTGATTCATCTAATTTAGAACACCTTGATTAATTTAATTTATAAAAAATTAAGCAGTCGAGATAAATTTATTTGGGATAGCTTGAATAGGTTGCAAAATCAGGGTTTTGTAAACTTGAGCTTGTGTGTATAGGATTTGATAATGATTCTGATTAATTGAAGGAGTTCGAAAGTCATAAGGTTGGTAAGTTTGGACTTGATGAGCATAGTTGGTGTGGTAGGGTGTAGGACACATATCGCGAAGACGATTAGGGTTTCCACCCTTTTAGCAAACACGTGTAACATGTGTATAGGGTTGAGTAGATGACATAGCATGGATGTTTAGAAGTAGACGTCTTGTGCCCTAGGCGGTGTATGGCAAGCTTTTTAACAAAATTACTGTAGCGATTAAATTAGGTGCGAAAAAATGACAAAGATATTGAATCGAATAATGATAGATACAAGTGAAGCATAATGGTTTAAAAACAGTGTAAGGTTTCTTGTTTTGAGATACTTTGATTTTGTTGAGAACGAAGATTGGTTTAAATAATAACATAGCTTTGATGATTAAACTCACTCTTGTTGTTGTTATGAGGATGAGTAGAGGTAAATAAATTAAAATTACCAACGAAGAGATTAGTGAAAAATTTCGAATCGATTGCATTAACGTTTTGAAATTTGAGTTACTATTCTACTATTCTAGAGATTGCAGGAGCTATCTCCTGGCTATACAAGTGGTCACAGAAAATAAATGATTGATGTTGATTACGATGATTTCTTAGTTAAAACATTCTATGATTAATAAAGATGTGATTTCATGAGACGATTGATAAGTTGTGTAAATTTCATACGAGTTACTAAAATTCAAATAAATTGTGCTAGTGTTTATTCATAACTTAAGGATAAGTTAGAATTTAAATGATATAATCAATGAGATAATTTGATGAGTAAATGAGTTTTATCAGAACATAACAAATTGAGATGTTAATAACTAAAAATTTGAGGATGAAAATCTTGAAATTTATTTTATAGTTTTATAGAAATGATGAGTTATTTGAAATATGTTTGGTAGTTAAAAATGTGATACCATGAGTATAAGAAAAACCATTTGAATAATAAGTTGTTTAATAATGATATTTTAATTGATATAATGTTTGATAATTTGATAATATGACAAGATGTGTATGAGAAAAAAACCAAAATACAATGTTAGTTATTCTTGATAACTTGTGTACGTGATGAGATGAATATGAGAAAAACCAATTCAATAATAAGATGTAAATTGTCTGAATTGTGATAACTGAGTCTTGATGAGTGAATGATTTGTGCCCAATCATGAGAACTAAAATGTTTTTGAGTATGTGAGTAGATAGAATCAATGAATCTTGATTCAAATAAATGAGTAATTAAGTAAATAAACCAAATCGTAAGTTGTTGTTTCAAATGTAATCGAGTAACCAAACAAATAATGAATGATCTTCGATGTGTTGGGTTTCCCATGAGCTTCCATGACATTTTATTTTCTTAACTTGTTAGCATACCAAAACATAACAAATGTGTGAGTTGGGCTTTCTATGAGTTTGTCCATAGCATTTTTTTGGCCCAGCTAATTAGCGAAGTACCAATACAATTGAATTTGTCGGCCCATGAGCGTTACATGGCATTTAACCGACCAAACTAAATAACGAATAAACGAATGTAAACATGAGTAGTTGAAGCATCTCGTGTATCACCACAGATGACAATGCTCCAACAAAATATCGCAAATATAACGAGTCGTAATAATGAATAGTTGGCGTGTCCATGGCTTACCATGGGTTTTTACCAGACTAGACATTTTATAAGTAATAAAACACAATAAGGAATGTAACCGTTTAGCCGATTACGTGTTAACCGCTTAAAGTGTCGGTTGTATGACAGTTGTTCCACTTTGGCGGGGAATCTTGTCACACTCCCTAGCTTTAAGGGGAAGAGATTGTACACAAAACTTAGGGAATCCTTAAGAAATTTCCTAACAATGAAAGCAAACTACTAAAATCAAATGAAAATATATTTTGAGAATGAGACATAGTCTCGGAATTGTAAAAAATATTTGAGAACGAGGCATAGCTTTGGAGTTGTGTGTGCATGACAATAAAGATAAACAATTAATTTAGCAAGTAATTTGACAATTTAAATAAGTAAGCTATAAACAAAAAAATAGATCACATAAGGTAAACAAAAGACACATATGGGGTCCAAAGCATGCTACTAGAGCACCACTAACGACCTATCTTAAACCTTCAGCTCTGATACCAATCCGTCACACCCCAACCCAAGGCGGATTTGCCGGGGCGCGAATTGATTGTTCACAGCTCTCAAGGTACTATCATGAAATATGAAAAAATGACCATATCTATTAATTTAAATTAAATATCAATATATTTCAAATAAACAAGTACATAAACTAGAAATAAAGGCAACAATATAATTCAAGTGCAAAATTTAAAATAAGTCTTGGTTTATTTCTTCGAACATAAATATCTCTAAGTTCTTCACCAATCTTGCAATCAATTCAAGCGATAATGTAAGGCCTTGTTTCCGGTTCCCTACTTTGATGTTGGATTTACTCATAAACACAGTTCTAAACATTAGAGTTAATAAAAACTTTCGCGAGATAATACACTTCAATCATTCGTTATTCAACTTGTCTTTAAAACATAACATAAATTAGTTTATTAAAACAACAAGACATATCTTCTTTGCATGTCAGTCCCTTCTGATCATTCCATGTGTCCCCTTCTCAAGCCAGCTGTTTCAATCTATTCACATGCGTGCACACTAAATGTCAGCTACGCTGAGTGAGTTCTTGTTAAAACAAACAACATACAATACATTCACATACTTAATTATACGTATCCGAAGATACATATTAGTTACTTAACCTGTTCATTCTTTCTTTTGTACATACATAAGTATATACCTTCTTTCTTTCTTTCTATAATACATTTATATTTAATCATACTTTACAAACTTATACGTTTTATAGAGCATTACGCCCTACTTCCTCAAGTATTATTAGGGCCTGATCCCTTTCTTCCTTGAATATTATTGGGGTCTGGTCCTTCTTCCTCAAATATTATTGGGGCTTGGACTCCTTCTTCCTCGGATATTATTAGGGTCCGATCCCTTCTTCCTCGCGTATTATTAGGGCTCGGTCCCATTCTTCCCGGGCATCCCTATCATATCTTTCTTTACACTTTCATGCATACTCTTAATCATTCATATAACATACATATATGATTCATACATCATATATATAACTCACCTTTACTGGCGATACGTGCAATATCCGAAGATCATTCACGCACCGATAAGCATTAATTCATTATCTCAATCACATAAATCATATAAGGCATACACTTACCACTTAAGGTATGTGTATTAACTAATCACATCGAGTATGCACACAACCCCGAAAGTATAACAAGGAAATGGGGCTAGAAACTCACCTGTAGACGATTCCTCTCTGAATCTACGGTAACGCCATTCTTGAGTTGTGCACGGCTAACTGTGTACTAATCATAGTATCAATTAACTACTTCTAGCTATACCATATTCCTAGGTTATTGTAACCCCTAGCTACGGGGGTCCGGGGGCAGCGCCCCTGGCAGCGGGGTTCTATGAGCGGCAGCCCCTAGAGGGGTCTAAGGGGTAGAGCCCCTGGCTGGGGTTAATAAGCCTTTACCAAAAACCTCATCAAAAAAACCGAAGTTCAATTATTTTATCAAATTGAATCTTCATTTAAAACGTTACCTTTCATTCTTAATTTTTTACTTATTCATCATATAAGTCCATATCTTTCATTTATTTAGAAAATCACTTTTAACGTATAAGTCCACTGGCGTATAACTTTTTCTAGTGTATAAGTTAAATCTGGCGTACCTGTTTATTGACGTAGAAGCTGTCCTCAACGTATAAGCTATTCTTGGCGTATAAGCTGTTCTTGGTGTATAAGTATTCCAACATATAAGCTGTTCTTGGAGTATAAGTGTTCCAACGTATAAGTCATACATACACGACGCTAATTAGACTTATGTGGCGTATATACTTATACGGCGCATAAGTTCTGTCCAGCTCTTAAATACGCGTTTTTGAGGTTTTTCTTCGATTCCGGCGTCGTCAGCCGCCGTTAACCATGGTTAGTCAGGGTTTGATCTTTTATGGTATGAGTAGCTATGGGGTGTCCAGATCTGAGCTAAGGTGGTCCTTAACTTCATTTTTGGTTGATTAAACACCCGAAATAAGCTAGATCTATATCCAAACGGCTCATACGGCATCCCAGGGTTGTGGTGTCGGGTTATAATACGTTGGGTCAGCTGAGATATATGATTTCTTACCTTCGGTTGGTCTTGGATTGTTGAATATATTAGAGTAGAGAGTGTTTGGCTTAAGTGTGTGCTTTCGATGGTGTAGGGTATAGTGTAAAATGAAAGAGATGGAAAGGATTTAGGGTATGAAGGGGTATTTATACTACTTAAGCCCATGGACCTTAGGCCCATCTTTCCTTTTTGGTCCATAATTAATTTTATCTGTTTAGCCTACTTAACCTTCTATCTTTATTATTTTATTACTGCTCTACTAAAACTTTTCCATCATAAATAAATAATATATTAAATATTATTCTTAGAAATTTCGGGATGTTACAGATAACCTGCATATGCGTATAGAATAAAAATAGATTTGTCAAAACAAGTTTGAGTGAGTAATAACATCAGTTAGTTAAGTATAATATAATATAAAACGAGCAAAACTGTCCTTATGAGATATACAATCAAGCCAATGAGCAATTAATGAGTGTCGGTAAAACCATCGTTGGGCTTTGGTGTAACATCCCAATTTCTAGAAGTAATATTAATTATATTAGTTAATATGGATGGGAAAGTTTACTCGCGTTAGCGGAGAAATAATAAAATAGAATAGGAGTTAGTATGGGTCGGGCTAGTGTTGGTTAATGGATATGGGTTATGGACCTGGATCATGAAAGAAAGAAGGATGAGACCATGGGCTTAAGCCCATGATCCATAATTATATAAGCCTTAAATTCCCATTCTCAATTCATTCCTCACATATTCCATACACCACCAAAACACACACTTAACTCTCTCTCATCCTACTTTCTCTCTCTAGCCGAAATAGAAGAAGGAAATCGAGCATCAACCCGAGGTAAGATTAGTATGATGTTGTTTATACTCAAACCCGTTAGATTTAGTCACGAAACGACGAGCCGACACCGTTAAACCATTAGATTCACGAGATCCGGGTGGAATCGGGTATAAACCGAACCTAAGATGAGCTTAAGGGTCACCCTAACTCAGATCTGGATCGAACGGGATGAAAAACGGTGAAAACGGTGCTGGAATACGTCTTTCTGGCCACCACATGGTTTTCCGGCAAGGGCGGCGCCGGAAACTGGTACGAGGTTAGAGGAATGTCAGAGAATGTTCTGACATTCTCTGACCTAACCCTAGTTCGCTAACGGGAAGTTAACGAACAAGAGGTGATTCGCCAAGAGGTCCGCTAAAGAAAGTCTAACGAACTAGACTTACTTCGTGTTCAATTCGTTAAGGGAATTACATAACGAATTACACTTGATTTGTTAAAGGAGATAATGAATTGGAAGGTCCAATTCGTTACATGGACTGATTCACTTCCTGAACTGATTCGTTAAATAACCAGTTCGTTAAAAAGTTTGATTCGTTACAAGAACCAGTTTGTATGATAATCCAATTCGTTTAAAGTCAAGTAACGAACTAGAAGCTTGGCAGAATGACAAAATGGTCCCTGGACTTAAAGAAGAAGGATATAATTACATAATAAGCCTTGGACTTTGATTCATTATAAAATATGCCTTTAAAAGTTAACGAGTAAAGATTAACTAACCGGGTAATGATTCAATGAAGTAAAACCGGCATAGACGCGTAAGACTAATTAAGTAGCAATGAGAATGGCTAGAGTGAAAAATTGATATTCGATTATTAAACAGTTAGACGCGCACAACTCGAGAAGGAATAACCATTAGCGGAAGAAGTATCCCAGTTCAGGTGAGTTTCTAGCCCCATTTCCTTGTTATGTTTTCGAGGTTGTGTGCATACTCGATGTGAAGTGTGAATACACTTACCTTAAGTGGTAAGTGTATGCTATTGATGTTATACAAGTAGCTAATATATAATGCTATTGATGCTATTGATGTTATACAAGTGTATGCTATTGAACGATCTTCGGATATTGCACGTATCGCCAAGGATAGTGACTGTCAAGTGGTTATTAGTGTGTATGATTGCTATGATGTGACTTGCTCATTATGTAAATAATGTACTGGTAGGAAGTGGGTTATAGAAAAGTAGAGGTAGAGTGAGATATAAGTGGATAAGGGTCTAGTAATAGTGTTAGGGGCATAACGTGAGTACGTGGTAGAGTGAGTCTATGCGTGCCCTCGTTATTAAAGTGGCATAAAGTGGCACAAAGTGGCATAAGTGGCTAAGCCGTAGGGGTAATTTAAGTGGCTAAGCTGTAGGGGTAATTAAGTGGCTAAGCTGTAGGGGTAATTAAGTGGTTAAGCAGTAACAGGTTAGACAGTGGACTATGTGTCTTCGGATACGTATATAATGTATGTAGTGGTTGTATGATAAGTTGCTTGATTAACTAGAACTCACTCAGCGTAGCTGACTTTTAGTATGCACGCAGGTGAGCAGACCAAGGAGCTAGCATGAGGATGGCACGTGGCAGGGATTGAACGGCTTGCATCTGAAGATGAAATAAATGATGTTTTCAAAATGATGTTTTATGATATATTTTAAAGATAAGTTGTATGTTTTGTAATCAAATGATGTTTTCGCGAAAGGTTTTAACAAACTCTGAATTGTAGAACTGTGTTTATGAGTAAATCCAACGTGAAAAGTGAGGCACCGGTAACGAGGCCTTATAAGTTGGTATCAGAGTAAAGTTCGAGAGATTTAAACATCCTACATGCTTAGACTCGAACAGAGAATGGGATTTAGGTAAGAAAAGAAAGAAGATGTCAGTTCAAGATAGCCATGTGTCACTCAAGGAAGCTTAGTAAAGGTAAAGTATATGGTTAAATAATGTGTAAAGATGTTTGCTTAATTGTTAAAGAAAGAGCATGTGAAAGGTAGGGATAGGACTTATTGATTGTTTGGTTTATTAACTGTTTAGAAGTAGATTCTTGCACAAGTGATATCATAAAGGGAAGTATGTAGAACTTGAGGAGTAATGCAAATAGTTAATTACACTTGGCCACTTTCATCAGCTACTTACTTTACGAATCGTGTGCTAAATAAATCCTGGAGTGATGACGTTTGTGTTTTCCCTTTAGAATACGATGGCTGGAGCAAGAAGGTTTGTTGATAAGGGAGGTCACACCGGACGTCCTGGTAGGCCACGTGTTGACCGGGAAACTTCTTAAGGACCTATTACTAACATGGGAAAGGAAGGAGGCACAACCGTGTAACACCCCGGCTAAAGCGGAAACGCCTGAGTGTGACGTATAGATTTCCTAAAACACATGTGACACTATTAAGTGACAATATTATCATTAATTAATTTATACATAAAGTACACAAGTTTGTAACAAGAAATACAAGGAAAAATACAAGAACAATTAACAACTTATCCATTTATTTATATAACCTAAGTACTAATGTCTTTGCCAGGGCAACATCTTCTAAATAAGGCACCTATAGCATATATATATAAAATAAAGGTCAACTATATGAATAGTTGGTGAGTTCACACAAGTTTTGATATACGTACATAAAAATCATACAATTCCATGAACAAGTGTAAATGAGCAAGTAAGGTCCGTTCCAACTGGGATTGTGCACCAGCGTACTCAGATAAGCGCAAGTAAGGTCCTTTCCAGTTGGGATTGTGCACCAACGTACTCGGATAATGAGGCCCTTTTCCACTCATAACAGCAAATGTATTGAGCGCAAAGGGGGGCGTATGATCATACTATCTTGAAGTAATCCATGAGCAAGTAATTTGTAGCAAGTAATAAGTAAACACACAAGTCCATGATGCGAATTGTAGTTTGTAAATAATAAATAAACGAAATTGTAATTTGGATAGGATATATATGCTACCCCCAAAAGTAGTAAAAGAGTAAAAGGGGGTGTGAGAAACTTACCTTGATGTTGGAGACAAACTTGAACTAAAACCGAAAGTACGTAAATGAAATCGAAGCAATTGAACGTCACAAACTAGAATTAAAAGCATAAAAATTAATATTAACTAACGACTTATGAAAATAGATATTCATACAAGCACTATAAGTATTTTCTAAGCGATGCCAAGAATCTTTAGTATCCAAACAATCCAAAGGATTATTAAAAGTTTGACCAAAGTTTGACTTTCCGTTGAGTTGACCAAAGTTTGACTTTTCGTTAACTTTTGACCAAAAGGTCCAAGTTGTTGACCGTTGAATAAAAATGTTAAACGTTGACCCTAAATGTTGACAGACGACCCGTTGGTGACTTTTGACCAATTATCTAGACTTAAAATAGTCATAAGATATTCATAGTCGCAACCTAACAATCGATCATGTAATTTGCACTTAATCAATTTTCATGTAACCCTATGACTAAGTCACACATTTACCAATTTCAATTCTCATAAGTAAGACCAAACATTTTGTTAAATAATTTCAAGTTGTCCAATAAAGTCAAATTCCAAAATACCACAACAATCTTTGTACAAACTACAACTATTTTTACCAAATAACATGCTGGACAAATTTGGGAAGATTTTAAGTCACCAAAACTTATTTTTCTATCCAGCCAACACATGCAAATAGTTTACCAAATAATTCTCACAGATACTTTCAGTATTAGGAACAACACAAAATTTTCTTGTAATTTTTCAACACTCACAAACATTATGAAAATTCATACATTACAACAACCTATTTTTAGCTACCCTATCAGTACAACAGAATGTAAATATTTGCTAAAAATTCCATACATGTCCAATTGATGCAAGACCAATTGGATTGGATTCCTAATTCAATTTATAACATTACAGAAGTGGAATCACACAATTATCCATTTTCAATTACAAGTTATACAAATTACAAAACGAATTTGAAAATTATGTTTTCAATCATAATTGCAACCCGATTTTGTAAATTTATAAAAACTAATCAAACAAACTTCAAAAACTATGATTTTTGACTTTTTGAAAAGTAGAACAAAATTACCTAACAGTAGCATCCAAAATAAATCAAAAAGACTAACATATCAACAGATTATACAATTAACAACCTAGGTTACAGAATCTATCAGCAAGCAGATCTAAATCTATGTGAACAACAATCATGATTTTCATATCTATATGATCCTAAATCACCAATAAATCATTTTATGAAATCAAAACTCATGTTTTTCCATTATTAATCTAAATCCATAAAGAAAAAATATATATATAAAAGATTCAAACTTTTATACCAAGACACAACAAACACTTTAACCAAATCAAACTTTGATCATTCTTTATTCATCTCTATAATCTAAATAATTTGAATACCAATATTATGTTTCTAAGATAAAAACATAAACAAAGACATAAAGCAAATATATATTAAATATGATTACCTAGTTGATTAATCCAAAGATTCAATCATCTTGCTTTCAAGAATCACCAAAACAATACTTGTGTATGAGGATAATTAGAGAGAGTTTTTGCAAGAGTGTTTTGTGTGTGTGTGTGAGTATAAATTTCGGCCAAGAGGGATGAAAAGGAAAGGGAAGAGTTTGATTACAAAGAGCTTTTAACTCCTTGTTGAATTAATAACAAACTTTTAATCTCACTTTAATAAAATTCAACTTTAGGTAACTTTTATATTAAAATAGGTAACATGATACAACATTTTAAACCATTTCTAAGTATTATATTGTCTAAGGTTTATTGGTCTAGCTAGGCAACATAACATGTAACATATCATATAATGTAACAATTTTAATCATTTATCTTTCTTATAAATCACATAAGTATATAACAACTAGTCATCTAACATATTGATCATATAACACATTATACCTATCGTAAAAGGTACATGTAACATATTATTATTATTATAACATGTGTAACAAGTTACTTTTGTTTAGGTCACCAACGATACGACTAATTCAAATGTATGCATACATGACACTGCATGCATGAGAGTTCATTAACATAGTTAACAAAACTAACTGGGTTTACTGACACAGTCAACAAGACTTAACTAGGTTTGTTAACGGGAGTTAACCTGAAAATGTCGGGTGTCACATTGGGGATTAGAAATGTTGAACGTATATTTTATTATGGAGTTGGATATTATAATATGTTTTTATACATATATTTATAAATAAAAACCGAAAATTTAAAACGGGTCGGATTTTCGTGTTTGAAAAGTAACGAATTTTACAGGACTTACAAATTTTAGAAATTTCGTCCCGAAATTAAAATAAAAATAAAATTAAAAGAGAACTAATATACAGAGTTTTTAGAAATTTTTTAACAATTTTATATATTAAAATAAAATAACTTCAAATCTTTGAATGACCCGAAAGAACGCCACAAATAGAAAATATGACAAGGACACTTATATATAGGATGTACCAGCGGCGTATCCACCATTCCCTTATCATATTGTATTTGTCTCATTCCCCAAAATCATTCCAAGTTCCGAGTTATTTCACACAACCGGACTTATTATATTTTCCATGCGAGGACTTTGATAATTACGTGTCGACCCATAATTACCTCTATCGTCGGATGGTCCATATAACTTGCTCTATTGTGTGGTTTTAAGACATAGACTTTACATAAGTAAATAAAATTATCATATATGACGTTGAAAATCAAAAATAATAAATTTAATGGATAAAAACATTACAAAACACAATGATAGACCATTCAGGCCAAGGACAACGCGAAAGCACTAAGTCAAATAAATGAAATCATCGTAGTTTGAACCAAGTAAATGATGTTGAAAACAAAATAAAAGAGGTAATGAAATTAAAGAATAAAAGTATTTGAATTATGAACATCGTAACATGTAATTGAAATGATGGGGTCGAGAATAACGTGGTTGGTAAACTTAGCATTTAGCCAGCGAAATATGAACCTGTAAATTGATAACACATTGAGGTTCGAGAATAGCTTTAGATAAAAGAAACTTTTAAGTATCAAAATACCATGATGTTTAACAAATGGAAATATCTGAATGAATGCATCGCAATTAACGGTAATATTAAGATGAAATAATGTGAACATTACAACATATAAATTAATAATTTGAAATAAAACGGATAAACGAAATTCTATATTCACATTATTAAAATCCATTTAAGTTTCTGAAACAAAAGTTCCAATAGAAACCTTGAGTTTATCAAAGTAAACAATTGAAATTTTGAAATCAAAATAAAGCATTTGTTCCAGATTGATGAAATCAAGAACAACAAAATGGTTTAAACAAAACATCGAGTAAAAGAGAAGTACAAGAATAAACAAAAAAAAATTGTTTAAAAACTAACATAAACTCGGCATGTACATGGGACACAGTCCCGGTTCTAAGTAAACTAATTTGTTTGGAAAGGAAAAGGAAGAGTTTAATTACCAAGAGTTTTTAACTCCTTGTTGAATTAATAACAAACTTTTAATCTCACTTTAATAAAATTCAACTTTAGGTAACTTTTATATTAAAATAGGTAACATGATACAACTTTTTAAACCATTTCTAAGTATTGTATTGTCTAAGGTTTATTGGTCTAGCTAGGCAACATAACATGTAACATATCATATAATGTAACAAGTTTAATCATTTATCTTTCTTATAAATCACATAAGTATATAACAACTAGTCATCTAACATATTGATCATATAACACATTATACCTATCGTAAAAGGTACATGTAACATATTATTATTATTATAACATGTGTAACAAGTTACTTTTGTTTAGGTCACCAACGATACGACTAATTCAAATGTATGCATACATGACACTGCATGCATGAGAGTTCATTAACATAGTTAACAAAACTAACTGGGTTTACTGACACAGTCAACAAGACTTAACTGGGTTTGTTAACGGGAGTTAACCTGAAAATGTCGGGTGTCACATTGGGGATTAGAAATGTTGAACGTATATTTTATTATGGATTTGGATATTATAATATGTTTTTATACATATATTTATAAATAAAAACCGAAAATTTAAAACGGGTCGGATTTTCGGGTTTGAAAAGTAACGAATGTTACAAACCGTACCAGATCTGAGTGACAATGAAGGGTATCAATTATATCCCTTTGTTCAAGCCGCCATCGCTCAGGAAAGTCTGGAGCGAAAGGAACCAAAGGATCTGCTGATGTCGTGGAGTATGCGGAGAGGAAGGCACCAAAGATTGCGAACAAGGAAACATGCAACGTGTGCGGAAAGATGCACCTGGGAGAATGCAAGGCTGGTCCAAACCAGTGTTACCGATGCGGGAGGAAGGGGCACATCTCCCATAAATGCACAGAGGACCAGAAATGTTACAGGTGTGGTAAGTCAGGTCACATAGCTCAAGATTGCTGAGAAGCCACAACGGTGGGAGAAAAGAAGGAGGAGAAACGGGCTGCTCCTGCTAAACGACCCGGTGCTCAGTTGTGAACCCTAAGGACAAGAAGCAGGAGGTGTGGGAGAGAAAGACATGCAAGATGTGTGGAAAGGTGCATGGTGGTGAGTGCAAGTGGGGTACTGGTTAAGACGTTTGTCACATTTGTGGTAAAACTCATTGTGGGGTGTGCAGGCTTGGATCAAATGCCTATTATAAGTGTGGAAAGGTGGGACATTATGCCCCAGACTGCACTGCAAAGCCCGTGTGTTACGCATGAGGTAAAACAGATCACATGGCAAGGGAGTGCTAGGACCATCATAGGTGTCACAACTGTGGAGGGCGTGGACACTTAGCAAGAGATTGCAAGAAGCCGAAGGAAGGACGTGAAGCAGAGAAGAATGATTGAGGTTTAACACTTTCCTCGTATGCTTAGAAAATACCATTCAAGAAGGCTAGCTACTAGCCATAAGTTTATTTTATTTTATGTTTGACTTTTAATGACTCAATGCGTGTTGTTTAGACTGGTGTTTATTAATTATGATATGAATTGTCTTGAATGTATGTTGGTTGTGATAAATAGTTGTGTCGTCTTAAAACGTCGCTTTAGGCGTTAGCGTTATTATATAAAACAAGATTTCTTGGGAAGACGAGACGATACTTGGTATATCGAGGGCCTCATGGACAAGCTACCTTAATAGCTAACACACGTGAACACCACTCGATGACTGCAAGTCAGGAGTAAGAAGGGTAACCCAGAAAGTAAAGGCGAGTCAAAAAAGTGCGTGAATATAGGAAGTGTTCCTTTACAAGGAATAAGTTAGGTTTTGGGGACGAAACCTCTTTAAGGGGGAAGACTTGTAACATCCCAATTTCTAGATGTAATATTAATTATATTAGTTAATATGGATGGGAAAGTTTACTCGGGTTAGCGGAGAAATAATAAAATAGAGTAGGAGTTAGTATGGTTCGCGCTATTTTTGGTTAATGGATACGGGTTATGGACTTGGGTCATGAAGGAAAGAAGGATGAGACCATGAGCTTAAGCCCATGATCCATAATTATATAAGCCTTAAATTCCCATTCTCCATCCATTCCACACATATTCCATACACCACCAAAACACACACTTAGCTCTCTCTCATCCTACTTTCTCTCTCTAGCCGAAATAGAAGAAGGAAACCGAGCATCAACCCGAGGTAAGATTAGTATGATGTTGTTTATACTAAAACCCGTTAGATTTAGTCACGAAACGACGAGCCGACACCATTAAACCATTAGAGTCACGAGATCCGGGTGGAATCGGGTATAAACCGAACCTAAGATGAGCTTAAGGGTCACCCTAGCTCAGATTTGGATCGAACGGGACGAAAAATGGTGAAAACGGTGCTAGAATACGTTTTTCCGGCCACCGTACGGTTTTCCGGCAAAGGCGGCGCCGGAAATTGGTACGAGGTTAGAGAAATGTCAGAGAATGTTCTGACATTCTCTTACCTAACCCTAGTTCGCTAACGGGAAGTTAACGAACTAGAGGTGATTCGCCAAGAGGTTCGCTAAAGAAAGTCTAACGAACAAGACATACTTCGTGTTGGAATGTCCAATTCGTTACATGGACTGATTCGCTACCAGAACTGATTCGTTAAATAACCAGTTCGTTAAAGGGTTTGATTCGTTACAAGAACCAGTTCGTATGATAATCCAATTCATTGAAAGTCAAGTAACAAACTAGAAGCATGGCAGAATGACAGAATGGTGGGTGGATACTGAGTGGGTGTGTGGTTGTGACTTATTGTTAATAATATTGCATTTTTAGTTTATATATTTGTTGGAATGTAATTACATTGAGTAGTTTTTATATGTTATAAATTACGAGCGAAAACGAACTAAACAAGTTTATTAATCTTAATACTAATGAATATTTATAATCAATATTATGTAGCAAAGTAAAATAAATAATATTGTGGTCATCTGCATGATTTCACGTTGATATAAAATAATATAAAAGAAGTTACAATCATGTATTTGGTTTTGGATCTTGCAACAGCAAATGAAAACGTTACGGGCTCAATTAATGAAGAAGTGGGCTTGTGGAGTGGGTTCTGGTCAAGCACAATCTAAAGAGAAAAGATTAGTGGGCTTCACACATGAAATGGACTTAAGCCAATTAAATTATGGGCTGCTGAATGTGTCGTGAGGAAGGAACAAAAAGGATTTATGAGGTTTGATGAAAGAGGGTTTTTTGGAGGATTACGGCAGTTTTTTTTGGAGAGACACGCTACAGGGCAGAAGGCAGCAGCCCTCGGGTATTTTGGCTGCTATGCACGCAAATCAAGAAGGGCTATTCATGATGAGGCAAGACTAATTTTATTGTAACTTTCTCCGGGTGAAAGGTTCGCTTAGGTTAAACTTTAAACTTTGTTTTATTTATATATTGGATTTGTTTATGTGATGACAAACATTTAACAAATTGATGTATTAGTTAATTAAACAGTTTGTTGGTGTTTTGAGTTCTTTCTTTACAACCATGTTCGGTTGATGACAAAACCTAGATGCGGGTTGGGTGACTAAAGGGGGTTGACTTGATGCTAGTAGACTAAGTAATTGAATTGTATAGGTTTGATGAAAAAAGCATGTCTCAATATCTATTTTAACTAATTTCCAACACCATGTCTATGTGGTGTTCAATTGATCAAACGAGTTTTGTGTGAAACCTAGAACTTGAACCCGGAGAAAGTTGCATTTTCCTTAAATTGTTTTTAAAATCACTCTTTCAAATTTTGCATTTTCCAATGGCTTTACTTGCACCAAAATATTTAAGTAAACGGGAACAACCTAAGAGTGAAAAGTGGGAAAATTTTGAAAAAGTGAAAATAAATATACCGTTGCTTGAACAAATTAAAGCGATTCCTGATCATGTTGAGTGTTTAGAAGAGTTAAGTACCCACAAGCGACGTCACAAGTTTCCTAAACAACTTGATTTTACTGCCAGTGTGAACACCGTTTTAATGGGTACCCTTCCCCCGAAACTTCAAGATCCAAGAACACCTATTATTTCAGTACAAATAGGTGACTTTAAATTAGACAGGGCTTTGTTGGATGTTGGAGCTTGTGTAAGTATTTTACCGGGGAGTTTATATGATCAGTATGATTTTGGGCCACTACAAAAAGTTAAAACAACGATCAAACTCTTAAGTGTCCTAGGGGGATTGTAAAGGATGTGATTGTGAAAGTTGGTGAATTCTATTATCCTGTGGATTTCCTCGTGCTGGATTGTGTAAAGAATACACAACCGACTGTTATTATGGGTAGACCGTTTTTAGCTATAACAAAGGCTATTATTAATTGGGCTGAGGGAACGGTCAGAATGAGGTTCGGGGAAAAGAAAATGAGTTTGAAGGTGTTTTTTAATTCGTTTAATCATAAAACTGACAAGTGTGGATCTCCTAAGAAGGAAAATCAAACAAAAGAAAGAATGTTTTATGATTGACAGGTTAAATGAAGAGAAGGTAAAGAAGAAGCCAAGAAGGAGAAGAAGAAAAAAGATGGAGTTTGATTGTTACAAAGAAATGTGTAAATTTTATGATCAGGTTTGGGAAAAATCTAATGATGAAAGTAGAACAAGTTTTGGAGAGGAAGGAGGCAAGAGCCCTACGAGACCACAATGAATGGCAGATCAGGTATGGTCCGGCTGAAGACCTCAACATAAATTTAGCGCTAACCGGGAGGCAACTCGGCCTTGTATTCAGGTACGTGTATATCATGTTGTATTAAAAACTTTGTGGGTGTAGTTTCCTATAAACCCTCACGAGACCTCACTCGTCCACCTGGGCTATCGGGGGGTTTAAAGGGCTTGTTGCATACGCTAAATGCAATCGTGATTCCAACGAAAATGAGTTAGGTCTTTTAACAATTTTACTAGTTTAACAAATTTAATTATGAAATTTATTTAACTTGGCTTGGTAATTAAAATTAACGGTTTTGCAAACGTTTTAAAAGACCTATTCTAACCGTTGTGATAAGCGTACTTCTACACGTGTGAGAGTTTGCAGATTCTGTTGAGTGAATTGAGGACCGGGTTCGTTGAGTGCAATCACGAGTATATTTGAGTGACTTATTTTTCTTATCAGGTGATTTCGTTCTTATAATTCCCTTTGTTTTATTAGTTTTATTGTTAAAAGTGTAATTGTATAATTGTATAATTTTTAAGACCGTCACATTAAACCCGGTTTTAAAATTTATAATAAGCCAATTTTAACCCCGTCCTCAATTATATATTTTAATGCTAAATTTTAAACATTGAGGACAATGTCAACCTCAAGTGTGGGGATGGGGGTAAAATTAAAATTTTTTCCTTAGAGCGCCTTGATTGTGCGCAAAAGCCGGAATTGTAACTTGTTAATTGTTATTATTAATGCCAAGTAGAGGTCTTTGGTCATGGTCAGTTTTTAAGCTTCTCGAAAGTCTTCCCATGAAAATGTTTTTAAAAATGAAAAATTAAAATGGACCACTTAGATGGGGATAACGAGTCATAGGGACAGGTACACATGTTTCATATCGGCAGCCTAATTCCTTCGGTACGTGTGTGAGAATTTCTTTATATATAATACACATATAATTCATAGTATACACACATGTCATACGAGTCCCATTATAGAGAGTAACCAGTATGTCCATGATATCTAGAACTTGGTTGTCTCATGCATTTCGAGATCTTAATGCCACCATCTGTATGGAGAAATAGGACTGTAGAAACCCACATATAATATAATGGCCTTTACATGAAAAAAAAATACTCCCAACCCTACATTATCCCCTAAGAGCCAAGTTTGTGCATTTTCCCTTTCGTTTGTTTAACCCACATTACAAGCCGTGTTTGTCTTGGCTTTTATTATTTTTAACCCTGTGGATGAAATTCGGTATGTCAAGAGTTGTATATAAGTTGTTTGTCGATCATAGTACACAATGTACGTATGTCTCGGGTCAGTTGTTTGTATATATTAATGTTAGTATATGTTTTAAAAAAAAATAAAAAAAAGAGAGATAAAAAAAGAAAGAAAAAAAAAGTTGGAAAATCAAAGAAAAGCTCAAAAAGAGTCAATATTTGAGTCAGTATCGTTTGTAAATAATAGTGAGTGGGTTGTTTGTTTTTTTTGAATAAATTGGGTTTCATCCACCATAAGCTACTAAATAAATCCGCTTCCGCACCCTAACCTAAGCCACAACAAAACCCTTAGTTCTATTCTTTATGCAATCGGTAGGTAATGGGTGGAGATATGACTTGCTTCCAAGCTTATTACATTGTATTCATATTTGGTATAGAGGGCAGAGAGATACTATCACATTTTATGCTGGTCCAGATATTAAACCGAGAGAAGAGATGTTATATTATGAGGGGTGTGAACATGTGTGCCTTAATCGGAAACAAAGTACACTCGTTTGGGCGGTTTCATAGTTTTAAATTGTAAAATTAAATTATTTGGTGGGTTATTAATCCTGAAAGTGTCAGTCTTGGGAATTGGGTATGACCTTATACCTTACTAGTATTAATAATGATAATTGATGAACTATCAATCGAAGTGTATGCGTTGCATGATAGTTTGCTTGAGGGCAAGCAAATGATAAGTGTGGGGATGTGATGAGTGGGTGTGTGGTTGTGACTTATTGTTAATAATATTGCATTTTTAGTTTATATATTTGTTGGAATGCAATTACACTGAGTAGTTTTTATATGTTATAAATTACGAGCGAAAACGAACTAAACAAGTTTATTAATCTTAATACTAATGAATATTTATAATCTATATTATGTAGCAAAGTAAAATAAATAATATCGTGGTCATCTGCATGATTTCACGTTGATATAAAATAATATAAAAGAAGTTACAATCATGTATTTGGTTTTGGATCTTGCCAGCAAATGAAAATGTTACGGGCTCAATTAATGAAGAAGTGGGCTTGTGGAGTGGGTTCTGGTCAAGCACAATCTAAAGAGAAAAGATTAGTGGGCTTCACACATGAAATGGACTTAAGCCAATTAAATTATGGGCTGCTGAATGTGTCGTGAGGAAGGAACAAAAAAGATTTATGAGGTTTGATGAAGGGGGGGGGGGGTTGGAGGATTACGGCAGTTTTTTTTGGAGAGACACGCTACAGGGCAGAAGGCAGCAGCCCTCGGGTATTTTGGCTGCTATGCACGCAAATCAAGAAGGGCTATTCATGATGAGGCAAGACTAATTTTATTATAACTTTCTCCGGGTGAATGGTTCGCTTAGGTTAAATATTAAACTTTGTTTTATTTATATATTGGATTTGTTTATGTGATGACAAACATTTAACAAATTGATGTATTAGTTAATTAAACAGTTTGTTGGTGTTTTGAGTTCTTTCTTTACAACCATGTTCGGTTGATGACAAAACCTAGAAGCGGGTTGGGTGACTAAAGGGGGTTGACTTGATGCTAGTAGACTGAGTAATTGAATTGTATAGGTTTGATGACAAAAGCCTGTCTCAATATCTATTTTAACTAATTTCCAACACCATGTCTATGTGGTGTCCAATTGATCAAACGAGTTTTGTCTGAAACCTAGAACCTGAACCCGGAGAAAGTTGCATTTTCCTTAAACTGTTTTTAAAATCACTCTTTCAAATTTTTCTTGACATCGTTTGTCCACTTTAGTTATAATTTTATATTAAAATAATCAAACAAGCTTTGTAATATTGACCACATGCTCCTTGTGGATATGATACCCTACTTACTCTAGTTATTTAGTTTAATTGGGTTTTTGAATTAATCAAACGACGGTCATCAGTGGACTTAAAGAAGAAGGATATAAATGCATAACAGCCCTTGGAATTTGATTAATCATAAAAGATGCCTTTAAAGGTTAACGAGTAAAGATTAACTAACCGGGTAATGATTTAATGAAGTAAAACCGGCTAAGACGCGTAAGACAAATTAAGTAGCAATGAGAATGGCTAGAGTGGAAATTGATATTCGATTATTAAACAGTTAGACGCGCACAACTCGAGAAGGAATAACCATAAGCGGATGAAGTATCCAAGTTCAGGTGAGTTTCTAGCCCCATTTCCTTGTTATGTTTTCAGGGTTGTGTGCATACTCGATGTGAAGTGTGAATACACTTACCTTAAGTGGTAAGTGTATGCTATAGATGTTATACAAGTAGCTAATATATAGTGCTTGCCGGTGCGTGAACGATCTTCGGATATAGCACGTATCGCCAAGGATAGTGACTGTCAAGTGGTTATTAGTGTGTGTGATTGCTATGATGTGATTTGCTTATTATGTAAATAATGTACTGGTAGGAAGTGGGTTATAGACAAATAGAGGTAGAGTGAGATAGAAGTGGATAGGGGTCCAGTTATAGTTTTAGGGGCATAACGTGAGTACGTGGTAGAGTGAGTTTATGCGTGCCCTCATTATGAAAGTGGCATAAAGTGGCATAAAATGGCACAAAGTGGCATAAAGTGGCATAAGTGGCTAAGTTGTAGGGGTAATTTAAGTGGCTAAGATGTAGGGGTAACTAAGTGGCTAAGCTGTAGGGGTAATTAAGTGGTTAAGCAGTAACAGGTTAGACAGTGGACTATGTGTCTTCGGATACGTATATAATGTATGTAGTGGTTGTATGATAAGTTGCTTGATTAACTAGAACTCACTCAGCATAGCTGACTTTTAGTATGCACGCAGGTGAGCAGACCAAGGAGCTAGCATGAGGATGGCATGTGGCAGGGATTGAACGGCTGGCATCTGAAGATGAAATAAATGATGTTTTATGATATGTTACGCATGCGGTAAAACAGATCACATGGCAAGGGAGTGCAAGGACCATCATAGGTGTCACAACTGTAGAGGGCGTGGACACTTAGCAAGAGATTGCAAAAAGCCGAAGGAAGGACGTGAAGCAGAGAAGAATGATTGAGGTTTAACACTTTCCTCGTATGCTTAGAAAAGATCATTCAAGAAGGCTAGCTACTAGCCATAAGTATATTTTATTTTATGTTTGACTTTTAATGACTCCATGCGTGTTGTTTAGACTGGTGTTTATTAATTATGATATGAATTGTCTTGAATGCATGTTGGTTATGATAAATAGTTGTGTTGTCTTAAAGCGTCGCTTTAGGCGTTAGCGTTATTATATAAAACAGTATTTCTTGGGAAGACGAGACGATACTTGGTACATCGGGGGCCTCATGGAAAAGCTACCTTAATAGCTAACACATGTGAACACCACTCGATGACTGCAGGTCAGGAGTAAGAAGGGTAACCCAGAAAGCAAAGGCGATTCAATAAAGTGCGTGAATCTAGGAAGTGTTCCTTTACAAGGAATAAGTTAGGTTTCGGGGACGAAACCTCTTTAAGGGGGGAAGACCTGTAACATCCCAAATTTCTAGAAGTAATATTAATTAAATTAGTTAATATGGATGGGAAAGTTTACTCGGGTTAGCGGAGAAATAATAAAATAGAGTAGGAGTTATTATGGGTCGGGCTAGTGTTGGTTAATGGATATGGGTTATGGACTTGGGTCATGAAGGAAAGAAGGATGAGACCATGGGCTTAAGCCCATGATCCATAATTATATAAGCCTTAAATTCCCATTCTCCATTCATTCCACACATATTCCATACACCATCAAAACACACACTTAGCTCTCTCTCATCCTACTTTCTCTCTCTAGCCGAAATAGAAGAAGGAAACCGAGCATCAACCTGAGGTATGATTAGTATGATGTTGTTTATACTCAAACCTGTTATATTTAGCCACGAAATGACGAGCCGACACCGTTAAACCATTAGAGTCATGAGATCCGGGTGGAATCGGGTATAAACCGAACCTAAGATGAGCTTAAGGGTCACCCTAGCTCAGATATGGATCGAACGGGACGAAAAACGGTGCTGGAATACGTTTTTCCGGCCACCGCATGGTTTTCCGGTAAAGGCGTCGCCGGAAATTGTTACGAGGTTAGAGGAATGTCAGAGAATGTTCTGACCTAACCCTAGTTTCGCTAACGGGAAGTTAAGGAACTAGAGGTGATTCGCCAAGAGATTCGCTAAAGAAAGTCTAACGAACTAGACTTACTTCGTGTTCAATTCGTTAAGGGAATATGATGACGAATTACCCTTGATTCGTTAAAGGAGGTAACAAATTGGAAGGTCCAATTCGTTACATGGACTGATTCGCTACCTGAACTGATTCGTTAAATAACAAGTTCGTTAAAGGGTTTGATTCGTTACAAGAACCAGTTCGTATGATAATCGAATTCGTTGAATGTCAAGTAACGAACTAGAATCTTGGCAGAATGACAGAATGGTCCCTGGACTTAAAAAAGAAGGATATAATTACATAATAGCCCTTGGACTTTGATTAATTATAAAAGATGCCTTTAAAGGTTAACGAGTAAAGATTAACTAACCGGGTAATGATTCAATGAAGAAAACCGGCTTAGACGCGTAAGACTAATTAAGTAGCAATGAGAATGGATAGAGTGGAAATTAATATTCGATTATTAAATAGTTATATGCGCACAGCTCGAGAAGGAATAACCATTAGCGGAAGAAGTATCCAAGTTCAGGTGAGTTTCTAGACCCATTTCCTTGTTATGTTTTCGGGGCTGTGTGCATACTCGATGTGAAGTGTGAATACACTTACCTTAAGTGGTTAGTGTATGCTATAGATATTGTACAAATAGCTAATATATAATGCTTGCCGGTGTGTGAACGATATTCGGATATTGCACGTATCGCCAAGGATAGTGACTGTCAAGTGGTTATTAGTGTGTATGATTGCAATGATGTGACTTGCTTATTATGTAAATAATGTATTGGTAGGAAGTGGGTTATAGACAAGTAGAGGTAGAGTGAGATAGAAGTGGATAGGGGTCTAGTAATAGTGTTAGGGCATAACGTGAGTACGTGGTAGAGTTAGTCTATGCATGCCCTCGTTATTAAAGTGGCCCAAAGGCATAAAGTGGCACAAAGTGGCATAAAGTGGCATAAGTGGCTAAGCTGTAGGGTAATTTAAGTGGCTAAGCTGTAGGGATAATTAAGTGGTTAAGCAGTAACAGGTTAGACAGTGGACTATGTGTCTTCGAATACGTATATAATGTATGTAGTGGTTGTATGATAAGTTGCTTGATTAACTAGAACTCACTCAGCGTAGCTGACTTTTAGTATGCACGCAGGTGAGCAGACCAAGGAGCTAGCATGAGGATGGCTCGTGGCAGGGATTGAACGGCTGGCATCTGAAGATGAAATAAATGATGTTTTCAAAATGATGTTTTATGGTATGTTTTAAAGATAAGTTGTATGTTTTATAATCAAATGATGTTTCCGTGAAAGGTTTTAATAAACTCTGAATTGTAGAACTGTGTTTATGAGTAAATCCAACGTGAAAAGTGAGGCCCCGGTAACGGGGCGTTACATTTGGCTACTACGACGGTCGTACGATCATACTAATAATGTGAATATGATGGACCTCTCCGAATGCGTTCAAATAAACAAATTATCATATAGCAAGTCAGGCAGATAATTGATAGCACATAAGGTTAATAGTTTGCTAATGAGAATACTAATAATATATAAATAATGTAAGAGACGCATATATCCCCAAAACGATTAAAAATGAGTAAAAAGGGGAATGTGTTACTCACCTCAATGGATGAACAAAATATCAATGGATGATGTGAGAAAGTTAAACCATTCGGGATTTATCGTCAAGGATTCCTAGTTGTATATAGATAATATAAATTAAATTTAAATGATATAACACGTATAATGAATTTAGGATTTCGATGACTTGACTTATGTTGGTAATAAGACTGTTATTGATTAAACGATCGATTTCTGCGGTTATTGTTATTGCAAAAATCAATGTATTCTTTATCATTTAATTATAAGAATCGTTAATTTTATTTATTTATAAAATCACCTTTATACTTGATATAATATAAATATAATTAAATTTATGAATAAATAATTAAATATGATATGAGTTATAATAAATATACATTTTGTAAATAAATAAGTAAAGAATGTGTAAATAAATAATTATAATATATATTATGATAGTCATATATATTCAAATAAATAAATATTTAAATAACTAAGTCATAATATGTTTTAATATTTAGATAAACATTTATCTCGAGTTTTTAACAAACATTAGCTTAACTAAGTGTAGCAAAAGATATTTTTAACACGTTGATTTAAAATTATATTTATTATATTTTTATATTTAAAAACAATACCTATATATGTATGTATATACACACACACACACACATAAACTATACATAAAAAGTTTATAAGGATGTTCACGATGAGAAACTTGTTAAAGAGTGTCGGTTTCAACAAAAATATTATTAATTCTTATTAATATTAACTGTATTATTTAAAAATCATTTAAAAACAAGTTAAAAAAATAACAACCAAAACCGCATGTACCCGGATTTGAACCCGGGTGGACGGCCGGTTCACGGGGATTAACACACACACACTAGCCATCTGTGCTAGTGTGTCAGTTGTGTATAACATGAAACGATTAATTTATATACTTAAACTGATTTATCCTTAATTCAAATTTGAAATCCTAGAACATAAATCGATTGATTGGCTTGATTATCGTTTTAATCAATTTAAGTATTTTTTGTTATTCGCATAAAACCGATCATAATGCAAGGTTTAATTACCTGTTATCGTGATATATGGATGGAGACGAGACCAAGACAAGTCGCGTCTACGGGTAGATCGAACATGAGGAAAACGATGATGATGGAAGTAACTAGTTTAGGGTTTTGGTTCGGTTTGATGTTAGGAGGTTGTAGGTTTGTTGAATCGAATTAACATTGTGTGTATATATCGAATTACAATTGAATAGGTTAAAGATCTTGTTTCCAAATTAGTTAGTTGTTTTAAGTCGGGTTTGATAACTAAACAATTAAACATGATCAATTCCTATTATAATCCAAAGATTAAGGTTCAAGAAATCGATTAGGTCTTGGGTATTTGAATATGGATATGGGTTTGGGTTGTTGGGTGGAGGAGATGGTATTGGGTAGGGTTTGAAATAAATAAAATAATGAATTTTTTTAATAATTTAGAAATTGATGCATGTGTTATTAGATTAGACAAAATAAACTCAAACTATGATTAAGGGCCGATATTGTATATCTATCAAAGTTTATAATATAAAAATATAAATATATTAAGTTAACGAAAACAAAATACGGGTCAGATACTAGTATTTGTTTAATAAACGAAAAACTCGAGTTGTTACAGCCCTCCTAGCCCTAAAGCAGCATCTAGCTTCCTTACCTGCTCTGGCAACTCCTTAAGAAGGAGATGTAATTACATTTTACCTTTCTGAGGGAAGGGAAGCTATTAGCTCAGTGCTTGTTGTGGAACGTGACAAAGTTCAAGTGTCAATCTATTTTATCAGTAGAGCATTACGAGAAGCTGAACTCAATTACACGCCCATCGAGAAGCTAATCTTAGCGCTCGTCCACACAGCCAAAAGGCTAAGATGATACTTCCAAGTTCATCAGGTGAGGTGGTCACAGACAAGCCTATAAGGTCCATCTTGGAAAACCCAGAAATAGTGGGAAGGATAGCCAAATGGGAAATAGGCTTAGGTGAACACAACATAGCATATGAGCCTAGAAAGAAAATCAAGGCTCATGTTTTGGCCGATTTCCTAATTGAAACACCAGAAGAACCTATAGAGGTGAGCGAGTTAAAAGAAGGTGAACCTGCTATCCCCTTGGGTAAGTAGACACTCTACACTGATGGAGCTTCGAGTATAGAAGGTTCCGAAGTTGGTCTAATAATTACAGACCCCTAAGGAACCGAATATACTTATGCGCTCCGACTAGAGTTCCCTTGTACAAGCAATGAAGCTGAATATGAAGCTTTAATCGCAGGGCTTCGCCTAGAAAAAGTGATGAAGATCCAAGAGCTAAGTGCAATTGTTGATTCCAGATTGGTGGCAACCAAGTTAATAACGAATTCGTAGCAAGAGAACCTTGGATTTCGAAGTATAAGCAGAAGGTCAGAGAGCTCATGAAAGAATTCAAAAGCTGTAGATTAACTCAAGTATCCATAAATCGGAATAAGAAAGCTGATGCCCTCAGTAAGCTGGCTTCCCTGGCCTTCGCTCACTTAACAAAGTAGGTACATGTGAAAGTTTTAAAGAACCCATCAATCGAGGAAATAGAGGAACAAGACATCATTGAAGAATAGGGGACCACTTGGATGATCCCCATAATAGAGTTCCTCAAAGAAGGGAAGCTTCCACCAACGAAGGAGAAGCCCTGAAGCTCAAGCTTAAGGCTAAACAATATGTGATAGAAGATATTTTCCTATACAAAAAGGATATTTTAGTCCCTTACTACGATGTGTGGGACCAGATCAAAGCAATTATCTTTTGAGAGAAGTACACGAAGGCATTTGTGGGACACATTCTGGTCCAAGGTCGGTGGTAACTAGGTTAATGAACCTTGGATACTATTGGCCAACAATGCACATGGACTCCACAGAAGTCATGCACAAATGTGAAGCTTGTCATCTCTCTGCTCCCGTAAAACAACTCAAAGCACAACCTGGTACCCATCATTGCTGCTTTGTAACATCCAAAAATTTCTAGATTAATATTTAATATATTAATTAAGTTAAAAAAAATAAATTGAGTTAGAAGAGAAGTAATAAAATAATAATAAGATAAAAGATGGTGGGCTTTAATAAATAGAAATTAAAGATGGACTAAAGAGGAATGATGGGCCTAAGGTCCATGGGCTTAAGGAGTATAAATACCCCTTAAACCCTAATCCTTTTCATTTTCATCCATCTCTACACCATAGCCTACACCTTCAAAAACACACATTTAAGCCAAACACTCTCTACTCTACTATATTCAATGATCCGAGACCAACCAAAGGTGAGAAATGATTTATCTCCGCTGTACCAACATAGTAAAACCCGACACCACAGCCCCTGTGATGTCGTATGAGTCGTTTGGATCTAGATCTAGCTTTATTCAGGTGTTTAATCAACCAAATACGAGCTTAAGGACCACCTTATCTGATCTGGACACCCCGAAGTTACCTAGGACATAAACGATCAAACCCCGAACAACCATGGTGGTTAACGGCAGCTGACGGCGCTGGAATCGAAGAAAAACCTCAAAAACGCGTAAAAAGAAAGCTGACCTGCACATTGAGGCGTATAAGTTAATAAATGTATAACTATGTCCGTATAAGCATGGGCGGCCGTATAAGTTCATAAACGTATATGTTTGAGCAGCGTGTAAGTAGGGTTCAACGCATAAATACATTAGTGCATAAGTCACTTATGCGTATAACTTATACGAAGCTTATAAGTTATACGACGTATAACTTATACGAGCTTATAAGTTATACGGATGTATTTAATGTAATTAAACTTATATGTGCTGACTTACACACTAAGAATGACTTATACGGGGGAAGGACTTACACACCATAAAGCTTATACAGGTGATATATGATTTTCCAAATAAACGAAAGATAAACCGTGTATACGTACGTAAACGATAGATATATATGATGGTTAAGATAAGAATAAGTTAATAATTAATAAGGAAAGGTAACGTTTAAAATAATTAATATATGTATTAACGTATATGAATAACTTATACGCCATATCTACTTATACGCCAGATGAACTTATACGCCAACTATACTTATTTGCTAGAACAAGCTTACACATTGTACATAACTTATACGCTAATGATGATTTTTAATAAATGAAACATAAAGCAACGTATACGTACGTAAATGACAGATATGGACTTATAAGATAAGAATAAGTAAATAATTAATAATGAAAAGTAACATTTAAAATGAAGATTTGATTTGATTAAATAATTGAACTTCAATTTTCTGATGAGGTTTTTGAACTTCAGCTTAACCCCAGCCAGGGGCTCTGCCCCTTGGACCCCGCTAGGGGTAACAATAACCTAGAAATATGATATGGATAGGGCTAGTTAATTGATACATGTAATTGTTATACAATTAGCCGCGCTAAGTTAAGAAAATGAGATACCATTAACTCTAAAAGGAATCGTTCACAAGTGAGTTTCTAGCCCCCCTTCCTTGTTATGTTTTCGGGGCTATGTGCATACTCGATGTGATTAGTTAATACACTTACCCTATGTGGTAAGCGTATGCCTTATATGATTTATGTGATAGTGATTGTGGTTATGAATGAATGATTTTCGCTACGTGAACGATCTTCGGATATTGCACGTATCGCCAGGAAAGGTGAGTTTTATATAAGATGCACGAATGATACATGAATGATTAATAGTATATATGAAAGTATATAATAAAATGTATGTGTAAAGAAGTGTACATATGGTTGTATAGAAAGAAGGGACCAAACCATACTAATATCTTAGATAGACGGGACCAGACCCTAATAATATCTAAGACAGAAGGGACCAGACCCTAAAAAGATCTGAGATTGAAGGGACCAGACCCTAATAATAACTGATATGGTATCGATAGTTATGCATGTAGTATGAAAGTATGGAAGAATGTATTTATGAATAAATGTGTGTAAGAAAGAAAGGTAAAAGGGGTAAAGTATATAAGATGTATCTTCGGATGCGTATATGAAAGTAAGTGTATGTATTTTATGTTACTTGATTTACTAGAACTCACTCGGCGTAGCTGACTTTTAGTATACACGCAGGTAAATAGATTGAAGCAGCTGGCTTGAGAGGGGGACACATGGCATGATCAGAAGGGACTGTCATCCAGTGAAGATTTGTCATTATGTTTTAATAAACTAATTTATGTTATGTTTTAAAGACAACTTTAATGTTTTGTAACGAATGATCGAAGTTTTATTATTCCACGAAATTTTTTATTAACTTTGATATTTAGAACTGTGTTTGTGAGTATATCCAACACCAAATTAGAGCACCGGGAACGGGGCCTTACATGCTTAGCCATTCCACAAGTGGGGGATGGGCATCGTTGGTCCCTTCCCCGAAGAAGTTAGAAAGGTGAAGTTCCTACCGGTAGCTGTTGACTATTTCACCAAGTGGCCAGAAGTTAAGCCCTTAGCTTCCATCAAGGGGAAGTAGGTAATAATTTTTGTGTGGGAAAACATAAATCGTAGATATGGAATGCCGGGTGAAATAGTGACGGATAAAGGGAAGCAATTTCCTAAGAAACCATTCAACCTTTGGTGCAAGGAGTTGCAAATTAAGCAAGTTTTTATCTCGGTAGCATACCCCCAATCTAACGGTCAAGTTGAACGAATGAACCGTAGCATCGTGGAAGATATCAAGGCAATATTGGGAAGGTATGGCAAAAACTGGTTAGAATAGCTTCCAAGCTTCCTTTGGGAAATCCGGACCACGGGAAGACATATCATGGCAAAACACCCTACAGCCTCATCTTTGGCTAAGAAGTTGTTATACCCACGGAAATTGGGGTAAATTCATGAAGGGTGAGAAGCGTAATGAGAAAGCCAACGACATTGAGGTCCTTCTTAACCTCGATCTCTTGGAAGAAGCCCGCGAGCAGGCTAAATTGAAGAAGTCAGATATAAGAAGAAGCTAGAAGCCTTCTACAACACAAAGGTGAGAAAAGAAGTGTTTAAACCCGGAGATCTGGTCCTCAGAAACAACAAGGCCAGTAGATAGTCCGATACGGAAAAATTGGGACCTAAGTGGGAAGATCATTATGTCATCAAAGAAGCTCACAAGGGTGGATCCTACTAGCTCAATGACATGGAAGGAAAGAAGGTGCCATGTCACTGGAGAGACCAGCACCTTAGGAAATTTTTAGTTTAGGACAACAATTCAAGGTCCTTGTAATATTTTTTTTTGTTTGATGGTATTGAAAAGATCAATAAATGACGTTGCATTTGAATAACAAACTTGTTAATTATCCTACCTAAAGGTGAGCCCCTCTAAACTAGGCTTCATGAGGTCTGTCGTAGTACCTACTCATATAAAGGTTTGAGATCCTAGGCCATATCGCTCAACATGTAACAAGACGCTATATCTTCCTGTATACAAGGTGAGTACCTAAAATAATACGACTCCATGGAACACTAAAGAATATATTATATCCATGAAACGAGACCGAGCATCTCTTACTAACTAGCTCCACAAGTACTAAAAGCTTATAAGCGTATCAAACTAATAAGCTCAAGAAGCTTAGGACTTGTGTAACAATATACAACAAAACGAGTTAAGTAAAATCTTTTGGACTGACAAGCGGATAGGATAAACTTTGCATCGGTTTTATTAACAAAGTTTAATAAAAACAAAGCTACTCATCAGCAGTAGCATCTTCGCCACAATCACCGGATGTCTTCAGTGCATCACCAAAGAGGTTCCCATAAAACATGTCAACATCTCTATCAAAATCATCCTGGGAAACTTCATAAGTGGCAAGAGAAGGAGTATGCTCAACTTCTCGCAAGGGGGAAGGGGTCCACTCAGAATCAGCAACCTGGGAAGGAGTAACCTCAACTTCCTCTTCCTTTTGTCAGCTGCTTAGTCAGCTGGAACTTCAACCTCCACATTAGCTTCATCATCCTCAAGGCCCTCGTCAGAACTAGACTTCCCAGTAATCTTACAAACCATGGCTTGGATCACCTAATGTGCCAGCTGCTTCTAGAGACCTTCTGGCTCAATAGCTTGAAAGGACGAGAAAGGAAGGTTGTGGAAATGAGCAACAGCCTAAAGGTAGGGGAAAGTCTTCATTTCCATGGCTCTTACAGAAGCTGCAAAATCAGTAGAGACATGGGGTCGATAGCTTGAAAGTTCCTCAGGGGACGACCGGCTCGATCTGCCTCAAAACCGAGAGATAAACCATGAGGGCGACCATGAGCAATAGCCCTTTATAAACTTCACCAAGGGCCGAATTAAACACACCGCTATGCAAGAGGCAGGAAATGACATGAGGAATAGCGTGCTCAAACATCCATTGTTTTTCATAAAAGAGATCGTTAATCTAGGCTTGAAGATCAACAATGATAATGGAGGTAGTTAGCTTCTCATTAACCAGCTTCTGCTTCTCACCTTCTAGCTTCTCTCGCCCAGCAACTAGTTTCTTTTTCTCCTCAACAAGAGAGTTCCTCTCTTGACTAAACTTCTGACTTTGTTTGTAAAGGTTCTTGGGATAAGCTTCTACCTTACTCCGCTAATGGTCGAGTTCTTTTGGGCGGCCCAAAATGGGAGCAGGGGGATCATGCAGTTCAGGCTTCAACTCATCCCCAATCCCATAATCTAAGCAGAATCGATATAAATCTGCTTGGTCAATTTTGAAAACTGGGTAACCATGTCACCTTTCGAAGCCATAATCGGCAAAGAAAAGAAGACAAACGGTTTATCTTTGAAAAGGAGAAGTCAGAATTAGGGATCGCTGGAAAATAAGAAGTTATAATTGAGGTATAATAATAAGGGAAAAACAAAGATGAATTGTGATTATGGCGGCTACATAACTTATAAGATGCTTTTTGACATTCAAATCCTAAAAGATAGGGACAGGTGGAAGGTCAGTATTAACTAGGCCACAACTGTAACCATCAGCCTTATAATGACTTCCTGACGTAGAGGTCTAATTGGTCAGGTGCAGCAGGCAGCAACCGTCAAAACTGATAAAAATAATAATAAACTACAGGTCACTACAACGCTTCCAGCTTCCACCCTAATGCTTCACGAACGAAACGCTAAGGATGTCTAGCTTCCACCCTAATGCTTCACAAACGAAATGCTAAGGATGTTGAGCTTTCAGCTTCTACCCTGATGCTTCACAAATGACACACTAAGTATGTTTAGCTTCCAGCTTCCGAACTACAAGTCAAAGAATCATTTCCCAGCTCTTGGGCTCCCCCATAACAAAGCCCAACACAGCAATAACGGGTAATGCTTTGGTCTTTGAAGAGGCATGCCGCTGAAGCCAAATGCATTAAACACCCAGGGGGTAACATAACGAAAAGAGTTGAGTCACAAGATTTCATCATTACAATATGAATACTTATGACTGGGGGCTGATGACGTGGGTACCCTTACCCACCTACAAGCTTAATAGTAGAGAAGCAGCTAACAAGCAGGGAAGCTTAGGAATAAAAGAGCAGCAAGCATAAGCTGCCAGATGGGGAAGCTTAACACTTGCCCAGCAAGTTTCCGAAGTTGACCATGAAGTTCATGCTACAGTAAATTCAAAAAAAATTCACAACTGTCCAAAAGCTGACACCAGCCATAAAGTAAAAAGCAACTACAAGACAAAACAAAAGTTGAGCACACGTTACACAGAAATGGCATATGTCCAGTCTGCATGAGCTGAAAGGAGAGTGACATTTTATACTTAAGAAGCTTCAGCTTCCCCGGAGAAGCTTCTAAATTGCCTATAAATAGGACACTCCACTAAAGGTATTATTCATTCTCACTCACTCTATTCTCTCTAAACTCTCTCTTCATACTCCTACAATCTCTTTATCAAATCATTAATTCTCACGCCGGAGGTTTATCGTAGGAGGCCCCCTCCTATGGTGAGACTAACCGGTCGTCCTTTCTTTGATTCTTAGAAGGTTATGAAGCTTCGATAGGACTCTACTCTTGAACCGTCGTGCTATCTTTTGTGCTATATCTGTTGTAGCAACATGTAGGTACACCAGTTTTATTAAATTTCCAATTTATTGACATGTTACCCTCTTTGAATATACTACATTTAAACCTTATTTTCGTTTGCTTTTAAATTGTTTAGAGTGACTAACTCCTAAGTTTATAAGCCTAATTCAAAGCTTTGAATATTTGATAATTGTAGGTTACAAGCCATTGGATTTTCTATTTTGTTGTTAGTTAAATTAGGTTGAGAGACTCGAACACTCAACCTAATATGAAGTATTATAACTTCATAGATAGATAGAGGGAGGGGGAGAGGGAGAGGGAGAGAGAGGAGGAGGGAGGGATGGGGAGAGAGAGAGAGATTCTGGTATATGGGCATAAGCGTAGGTTAAAAATATATTTGTGTAGTAGAGGAGTAATACTTTTTTGGTTAAAAAGGCATTTATATTGTAACAACTCGGATTTTTAAATTATTATTTTTATCCGTCGCTCTTATGTTCGGAAAGTTTTAGCAACAATGTAAGGCCCCGTTCCCGGTGCCTCACTTTAACGTCGGATTTACTCATAAACACAATTCTACAATTCAGAGTTTATTAAAACTTTCGTGGAAACGTTAACTCAAATTATTTGTTACAAACATTGAACCTTTTTCTTTGATACCATAACACAAAACATTATATTTAAAACATCTTTTCTTCCATCTTCAGATGCCAGCTATTCAATCCATGCCATGTGCCATCCTCATGCTAGTCTTTCATCTAATCACCTGCGTGCATACTAAAAGTCAGCTACGCTGAGTGAGTTCTAGTTAATCAAGCAACTTGTCATACAACCACTACATACATCATATACGTATCCGAAGACACATAACCCACTGTCTAACCAGCTACTTCTTAACCACTTAATTACCCCTACAGCTTAGCCTCTTAATTACCCCTACAGCTTAGCCACTTATGCCACTTTAATAACGATTAACGTTATGCCACTTTGCCACTTAAATAACGATGTCACGTATAGGCTTACCCTACCACGTACTTTCGTCATGCCACTAACACTCTTACTAGACCCTTACCACTTCTATCACATCCTACTTCAACCCGTCTACAACACACTTTATATCATTATGTCATTCATATAACAATCAAGTTACATCACAATGTTCATATACACACACTAATAACCACTTGGGGATCGACGGTACACGCAATATCCGAAGATCGTTCGCACACCGACTAACCTCCCCTGTCTACGCGTGCAATATCCGAAGATCGTTCACGCACCAACATACATTCATTCTTAACATACATAAATATATCACATCAAACATTATAACATACACTTACCACTTAAGGTAAGTGTATTCACACTTCACGTCGAGTATGCACACAGCCTCGAAAACATAACAAGGAAGTGAAGCTAGAAACTCACCTGAACTCGGTTAACATTCACTCCTTCTTTAGATGTGCGCGACTAACTGTATAACAATTACACATATCAATTAACTATTACTATCCATATCATGTTTCTAGTCTAATTACAACCCTCAACGAACGGGGGTCCGGGGGCAGCGCCCCTGGCAGCGTGGTCTAGGGGTGGCAGACCATAGCAGGGTCGAAGGGGCAGAGCCCTTGGCTGGGGTTAAGCTGATCTGATCTGATTCGTTATCCTAGTTCGTCCTCTTTCATAACAAACTGGACCTTTATGATGAACTGGTCCTTTAACGAACTGAACCCTTAACGAACTGGGGTTCATTCGTCAATTTCCCCTTAACGAACTGCTTAAAGAATTGGAGTTAGTTCGTCACCTTTCTCCTTAACGAATTGGATACGAAGTAAGGCTAGTTCGTTAGCGAATCAACGGTTTAACGGTGTCGGCTCGTCGTTTCGTGACTAAATCAAACGAGTTTGTATTTCTACAATATCATATTTCATTACCTTGGGATGGAAATCGGTTCTCCTTCTTCTTTTTGGTTTCGGCTGAGAGAGAGAGAGTAGGATGAGAGAGAGCTAAGTGTGTGTTTTGGTGGTGTATGGAATATGTGAAATGGAAGGATTAAGGGTGATTTAAGGCTTAAATATTATGGATCATGGGCATGAGCCCATGGTCCATCTTCCTTCCCTATTAACCCAAGTCATAACCCATACCCATTACCCAACACTAGCCCGACACATACTAACTCCTACTTATTTAATTATTTCTCCGCTAACCCGAGTAAACTTTCTCACCAATAATAATTAATATAATTAATATTATTTTCTGGAAATTTGGGGATGTTACAAATAAAATATCGCGTTTATAAAAATTATATTTTTTTATTATTATTTGTTTAATTATTTATTTATTACTATTTTGATCCTCCCGTGTTACGGGAGTTTATTCAAGTTTTTGTTTTAATCGTTTTGCTATGTTACGATGATTTATTTTATTTTTTAACGTAGTTTATTTTAATTTAACACATATATATTAGTTTGTTATTATATTTTTTAGCGTTTGAATTTTTTCAATTTAGATGTGTGGGTTTTTTAGATTTTTAAAGAACATACATAAATGGACACAAGCATGTTAATTTTTTTAAATGAACAAACATGAACACAAATATTTGTCTAATGGAAAAGGGGATGTTAATGTAGTTGACAATGGTGGGTAGTATCGGAAGTTAACCGACGATGAAGATGATAGACCAGCAACAGAGAACATGTAAAGAAGATAAATTAAATTAGGGTTTAATGATAAGGTTTACCAATAAATGAGATCTTATAACCCATTTGAGGGCTATTAGGGTTTGGTAGGACTCATAACCCGTGTAAATTATTCTTTGATTATTAAGGGGTTATTTCACAAATAAATGAGATGTTATAACCCGTTTAGGAGTTATCCGGGTTTGGTGAGACCCATGACCCGCAAAAATTATTGTTTGATTATGAAAGAGTTTCATAAATATATAAGATGTTATAACCCATTTAAAGACTATCCGGGTTTGGTAAGACCCATACCCGTGAATTCGGGTCAAATGCATGAGATGAGAAGCCTCCATTTAGAAATCAAGCAATCTGGTGGCTTTAGATAATGGGGGGAACAACCTAAGAGCGACACATAGGATTTCATGGTAGACAATTATATAGATAGTTAGATATGTAATCAACTGTCAAATATATACATTTTTAACCCTAAACTATAATTTAACCTATTATGTTTCCATTCCTAAACTAGAGAGACTAAACTACAAATATGATATATAAATATATAGTAATATTATAACCCAATTACCCACTTACCCTTACCCGTTAACCCGTATCCATATTCAACCCATATACCCTTTTTGTTAGCTTGGCTCTTAATTGATTTCGTGATCTTTGTTATACATACTAAATCGGCCAAACCGACGATATGAATTAGGAAACAAGATCGTGTTTATTAAGTATTGATTTTATTATCAATCGGTCTTAATCTGTTCTTTAATATACAAGATATCGAGAACCATAACACAATTAAACTGAGATATACAACCTATGATCCATTGCCGTGAATAACCCTATAAATAATTAAGTTATCATTGTTGTTTGTATCGTGATCTGGAACCTCTTTGGGCCGTCGTCTGTCTATACAAATTAACGCACTTTTGAGCATCAATTAAGGTAACTGAGTATACTATTGTGTTTGTCATTCCTTCCTCATCAATAACCCTCTACCTATTTGATTAAATAACAACCAATTAAACAGATTTGATTATTAGGGTTTATAATTGATTTAGGGTTCATGACTGTTTTGTTTATAAATATTAATTCTAATCTTTAATCGAAATATCATCCTAGTTCAACTGGTTTGGGCTTGTATGCGTGATCCTCTTGAGCCGGCCAGTGGCGCGGGTTCGAGTCCCAGCCATTACAGGATTTTAGTTTTTCTTTTGTTTTTAATTTTTTTAATGGATTTAAAGGTTTTATAAACTAAATATAGTTAATATTAAATATTAAAATATAAATTAGTTGTTTCTCAATGGTAGAGCACTCACTTTACTAGTGAGAGGTAGGGGGTTCAAACCTCACTATCACCAATTTATATGGGAGATATGAGGGATGACCCTGGCTTGCTAGGGTTCGAGTCCTGATCTCACCCGGTTTTACCGGCTCCTCGTTGTCGTGCCATTTGGCGGGCGTGGGGTCGGGTTTTATCCGGTGAATCCCTCAATAGGTGGACCGCTAGGGGCTTCGTCCGTCCGGACTAGTGGCCGGCTCGGGCTACCTTTAGCCAATGGGGGCCGCTTACGAAGTACCCGGCGTTACTTAGTTGGTCGTTCAAAAAATAAAATATTAAATATTAAATAAATGCTATTATATTAAAGCCGACATATAAGCCGATCATTTTTCCGAACTTTGGTACACCATAATTTCAACCTACAACATTAAATTATTAATGTAGAAAAATAACTTACTAATTTATTTATTAACATTAATACAATTAAATATTAAAAAAATGCTACACCATAATTTCAACCTACAACATTAAATTATTAATGTAGAAAAATAACTTACTAATTTATTTATTAACATTAATACAATTAATCATCAATTTAATAATTCCGTATATGTAAAATTCATTATCATATAACGTATATCTAAAATTATAATAAATTATGATATATTTAAAACCTTAATTATATGGTTGAAATTTATAAAAATAGTCAACATAATTTAATTAATCTGCAAATCAGAAAATTAATAATTAAGTAATTGATATAAGTTGTGCAAAAATAACTTACTAATTTCTTTTTTATGTGTTACCATTAATATAGTTTCAATTTAATCAAAATGCAAAAAATAAAACCTGATGATTTAAGTGACAGGTGGTAACGTTGATAGATTGTGAACACAGTCAAGGGTAGACCGATATGCTGTAGATTAAACGTCCGGCTAGTGAAAAGCTTCATCAATGGTGGACGGTGAATTGGCCAGATAAATGAATTGAAGGTTGAGATCGGTGGAAGAGGATGGAAGCGTGAAAGAGGAGATAACTGATTAGGGTTTGTAGGTTAAATTATGTTATAATGAAAAATGTATACATAATAATATAAATAATAGAAATAATAGAAATTCATAATTAATAATTATAATCATTAAAGAGAATTGATTGTAGATTATTTTAATTTAATTTTGATTTATTTTATTCAAATGAGAATTAGAGAAGTAATAGATATAGATGGAAAGTTTAGAAAACAACCAATAAGAATATGCCAAGTTGACTTAAAGTCTATTGGTTTAATAGTATAGTTAGATAATAATCTCCAAAAATAACCTAATAGAATAAACAAACAATTATTAGAATGTCTTGTATAATAAGTAGCAATTTCCATATATAAGGTTTTTAATAAATCAGTTTACAATTTCATAAATATAAAATGTATTCCATCAATCGTATAATTAAAATATACGAAAATAATTTTATAAATAAGTATTATAATAACATCATAAATAATTTCCTTGATTATCATTTTTATAGTCAAAGCTTTAAATATAATTTGTATTTCAAATTATGAACCACGTGTCATATAATAAATTAGATTTGATTAACCATTATAGTCAAACTTTCAATTATAACTGATTACCTTAATTTACAGTCAAATAACAAATTATATTTGTAAATTATTATAAAAAAATTTTGTAAAAAATTATAATTCCGGAATATTAAATGTCAATATTAAACAGAATATAATTAAAAAAATCTGAAATCGAAGTTTCAGATTTTTGATACAAACGAATCAGAAATTGGCCGGAAAAATAATCAGAAATGCCGGAAATTACCTTATTCATATTTAGGAAAGAAAACAATAAGAAATTGGCCTTAAAAGTAATCAGAAATTTGTCAGAAATTACCCTGTTCAAATTTAGGAAAGAAAACAATAAGAAATTGGGCGAAAAAATTATAATAAATACGAAATTCTATGTGCAACATATGATGGAAAATTACATTAAATATATTCACCGGAAAACAATTCGATATTCGATCTGGTCTGATCAACCATTAATTTAACTGAAAAATCCTTATTGCATCGTCTCTGATGAACAATCAATTGAACGGACATGACAGTACTGGAGAAATCCATAAACTTTGAACTGAAAAAATCCAGAGTTGATTAATCAATTGTTGATACATGCATATTATAGATATCGAATATTAGCGACCAAAAATTAGGGTTGATATGTTCGTGAGGTTATTAGAGAATAATGAGTTTAGGAATTGGGTGTGGATTAGGAATGTTGGACCGGGTTTAACGTTTATAATTGTAACACCCCGTAAACGCAGCGGAAACGTAAACGGGATGCAACAGACACGTCTGATATCAACATCATTGCTTATAAAAAAAACACCACTACATTAATTTACATCATATTACATTGCTCCGTGTTTAGTTCCCGTCTAGGCGATAACATATAAGTTTTACCAACATTACATTAACGTATATAATACAAAATGATCCCTATGCTTCCACAAAAAGGCACGCATCATCAAGCATATAGCACTTATTCCAGTTTGGGGGTACCTAGAAAGCATGGAAAGAAAACAGGTCAACTATTGGTGAGTTTCACTAATTTAAACAACAGTGACAAATCATTATAATAATCATATATTAGCGATGTAATTATGCTGAACCCACAAGTGAAACCTCTGACTATCACACACAACCCCCGTGGCATATCCCCCGCCCACGGACCCATTGCATATCCCCCGCCCACGGAACTGCCCCAAACCGCTATGTCTAACATTACATAGCAAAATAAATAACAACAAAATAGACATGTGCAACTGGCTGGGAAACATCAGCAAATCCATGCCGGACCAGTTGGGTTTGTCAGACCAATAGTACTATCCACACTCTACCGGCTTTCAGTTAATCACTCGTGTTCCGGGGCCTTAGAATGTTAGCAACTAAGACAATTACCATCTTAGTACATTTCCGTACGATTCCCGTACAATAAAATATATATAAATCCACGCAAATCCATGCGTTCAGTATGTATTTAAACATATCCATAACAACATGCTTTCCGCCCCGGGAAAATATTTAAAAACAATTCAGAAAAAGGGGCTCGTGAAACTCACCTTAACGTAGCAAGCAGTACACAATACACAGCTACTAATCCGGATCTGTAATACGATCCCTAAATTCGTTACTTTATAATCACTATTAATATAACTTTAACCGTGTTAACCGGTACATCTAGGACACTGTTAAGGGGGCAATGTTAACCCAGAAACACTTCCCCGGACTCAGATTGTGATATCGTTAGAGTTCACTAGTCAGATTTACTATTAGTAGTTTTTCCCGTTTTGCGTGCCTAGCACTGTTATCCGTTTTTACGTTTCAAAAATGAGTTTGGTCACACACGACCCGAAAATAGTGGTAGATTGATGATTTAATTATAGTTGTGAAATTAGAGCTCGGTTTAGACGCCCCGATTGGCCGCGGGACCCGTTTCCGTCTTTAGCGTACCGGAAACTGTTAAATAGGTTAAAAACGCTCAAATCATCCGAATTATTTTCGGATGATTCATTCTTACTTGTTTAACTCAATTATATGAAAATAGTTCATTTTTAGGGTTTTTATACACCAGTCAGCTCGCTTATGCGAACTTTACCGGTTTATGCGTTTTAAGCTTTAAAAGTTTGTTTTTGCACCAATAATTATCCGTTTAATCCCGGATCTTGAAATTTTGCACAAATTAATTTTTGACAGTGGGGAATTTTATAAAAATATTTCCAGATTAATTTTTATATTTAAAATTTATTTATCTATTTTTAAACACCATTTAAACACTAAATATGTCGTAAATACCAAACGACCTTAGAAAAATCCCAAATTTTTTCTGGATGACCCCTGCCATCCCCATAGTCCCCTGTAATTTTTCCAGAACCAAAATCTCATTTTAAATGCCATTTTCACTAAAACCGAGCTAGAAAACCCTAGAACTCGTTTAACCGAAAAGCCTACTTAGACTTCTCCAATGAACCTAAAATTTTGTGTGTGACTTATACATGTTATAAAAAGCTTATCTGGAATTTTCCAGAAATTTTCATGATATTTAACTATTTTTCACCATTTTTGGCCAAAACCGAGCTTAAATTCACCAAATATTCATCATTTGTCCAAAAATTACCAAAACTTCACAGAACTCATATTCTCATATATCTAACATCTCTGTAAAATTTCATGACCTAACTCCACACGTATCACAATCTGTCCCAAAACTCAATAACATACAAAAACCGAACTACCTTGAGTTTCTAGCTTCAAACAGCAAGGATCTCGCTTTCTAACCTTTGCTAACAACTAGATACAACACCTACAAGCACAATAACACCACACCAAGCAAGTTACACCCACAATCAAGCCATTTCTTTCATGGTTTCGGTTATGATATAAAAACAAAGATTTAAACCGTAAAAATTCGTTTTTGGTTCGTTTTACTCCTTTCTTGGACCAAGATCCCTTGTATAACCCGTATACATCACTTGATCATGCAAGAATCGGTTTCAACTCGGGTTTTCACCCTTTTTCACTTGGAAACCTCCTTTTCTTGCAATTAGATTCGAGAAACGAAGATGAACACGTAAATAACACGATTTTACCTCGGTTTTCTTGTTCAAATTTCTGGATTTTAGGGTCTTAAATTGAGAGAGAAGAGGGATTTGTTGAATGTTTGCTAGAAAAAAGAATAAGGATAAGGGGTTTTACCCCCCTTATTCCGATCGGAACACTCAAGGGGGTGGGGTGGGACCCACTCCTCCAATCTTAGCCACATATTCCGATTTCTGTAATCTGGATAATGTTTTGGATAATCTGGTTTAGTTCGTTTTTCGGTTAAACGTTTAATTCGTCTTAAAACGAGGCTAAAACGGTCGTTTTCGGCTTAAAAAATGAAATTTATATAAAACCGATTTAAAAACTTTAAAAAACTTAAACCATGACATTTATTGTCTTAAAACATCATATTATTAATAATTACGCATCTTTTTCGGCTCGATCGATCGTCTCTTGCTTGGTTTGGTACTAAAGGTTTCGTTTAACGTACTGACGTACCATTAAATCGAAATTCTTTTTCTGTGCCGTACTTTACTTATCCCGAAGCATTTATGCTTCGTAAAATCACTAAATATCATATATCACGTCTATAATGTAATCCTCGATTCATTCGGGCTTCAATAACCGTTAATCAGTTAATCGTATTTCCAATACGATTAACTGTATAATCGAGTATAATTCGTACTGTGAATCATACATACTCGTATAAACACATTATAATTCATATATTCATTATTAAATAACACATAAATAGTATATACCGGTTAGGGTATACCTGATTTTGCCGGAATCGTTACAATAATTTAAATGGAATAAAATAAAAGATTAATAGGAAAGGAAACATTGATTGGATAGGAAACTACACACATGACATCTAGGTGGCATCCTATGTGGAGGCTATAAAATAATGCCACGGGTGGAAATATTGAAATTTTCGAACAAACACATGTCATTTGAAGAGACAACATAAGTTGTTATATGTTATTCGGGACGACAACATACTTTAAGTTGTAAATAATATTGGTACGAAAACCAATGATTGTGAAATACAAAGATAAACCCAAACAACGTTCAAATTACAATCTTTGAAAACATAATCAAAAGTTAAAAATGTAAAATTCATAAGCTACTAAAAAGACTTCCTTATAAACCAGATTTATTCTTTATTTGTAACTTTGTCTTCCATGTTTAATATAAGAATTTTAGCATCACTCTTCACTCTTGATAAAGCTACATAGAGTTGTCTTTGTGTAAATATCGGGTCTTTGAGATATATGTCAACTCTAGCTAGAGATTGACCTTGACTTTTGTTAATGGTCATTGCAAAGCAGACTACAACTCGAAAAAACTACCTTATTTTCAATTTAAACGAAAGTTTTTTATCTGAAGGTGTTAGACCACAACGAATTATATAAGTGCGACAACCAGTATTAGTACCTGAAATAACTTTTACTACAACAAAACGCCTACCCAAATTAATTACTCGCAATCTAGTTCCATCACACAAACCGTTCTTCTAATCCATATTCCTTAGTAACATTATTGGCACATCGACTTTTAGATCCAATCTATGAGTCAAAATAATTTTGGTCTTTTTGGTTTTATTTTGCATAATGTGTTTATGAAAATTTTAGTTCAAGTTAAAATATAGAAAAATAATTTGTATGATCTTACTTAAAAACCAAAAAATTGCTTTTTTATGGAACACAACTAAATTTGTGAATTTTGTTGCAAAGTATGGAAACAATATAAATTGAGTTAACCAAAAATAAGTAAAAAAATAATAGAGAAATATCTTTACGCCTCTAATTAACATAAATTGATTCGTATACACATCTTAATTAAAACACATATTTTAATTGGTTTTAAGAAAATAAAATAGAATTGGATAATTGAAAATTATGTTTCGTATCATTTCTAAAAAAGAAAATAGAAAAAAGAAATGTGTGAACATACATTCAATGTTATTAAGAATTTGTTTATCAAAAAGGTATAATGTAGTTAATAATAAATATAATAAAAATCGTTTATAATTTTCTGTTACAAGTGCCTAATTTTTGGTTAATAAAATATTAATTTTTATTTACTATATTTTAGTTAATAAAAATTATATTTTAATACAATATATTGTATTAACGCGCTTAAAATAAAATATTACCATTCAAATTGCTAGTAAGTATTTCTCTTGGCGTTGAAGCTGCACGTTTATAAAAAAATGCATTCTTAAAAGGCATTTAAAGGGTAACTAAAAAAATATTAAAAAGACTAACCATTTGAATTACCCCTCTTATTGAAAGACGTTGATTGACAAAAAATTACGTTTTCTTTAATTTGAAGACATCTATAATAGAATATAATATGGTTAGTATATGAAAAAGATGAACAACATAAATATAAAACAGAATTTTATATAGCATGATGTTTCAGTTTTGCTGACTTAAAGAAGGATTTTAATACACAAAACAGAAAAATTAGAAAACCGGGAAACCAAGTACTATTAACTTTAGTGACAATTATAGGTTATTTATATTCGGTGTTCATATATATATTAAAGACATGAAAATTAGAAAGATTATACATGAAACAACAATAACACAACTTACTCAACTAGATATGAAGATTATCGGCTAACTTGAATCGACATAGATGAACAGAAATTCATTTATGTAAAAGTATCTAACCCACCAATAGGGGTGTGCAGAAATCGGGTAAAACCGAAAAAACCCGAAAGTCGGACCGAACTTTACCCGAAACCGAACCGATTCTATATAAACAGGTCCGACTTCGGTTCCTCTATTCTCCAAAGTTCGGGTTTGGTTCGGTCCTCGGGTCTAGACCGAGAGTAACCAAATTTTCCAAGACCGGACCGAATAGGACTGATCCAACAATCAATATGCAGCTTAAGGCAGTATCCTTACAGAATTAGGAATATCCATAAACTTTGAAACATAATAACTAACTTCTAAACCTGTAAAGCTTAGCTGTGTGATAAATTGGTAGCTTTTGTTTCTATGGAGTTGAGGTTCAAAGGAAGAAGAAGCAAGAAAAGAAGAAAAAACAAAAATGAATAACGTAGATGTTGACTACTAGTATTAAAAAGTGTACTTTTGCAAAAGTAAAAAGTCTAATAGTTAAAAAGTAAAAAAAAATCTGCATAGTTTTTAAAAATGTCATATATATGTAGGTAGATAAATAAACTTTTACCCATAATTTCTACAACAAGAATCATGTTTTTTTTAAAAAAAAAACTTGTAAATATCTAAACTTACCATACAACTAATTTAAACTATTATAGTTATATTTATTTTAAAAAATAAAATTAATAGATTATTAGAAACGGTTGTGTTAGTATCTAGTTTTTTTTTAATTGATAATTTAAACATATACTTTATGTACTTCTATAAAGTTAAGTTTTTTTGGAGATATAGTTCTTTATGTACTATATAATTTAATCACCGATAAGATTAATAATTTTCTAATCTAGTTAATGTATTTTAGATGTTTTAATGCATACAAATTTACAATATTAAACTTTGAATTAATAGTCATTCAAAGAAAGAAAAAGATAAAAGAGTTGGATTTAATAAATCTTTATATGTATGGGGAAGGTAAACTTAAATGAGAATGTAAAATAATAAGAGTATTAAATTGGTAGAACTTTTGTCTTTATCCTCTCAACATCTTTTTCAACCTTATCGCTACTTTTCTTCAACTCTTCAAAAATGTCTTCTGTAAATAGATACCAATTCAAGTGTAATGTCTTTCACATTTCGATTTCGGTATTATACCCTTGACCGACGAAACCGAACCCGATCGAGATGAAACCCGAAAATCTCAAATAGGTCCAGTGTCGGTTATGTATTTCATGCATCCGTCGGTCTCGGTCCGGGTCGGGTTCTGCCCGGTTCGGTCCGGTCTGAGAACATTGCTCACCCCTACCCACCAATATATTTCTATAATATAAGCCTATGTTACACATGGGTTAAAACATAAAAACAACCATATACATATAGACAATCATAAAATTTCATAACTAACATGTTAAGCCAACACAAATATTTAGCATAACTTTGTAACCAAAATATTAAACATTTAAATTGTATACATATAAAGTTAATATTTACACAAACTTACTATACATCTAAATTAAAAAACAAAACAAAGACATGAACATGTTTTCATCATATTAGTCCACCATCAACTTCTTCGACATTTTATTTAAAAATAGTCATTTTTGTAAGGCCCCGTTACCGGTGCCTCACTTTTGACGTTGGATTTATTCATAAACGCAATTCTACAAATCAAAGTTTATTAAAACCTTCGCGGAAACGTAAACTTTAACTATTCGTTACAAAACAATCTATCTTTTTTTTAAAAACATAACATAAAACATCATATTTAAAACGTTTTTTCTTCCATCTTCAGATGCCAGCCATTCAATCCATGCCATGTGCAATCCTCATGCCAGCTCAATAAACATATATACCTGCGTGCATACTAAAAGTCAGCTAAGCTGAGTGAGTTCTAGTTAATCAAGCAACTTACCATACAACCATTACATGCTTTAAATACGTATCCGAAGACACATAGTCCTCTGTCCAACATGTTCACCTTACCGCTTAACCATTTAACTGCCCCTTACGTCTTAGCCACTTGTTTACGGAAGCACATAGAGGCTTGCCCTCCCACGCACTCACGTTATGCCACTTAATAACGAAGGCACGTATAGGCTTACCCTACCACGCACTCACGTTATGCCACTTTAATAAAGAAGGCACGTATAGGCTTACCCTACCGCGTACTATCGTCATGCCACTAACACCCTTACTAGACCCTTGCCACTTCTATCACACTCTACCTCTACTTGTCTACAACACACTTTTTATCATTACATCACTTACATAATAATCGAGTTACATCATAACATTTACACACACTAATAACCACTTGGAGATCATTCCCATTGACGGTACGCGCAATATACGAAGATCGTTCACGCACCGACAAACGTTACCTTCCCTGTCTACACGTGCAATATCCGAAGATCGTTCACACATCGACAGACATCCATTCATAACACATATATATATACATCAAACATTATAGCATACACTTACCACTTAAGGTAAGTGTATTCACACTTCTCATCGAGTATGCACACAGCCCCTAAAACATAACTAGGAAGTGAGGCTAGAAACTCACCTAAACTCGGTTGCTTCTTCTACTAATGGTTATTCCTTCTTGAGCTGTGTGCGACTAACTGTATAATAATTGCAATATTAAATACTACTCTAGCCACTCTCATTGCTACTTAATTAGTCTTATGCATCTAAGCTGGTTTTACTTCATTGAATCATTACCCGGTTAGTTAAATCGTTACTCGTTAACCTTTATAGGTATCTTTCATAAATTATCAAAGTCCAAGGACCGTTATGTAATTATATCCTCCTTCTTAAAGTCCAGGGACCATTCTGTTATTCTGCCAAAGCCCACTTCGTTATCTGGTTCGTTAACGAAGGAGGCTCCTTCGTTATTTCTTAACAACTTAGTCTTTATGACGAATTGGTCATCATAACGAACTGAACCTCTAACGAACTAGACCCTTAACGAACTGGACCCTTAACGAACTGAACCCTTAACAAACTGAACCCTTAACGAACTGGGGGTTAATTTGTCAGTTCTCCCTTAACGAACTACTTTAACGAATTGGAGCTAGTTCGTCATTTATTCCGTAACGAAATGGCTTAACGAATTGTATCTGCTTCATTATCTCCCCTTGACAAATAACTTAACGAATTACCTTCTAATTCGTTAAATTTCCGTCAACGAACTAGGTTTAGGTCTCTGACATTCTCTGACATTCGTTACCTCATATTCATAACTCCGGCGCCGCAATTGCCGGAAAAACGGGATCAGGCCGGAAAAGCGAGATCTCGCTTGTTTCACCACCGTTTTTACCATTTTTCGTCCCGTTCGATCCAGATCTGAGCTAGGGTGATCCCTAAGCTCATCTTAGGTCCAGAAAAGCGAGATCTCGATTGTCGGCTCGTCGTTTCGTGACTAAATCTAACGGGTTTGTATCTCTACAATATCATACTATCATTACCTCGGGTTGATGTTCGATTTCTTCTTCTATTTCGGCTAGAGAGAGAAGGTAGGATGAGAGAAAGCTAAGTGTGTGTTTTGGTGGTGTATGAAATGTAATGGGAATGAATGAATTAAATGGGTTAATAGGGTTTATATATTTATGGATCATGGGCTTAAGCCCATGGTCTCTTCTTTCCCAAGTCCATAACCCATATCCATTACCCAACACTAGCCCGGCCCATACTAACTCCTACTTTATTTATTATTTCTCCGCTAACCCGAGTAAACTTTTTCATCCATATTAACTATTATAATTAATATTAGTTTAGAAAACTTGGAATGTTACACAAACATTATAGCATACACTTACCACTTAAGGTAAGTGTATTCACACTTCACATCGAGTACGCACACAACCTCAAAAACGTAACAAGGAAGTGGGGCTAGAAACTCACCTGAACTCTGTTTCTTTCTCCGTTAATCGTTAATCCCTTCTTTAATTGAGCTCGGTTAACTATATATAAGTTACACGTATTAATACTCATCTGCTCTAATCTAACAGCCTAGTATTAGATTACTTTTACTTAGCATATTTAGGGTTTTCATTTATTTTAACATTCTAGTATTTTCTCTCTTTAGGTCCTTACAATGCATACCATCAAGTGTATACATGTATATGCAAACATGTATGGGTCACCATGTATACGAGTCTCAATATAGGCGAACTTAGATGTATAATCGAACTAGGATATATAAGCGAACTTGCCATCAGGCGAACTTATATGTAAGCGAACTTAGATATATACGCGAACTTGTTGAAGTGGCGAACTTAATCAACGAACTTGTAGCAGTAGCTACAGGTGTGATCTTAACCCACTTAACCATCTATGTTTCAACACGTGACCCTTTGATATGATACTAACCAATCCCGTAAACATTCCCATGGTCATTTTCGGATAAGACTCGGCCCGGAAAAGCATAAAGTTTGGACCTTTAGGCTTAAAACGTTTAAAACTAGATCTAGGGTTTTTTTCTTTAACGGTCCGTTCATAACCGCAGGTTCATTAGGTTCATTTTAACATCAACTTTGCTACTTTAATACCCGTTTATACCCGATCTACTCTAGGTTTAAGTTTCAATGCTAACAGTTCGTAAAAATGTAAACTTTAATATGAAGAGCATACTTTTATGTGTTTGTTAGGTCACTGTTAACTTGTTTATGAACTTTAAATCTTGTATATAGCTTGTACGTGCAAGATCTATTAATATGTAGGCTCGGTTTGGGTCTCAGTTGCTCCTTTAGCTCGCGGCCAATTATGGTTAGGCAGTATGTGTGTGTTTTTGAGTGTGTATAGTATAAGATGGATAAGATGGACGGATATGGAAAGGATTAGGGTTTAAGGGGTATTTATACTCCCTTAAGCCCATGGACCTAAAGCTCATCTTTCCTTTTTAGTTCATAACTAATCCCTTTTTAATAGCCTACTTACTCTTTCATATTTTATTATTATTATTATTATTATCATTCCACTAACTCATTTATTTCATCTGACGCAAAATATATATTAATTATTATTCTAGAAATTTCGGGATGTTACAATTTTGCTTCACAATATAAAACACAAAATAAATCATAGTCACCTGAGTAAATATACAACTAAAGTATTAAGGTATTATGAGTTTCATTTCAACATTAATAAATAAATAAATAAAGGTATATTTTATTATATATTATTTTGTAATTAAACTTTTGTTTTATTTCGATTCAAAGACATCTTTAAATACTATTAAAACAATACAATGGCACCATTCTAGGCCCTCCACATAGGATGCTACCTAGATGTCATGTGGAATATTTCATATTCTCTTAATTTCTAGCCATTAAAATAAATCAATATTTTATATTCATGTGACACGGACCCATTTTAGAATATTTATAACACATGACCCGTAATAACCCGCTTCTTCCACAAAAAAACTATACCCGGTCCACTTTTCATAATCCACAACCAATTCCACCACTCATTTTTCTCTCTAACCTCCTCACGAAGATACGAACCCTAATTCCGTCGCTCATATCCAACATTGAATGTCTACAGTATTTACCAACAATTGTTTAATCTACTATAATTTTCTTCACTTCCAAGGTTATTGATGTCTCCAATCGATTCGATTCCGTTCAATTGATCGTTCCTCAGAGACGATGTTATAAGGATACTTTTGGTCAATTAATGATGATTATAACAGATCGATCATCCGATGAATATATTAAAGGTATTTAACAATCCATTGTTGCACATAGAGTTAGTTATTTATTATAATATTTCCGGCCACTTTGTTATTCTTTTCTTTAGTAATTTTTTTCAACGTAATTTCCGTCCAATTTCTTTAATATCCGACCAATTTCTAATTGTTTTGTTTACTAAATATTAAGAAGTGAATTTTAGTCCAATTTGTTATTGTTTTCTTTACTAAATATGTTTTTTTTCCCATCCAATTTGTTATTATTTTCTTTACTAAATATTAACAAACATAATTTCCGTCCAATTTATGATTTTTTTTATTCGGCCAATTTTGATTCAGTTTTATCAAAAGTCAGAAACTTCGATTTAATATTTTGTTAATTAAAATTTTTTTAATGTTTAATATATTTGTTTGTAAATTATTTGTTTCATATATAATTGAACGAAATCGAATCGATTTGATACAATATTGATCTTTTATATTCCAGAAATATTTATTATAAATTTATTAAATTTTTTATAATATTTTATATAATAAATTAAAATATATCTTACAATATAATATTGATATTCCAAATATAATTTATTCTAGAATTTTCTAAAAATTTAAATGTACATTAAGTTGATCCGTTATTATTTAACTATAATTGGTAGTCAAATTTAATTTAATATTTAACCTGTTGACTATAATTTGAAATTATAATTTTATTTAAAGCTTGAATATAAAAACGATAATTAAGGAAATAATTTATGTTTTTATTATTGTTATTATTTGATTCCTAAAGTATTTTCAATGTATTATTATTAACTATAAACTGATTTTGGAAAAACTTTAAATATGGAAATATTAAACTAATTATATAATACATTCTAATAATAATTTTTTTTTATAATCAATCGCTTATTTTTGGAGATGATTGTTTGAATATAACTTTTGTTTTGAAGGTTTGACTATAATAACGATAATTAAGGAAAGAATTTATGTTTTTTTATTATTGTTGTTATTATTTCATTATTTCATTCCTAAATTAAGCTACGTATTATTATTAAATATTAACTGATTTTAATTAACCTTAAATATTGAAATATAAAATTTATAATATAATAATACATTCTAATAATACATTTTGAATATAATCAATCGGTTATTTTAGGAAAAAATATTTACAATAAACCAATTTAATTATATTTAAACTTATGTTTAGAAAGCTTCTATACATAATTGTAATGTAATCTTACTTTAAATTACGTGAATATTAATTACTAATTAATACTAAAATAATAACCGCGTTATTTTAGATCACAATATTCAAATCGACATAATTTCTAATAATAAATACCTTAACATCCCCAAATTTCTATAAATAATATTAATTATATTATTTAATATTGGTGAGAGAATTTACTCGGGTTAGTGGAGAAATAATAAAAAATGTAGGAGTTATGATGAGTTGGGCTTGTGTTGGGTTAGGTAATATGGGTAATGGACTTGGATTAGAAAGGGAGGAAGATAGATCATGGGCTCAAGCCCATGACCCATAATATATAATGTAAGGCCCCGTTCCTGGTAGCCCTACTTTTGTAACATCTCAAATATTATAATATTAAATAAAGAAAGATTTCGTTAAGTAGTCGTGTGTTAAATAAATATTTTAATATCAAGTAAAGAAAGGATCATGAACTTAGATTAATTAAGGTGGGTTAAATGGTAATGGGCTTTAGGTCCATGGACTTCAAGAGGTATAAATACCCCCCTTAAACCATCCTTAAACCCTAATCCTCATTTCCATCTTTCCATATTGCCTACACACCCAAAAACACACACACATACAACCACATATGTACGGCCGAGAGAGGAAAGGGAAGAACGAGATCGAGCAAACGTGATTCTTGATAGATCCTTCAATACACAAGATAAATACAAGATCTAAAGTCCATAACTAAGCCAAACAAACACGAAAAGGTATGTTTTGATCTTAAAGTTTACGTTTTTATAAGCGTTTAGCCTTGAAACTTGAGTCTAGAATAGATCGGGTATAAACAAAGCATAAAGTTGTAAACTTGATAATAAACATTAGTGTAATTAACCCGAAAATGGAAACGGCTCGATTAAATGAACCCTTGAACCTAGTTGGAACGTTTTAGCTTAAAAGATCAAACCTTATGATTCGTTCGGGTCAAGTTTGAGCCGCAATCAATCTAGGAAACGGGTGGGGCTAAGGCCGAACCATAGTAATCGAATTAGAGGCACGAAATGCGTGTTTTGGATGATAAGATGAACCCGGGCAGCAGCAGCTCGCTACAGCGAGCTTGCTGGTTAAGTTCGCCGCGGACTAATTTCGCTGGTGACTAAGTTCGCTGGTGACTAAGTTTGCTGATGATCAAGTTCACTAGACGTCAGTTCTCTGTTGTCAACTTCACTAGACGTAAGTTCTCCGTGGTCAACTTCGTTAGACGTAAGTTCACCATGGTCAACCTCGCTAGACATAAGTTCGCTTAATGTTAAGTTCGCTTAACTTAAGTTCGTCGAAAACCTAAGTAAAAGTAATCTGATATAATAGGACGAGTATTGATACTTGTAACTTATATACAGTTAGCAGAGCACAGTTAAAGAAAGGAATACGATAAACGGAGAAAGGAACAGAATCCAGGTGAGTTTCTAGCCCCATCTCTGTGTTATGTTTTTGGGGCTGTGTGCGTACTCGATGTGATTGTTAATACATTTATCCTAAGTGATAAGTGTATGTCTTATGTGATTATGTGAAAGGTAAGAATGATTGCTTGCCGGTACGTGAACGATCTTCGGATATTACACGTACTGTCAAGTTATAATGCTATGTACGAAATATGAATGATATGTATGTACATTATGAAAGGTAAGAATGATTGCTTGTCGGTGCGTGAACGATCTTAGGATATTGCACGCGCTGTCAAGTTATAATGTTATGTATGGACTATGAATGATATGTATGTATATTATGAATAAATGTAAGAGTTAGAAAGGTAGAAAAGGGACTGGACCCTAATAATATCTAAGGCAGAAAAGGGACTGAGCCCTTTAATAATCTCGAGGCAGAAAAGGGACTGGACCCTAATAATATCCAAGGCAGAAAAGGGACCGGACCCTAATAATATCCAAGGAAGAAAAAGGGACCGGACCCTAATAATATCCGAGGCAGAATAGAATAAAGTAAAGTAGAATTTGAGCAATGAAAGTATGAATGAAAGAACGTATGTATCTAAAGTATGTGATGTTATTAACTAGAACTCACTCAGCATAGCTGACTTTTAGTATGCACGCAGGTGAGTAGAATGAGACAGCTGGCTTGAGCGGGGAGACTAGTTAATCATACATCATACAATACATACATTTATTTTCATATACATATGCCTCCGAAGATACATACTACAATCTTAATCCCCTTATCTTTCTTTCATACATACTTACACTTTTATATTAAATCTTATTTTACATACTTCTATGTTTTGAAGAGCATACTACCTCGAATATTATTAAGGTCCAGTCCCTTTTCTGCCTTGAGTATTATTAGGGCTCAGTCCCTTTCTACCTGCACCTAGCTATCCCTTATATTTACTCATATCATACACGTATCATCCATACATTAAACCATACATATCTGTAATCAGAACCCAACAGTACATGCAATATCCGAAGATCGTTCATGTATATATCATACATATATCATTCCTACATTATGTATAGAAATCATATCTTTAACTACCACCTGGCGGTACATGCAATATCCGAAGATCGTTCACGCACCGTCAAGCAGTCATCATACATAAATCATACTAAGCATACATATCATACATATATCATTCCTACATTATGTATAGCAATCATATCTTTAACTACCACCTGGCGGTACATGCAATATCTGAAGATCGTTCACGCACCGTCAAGCAGTCATTATACATTAATCATACTAAGCATACACTTAACACTTAAGATAATTGTATTAACTATCACATCGAGTATGCATACAGCCCCGAAAATATAACAAGGAAGTGGGGCTAGAAACTCACCTGAGTCCTGTTACGTTCACCAATAGTAGTTAATCCTTTCTTTAGCTGGCACGGCTAACTGTATAACGATTACGCGTATCAATCAACTATCATTTTCCATATCGTCTTTCTTGCTCAAATATTACCCACAACGAACGGGGGTCCGGGGGCAGCGGGGTCTAGGGGCGGCAGCCCCTAGCAGGGTCCAAGGGACAGAGCCCTTGGCTGGGGTTAAGCTAACCCATTCTCCATAACGAATTAATCCTAATTCGTTAGCTAGTTCGTTATCCTTTTATCCTGATTCGTCATCTTTTCATCGCCTGATTCGTCCTCTGATTCGCTACTTGAACATGGCTTGATTCGTTATTCTAGTTCGTTATTTGAACATCATCTGATTCGCTAGCTGATTCGTTATCTGAATCTAACGAATGGATGAATAACGAATCAATGGTTTATTCGTTGTCAAGTCACACGAATTAAGGGCTCATTCGTTAAGAACGCCTAATGAATTACTATCCATAACGAACTATCAGCTGTTCTTATCCAGACTTTGACTCAGGGTCAAATTCAAAATTGTCAAGAACACGAAATGGTCAACTGATACCAAATCTGCAATTAAACCTTCATTTCTTAACCAAATAACACGATTTAGGTATCAATGGATTCGTAATTACAGCGCCTACAAACCCTAACCATTCAATCATCCAAATGTTTGTGTTTATAGGGTGCGATTTAGGCATATATATATGGGTTCTATTAGGTTAACAATTAACCCATCAAATGTTAATCAATTTCCATAAGACTTGTTGCTTTGGACTCGTTTATAACATACTAAAACAGATCTATGATTTCTCAAACCAAACCAAACCTATACGAACAATTTCTAAACATAAACGTACCTTAAACTAGTAGTTCTATGAACACGAGCTGGTCTTGACGCAGGTCTGGTTCGTCACAACGTTCTAGCACCAACAAGCTCCTGTTTTCACCTTCGGATTTTGGCTCGGGTTTTAGGATGGTGTTCATGTGTGTTTTCCAAGGTGCAGGCTATGGTGTAGTGATAAAAATGGAAAGGATTAGGGTTTAAGGGTATTTATAATCCCTTAAGCCCATGGACCTAAGGCCCATCTTACCTTTTTGGTCCACCTTTAATTCTATTAACCATGCCCGCTACTCCTTAAGCATTATTATTATTATTATTATTATTATTATTATTATTATTCCACTAACTCAATAATTCACCCGACGCAAATATTATATTAAATATTATTCTAGAATTTTCGGGATGTCACATATAAACAATAATCACACATTAATCCTTTCATTTTCACATCTCCCATACACCACCCAAAACACACATTTAGATCTCTCTCATAGTTCTCTCTCTCTCTAGCCGAAACCAAGAAGATGAACCGATCCCGACCCGAGGTAATGATAGTAAGATATTGTAGAGATCCAAACCCGTTAGGTTTAGTCACGAAATGATGAGCCGACACCTTTAAACCGTTAAAGTCACGAGATCTGGGTAGAATTGGGTATAAACCGAACCTAAGATCTGGATCGAACGGGACGAAAAACGGTGAAAACGATGGTGAAACGGCTGAGATCTCGTTTTTCCAGCGAGATCCCGGTTTTTCGGCGCCGGAAAGGCAGCACCGGAAAGTGTGTATGAGGTAAGGGGAATGTCAGAGAATGTTTCTAACACTCTCTGACCTAACCCTAATTCGTTAACGGGGAGTTAACGAAATAAGGGTGATTCGTCACATGGTTCGCTAATGGACGCTTAGCGAACTACCCTTAGTTCATGTCCGAGTTCGCTATGGAAGTTAGCGAATTAGCCACAATTCGTTATGACTGTTCGTTAAAAAGAGATAACGAATTAGAAGGTCCAATTCGTTACATGGACTGATTCGTTACAAGGACCAGTTCGTTATAATAAGTCAATTCGTTAAAGAACTGAGTAACGAACTAAAGTTTATTAGAATGACAGAACAGTCCCTGGACATAGAAAAGAATGAGATAATTACATAATAGCCCTTGGACTTTGATAATTTATTAAAGATATCTTTAAAGGTTAACGAGTAACGATTAACTAACCGGTAAAGATTCAATGGAGTAAAACCGGCTTAGACGTTTAAGTAAAACCAGCGGTATTTGATATGGTGTTTATTAAACAGTTAGTCGCGCACAGCTAAAGAAGGAATAACCATTAACGGAAGACGCAACCGAGTTTAGGTGAGTTTCTAGCCCCATTTTTCTTGTTATATTTTCGGGGATGTGTGCATACTCGATGTGCAGTGTAAATACACTTACCTTACGTGGTAAGTGTATGCTATAGATGATATACAGTTTAGTTATTATATTGGAGTTATTTAAGAATGCTTGGCGGTGTGTGAACGATCTTCGGATATTGCACGTATCACCAAGGATAGTGATTTCCAAGTGGTTATTAGTGTGTATGAATGCTATGATGTGACTTGCTTATTATGTAAATAATGAACTAATAGGAAGTGTGTTATAGACAAGTAGAAGTAGATTGTGATAGAAGTGGATAGAGGTCTAGTAAGGGTGTTAGTGGCATGACGATAGTACGTGGTAGGTTAAGCCTATGCGTGCCTTCGTTATTAAAGTGGCATAACATGATTGCGTGTTAGAGTAAGTCTATGCGTGACTCCATTATTAAGTGGCATGACGATAGTACGTGGGAGAGTAAGCCTCTAAGTGTCTTCGTTATTAAAGTGGCATTACGTAAGTGGTTAATCTGTAGGGGTAAATAAGAGGTTACTGGTGAGGTGAGCAGGTTAGATAGAAGACTATGTGTCTTCGGACGCGTATATAAATGCATGTAGTGGTTGTACGGTAAGTTGCTTGATTAACTAGAACTCACTCAGCGTAGCTGACTTTTAGTATGCACGCAGGTGATCAGATTAAAGAGCTAGCATGAGGACGGCACATGGCATGGATTGAATGGCTGACATCTGAATATGGAAGAAATGATGTTTTAAATATAATGTTTTTTTATTATGGTATCAAAGAAAAGGTTTATTGTTTTGTAACGAATGATTTAAGTTAACGTTTCCGCGAAAGTTTTAATTAACTCTGATTGTAGAACTGCGTTTATGAGTAAATCCGACGTTAAAGTAGGGCTTTCGGGTTCGGGACCTTACAAATACTTAATATATCATAAATTAAATAACCGTTCTATCATCATTTATAAATATTATTCGGCACATATGATTTAGTGAATATTATTAAACATGACAACTTTTCATAATTTATTAATATTATTATTCCCATTAATCATGATATTTCAAATTATTTCTATCTTTACATGGAAGACCAAATTTAAACTTAAAACTATAAAATTTAATTAACATATTTAAACTCCTTTTAAATTCGGAAATTGACCAATCTCTCAACAAAGTTTTAAAGGTTTTAATACTCTTCATAATTTTAAACTCATTTCAAAATATTTCCATAATTTTTTGAAGTTTTCAAATTAACCGATTTGGATTTTCATTTTTGTAATCATTTCTAAATTAATTAGTCATATTTTTTCAACTTTAATTATTTTCAAAGTCAACATAAAATTTTTTAATCTTTCCAAATTTATTTGAGAATTCATTTATTATAAAACGTTTTTAAGTTTTGCAAATTTAACAACATATCAGTGATTTAAAGTTTGTTGCAAGATTGGTCAAAAATCAAAAACAATTTCATAGTTTTTTGAAGTTGACTAACTCCAATTTTTTATATTTTGTAACTATTTTGAAAATATTTCAAAGGGGGTTGTTTTGAAAAAGTATCAAATTTGTTAGTTATAAAATGACGGCCAAAAAAAGGTTTTTATTGATATATCTTTTTGGTTTAAGGTTTAAGTTAGAAAGATGTTTTATGTTGTAATTTTACTTTGTTTGTTGTTATATGTTATTTTGTTTTAATCAAAACAACAATCTAATAAAAACAACTTTATTAATGTTCAAATGTTACTCATTATTAAATATGTTAATATGGTATAATTAATTTGGATGATATTGTTTTATTATATTTTCAGGTGATGAAGCAAAATAAGTTTCTTTAATAGAATGTTTGAAGAAGTTGATGGTGGTTTAATATGAAAGAACATTTTATGTCTTTTGTTGATGTTTTTTGGTCGTTCGATGTACATTAACTTATTGTAACTTTTAACTTTTAATATCTAGACAATGTAAATGGTTAATGTTTTGGTCCGAAAGTTTGAAGAAGTTTTGTGTTGCATGAAATTTATTATGTTTGTTGACATGTTTATCCACCCGTGTGTAACACGGGCTATACCCTAGTTTTAGTTAAATGTATTAAGTTAAATCGAACCAATAAATTTTTATTCTACTACTTTCACGAATTAAGTATAACTAAAATAATATAGAGATAATTAAAATTAAACCGGTTAATTATAATTTCATTACATAGTATTCCCAAATTAAAATTTTATTAAAGTGATTGTAATATGCAGTAAATTATGTTTCAAACTATTTAACATCATTACTTTAGTTAAAATTAATTTCATTATATAATTCTTTTTTCAATTGTATACAATAATCTTGACATTTATGCGTAATTAAAAATTGTTCAAATATAGAAGATGGAAACTTTGTTGAGATTGGAGACTATTAAAAACTACAAAAGAGTTGTCAAATTCGATTCTTAAAACAGAAATAAATAAATGTATAAATGATTGGAATCTATCATTAAAATTAAAGATGATGATTATTTAGCATAAATAATCAAATATAGTGAATATCTAAGATTATATGTGTGAATACCAAGACGATTACAAGTAAACTAATAACCCACAACATTCGTCTCATTTATCCAAAAAGTATAAACTTTGAAATGAATGATAAATTTTGTATTGAGAATCTCTTGGACTTGGCTGCTACAAATTCGAATTATTTCTAACAAATGTCAAACTGGAAAAAAATATATAGTTAGTAACTTACCATCAAGAAAAAAAATTAATTTTTTAATTAAAATGTCTAACTATTTACTTTAAAAGGTCATATTTGTTTCGGTAAATTATAAAATTCCACACACTTTCTTTGAGTTAGTTTTTCGTTAAATATTGTTCATGACTGGCTCGTATTTGAATTTTGTTAGTTTCAAGAGACAATGAGCTATGATTATAAAATGGTTATCGAAAATATGTGTGGTTTATTTTAAGCATGCATCTTGACATTTAAACATAATTATAAATTAGTCAAATAAAAAAAATGAACCCCTAGCTAACTAAAACACGTAAAATTCATTAATAATAATAATGAATCTTTAGAATAATAGAATAATTCTAAAAAAAAAATACTATACAATCAATTCTATTAAATGATTAATAATTTCTATTAATTAATTTATATTATTCTGCATTTATTATCACGTAAGTATTTTAGTTTAATTGACATTAAACATTATTTTAATATACAGGCTTAATTATCAGAATTGTCTATTAAATCAAATATTCGGAGATTCAAAATATGGTACAACATAATAAAATATATTGTATATCTTAAGATAAAAATCTTATATTTCTGTTTGTCTATTATTATCTTATATTATACAGGAATATTATATTATCCCTTCTTTAGTATACATCATTTTAATAAAGAAATATATTATATACTTAGGTTTAATTAATTGTATCGTATGCCGTATAATAAACATCCTTGGAAGTTAGTTTATGCATTTATTTTTAATTAGTTGACTCAATTAAAATTTTCAATTTCATATCCCGTTTCTAGTAAAAATTATTTTAATATATAGGCTTAATTAGTATACATTATTTTTATATAAAGCTAAAGAAAGTTATATTCTAGGCTTAATTATTTATGTTATTGTTAATTGAGTCTAATTTTAGATGTATGAGAATTGACAATTCATACCAGTTACCAAGATTCATATAATTGATATGATTAATTATATTAATGGTAATAAATATCAATTACTAACTTATTCATGTATATTACTAATTTTATGCTCTAGCTTAAAATATAGTGTAGTTTTAAACATATCAATTTTAATAATATTGTAATTAATCGTGTTTAAAACATTATATCACCTAACCTAACTAAAACACGTATTATAAGAATCTTTATAAAAACATAAATACATTAATTAATTAACAATAATAATTTATTGGTTACCTTAATTAAAACACTGTAATTAAAAAATTATAATAAAGACATATTAAATTGGTCAAATATATTAAAGATTCTATAATGTACGTGAGCACTGGATTATGTATAACCTATTTTTGTAAATTTCATATAAGTGGACAAGAATTCAAATTTCAAAATGGTTCAAATAAATAATTTTTATTATTCACTTAAGGAATTTAGTTGAAATTGACATTAAATTCACAATAACTTGAAATATTCAGAAGAAACTAATATTTTTTTATTTATTGCATGGATATTGAATAATTATGAAATGAGTTTATATTTATAGATGGTATTCAAAAAAATAAAAAGGGTTGAAAAAAATTAGTCAAATTAGGAATGAGAATTATGTTTAAATATGTAAATTTTATTTAAACCTATTCAATATAAATGGTCAAATTGAGTCAAATAGTTAATTTATTCAAATTGTTGTTATTTAAACCTATTCAATATAATCAAATATGTAAATGTTATTTAAACATATTCAATATAATTGGACTTTGACCAACAACAATATATGATTAGTTATCTTACTATAGATAATTTAATGTATTATAGAATAATCAACTAAATTGTATTTCGGGATTATATAATAATCAATTGAATTACATAAATTGTGAAAAATAAATAAATACATGAATACTAACATAAATATAAATCATTATTAAACAAAAATAAAATACATCTTATCAAACAATTCTCATGCTTAGGAATGCAAGGCTTCCTTACATAGGCTTGCATTCTGTTGTCCTGCCACATTATTATTAAGATTAGTAAAAAGTTGTATGAATAATATAGTAAATTAATGGATGTGTTAACAATACCATTTCGTCTTGTACAATCATTTCGATCGACCAATCTTTCCCGGGTTTTGAATTGTCCTTAAGCCACCAAAGTTTCAAAATATGCACCTTGAGGATACACTCACTGTTAAGAACATCCAATTGGCTCAACATGGTGATGTTAGTTGGCTCCATCTTCCTAGTGCGGAAATATTACAAATAAACAAAAAATTCATTTTGGAACAATAACACTTTTAAGCCAAAAAATGAATACAAAAAAAAATATAAACCTCAGACACAAAGATAATCGTTTTTGCTAAAAATGGTTTGGTGGTGTAAGAATTGTCGATGAAAGTTAAGTTGTAAGGCCCCGTTACCGGTGTCCTACTTTGGACGTTGGATTTACTCATAAACACAGTTCTAAATATCATAGTTAATTAAAACTTTACGCGGAATATAAAACTTTCATAAAACATTACATATCAAATCATAAACATGTCTTAAAACATTCTTTCTCTTTCAGTATTAAAACACTAAACATAAAACAACTTGCGTCTTCAGATGCCAGACTCTTATTCTTCCGCCATGTGTCCCCACTCAAGCCAGCTGTCTCATTCTACTTGCCTGCGTGCATACTAAAAGTCAGCCACGTTGAGTGAGTTCTAGTTAATCATACATCATACAATACATATACTTACCATCAATCATGCATCCGAAGATACATAATAATTATTTTACTAATTTACTTTCATTTCATACTTTCATACATACGTACATACTTTATTACTTTCATACTTTATATTTACTTTCCATTCTCTCTCAGATATTATTAGGGTCTGATCCCTTTCTTTTCTATCTCAGATATTATTAGGGTATGATCCCTTTCTTGTCTATCTCAGATATTAGTAGGGTCTGATATATCTTTACTTCTCTATCTCAGATGTTATTAGGGTCTGATCCATTCCTTCTCTATCTCAGATATTATTAGGGTCTGACCCCTTACTCTTCATCTTCGTACATTCTGTCTATACATATCCGTAACATACATATACTTTCTTTAATCATTCATACATATTCATATGTTATGCATATACGTATATATCATACACATTCATCTTTCATATACATACCTCCCTTGTCAATACATGCAATATCTAAAGATCGTTCATGTACCGACAAACTTTCATTCACACAAGTAACATAATATCTATCACATAAATCATACATGGAATACACTTACCATTTAAGGTAAGTGTATTAACTATCACATCGAGTATGCACACAGCCCCGAAAACATAACAAGGAATGGGGCTAGAAACTCACCTGAATGCGGTTACATTCACCGTTAATCGTAATCCCTTTTTTGAGCTGTGCACGGCTAACTGTATAGTATTTACATGCATCAATTAACTATTACTACTCATATCGTATTTTTATCTTTATATAACCCACAACGAACGGGGGTCCGAGGGCAGCGCCCCTGGCAGCGGGGTTCTAGAGGCGGCAGCCCCTAGCGGGGTCCAAGGGGCAGAGCCCCTGGCTGGGGTTAAGCTATAACGAATTAAGCCCGATTCATTAACTAATCACAGTCTAATTCATTATCTGCTTCGTTGTCCTGATTCGTTATCTTAATTCGTTATTTTGATTCGTCATTTGGTTCGTCATTCCAATTCGTTATTTGAAAATGACTTAATTCGTGGTCTAATTCGTTATTGGAACTTAGCGAATTGGTGAGTAACGAATCACCTGATTCGTTACCTAATTTGTCATCAGAACACATCTTAGTTCGTTATTTGAACATAGCGAATGAGTGAATAACGAATCACTTGATTCGTTATCTGAACTTAACGAATGGTGAACTAATTTGTTATCTAATCATAACGAATTGCATCATCTTATCCAGACTTTGACTCAGAGGTCAAAGTCAAAATCACCAAGAACACCATACATTCAACATATTTAGATCTAAAATTAAACCTTCGTTTCTTAACAAAACATCACGATTTTGGTATCCATGAACTCGAAATCACAGCGCTAACAAACCCCAATCATCAAATCGGCCAAACGTTCACATTTAAAGGGTGCGATTTTTGCATCTATATACGGGTTCTTTTAGGTTAACAATTAACCTATCAAATGTTAATCAATTTTAGTTGGACTTATTGCTTTGGATTCATTTTTACCAAACTCAAACGGATCTATGGCTTTTCTAAACGAATCCAAACCTATTAAACAAGTTCTCGTTATAAACGTACCTTAAACGAGTCAAACTACGAACACGAGCTGGTCTTTGATATTGCTTTGGTTCGTCACGACGATCAAGCACCAACAAGCTCGGGTTCTCCTCTTCGGATCTTGGGTCGGGTTATAGGATAGTGTTTGTGTGTGTTTTTGATGGTGTAGGCTATGCTGTAGAGATAAAAATGGAAAGGATTAGGGTTTAAGAGGTATTTATACTCCCTTAAGCCAATGGACCTAAGGCCCATTCCATATATCATTCCATCTCCTAAAGTCCAAGCCCGCCTTCTATTAGTTTATTTTTCTAAACCGATAAACGACACACTATAAAATAAACGAAATTTATTTTATTATTATAACCAAAAGTAGGATGTTATATAAGTATTTATACGGATTCAATTGTGGGAGACTGGATTATAGAAGGAATGTATAGGGAATTGATTAGAAACCAAAAATTAGGGAATTAGGATTAATGTATTTTCAAATTTCAAAAAACCTAAAGTAAGAACAAAAAGAAGGGAATTAGGATCAATGAACATTCAAATTTCGAATTACTAATATGCAATGTTCCAAAATTAGATTATTATAAAGGTAATATTATTTAAATGTTGACAGTATTTTAAACATACGGAAATAAACTTATGAATGTAAAAATATAAGTTATTAATTTATTTATTTACAATAATATAATTAATCATCTGGGTCAACATCCGTATTTATAGTAAAGTTTAATGATACTTAATCAAATATTTAATCAAATAATATACAATAATTAATTCAAATTTAGAAATTCCATAATTAAATAATTTCCTTAACAAATGGGTGATTCTTTCCTAAATTTTACGTGAATGGTAAAAACCGGTCAACTTCATAAATTTTGAATTACTAAAATATAATGTTCCAAAATTAGATTATTATAAATGTAATATTATTTAAATGTTGACTATATTTAAACATACAGAAATAAACTTAATAATGTAAAAATATAAGTTAGTAATTTATTTATTTACAATAATATAATTAATCATCAATTATAACACCGTATATGTAATTTATAAAATAACCGTGTGTATAATTATAGTTATAGTATACAAAATAAACAATCGTAATTAATTATTAATTATAAATATTAAATTGAAAAATAATTGTAAAATGAATCAAGATTAAATATTAAATGAAAGATGAAAGAGAATAATTAAAGAGTATTTATTGTTTCTTATTTAAATTTATTGTTGATTTATTTTATTAAGATGGAAATTAGAGAAGTGATCGATATATATGGAAACTTTAATCAACAACCAATAGGAAGGGGGAAATTGACTTAAAGCTTATTACTTTAATAGTATAGTTAGATTAGATTAGATTTGATTATTTTAAGTGGTTCAAGCACTTCTATTTAATCTCCTCCGACTTTCTCATCAGTGTTCGATTCTTTCAGTTGGAACTTGTTTTTTCATTTTATTCCCATAGTAGTGTCCAGATCTATTATGGGGTTATTATTTTGGAAGAAACACGGATCTACTCCCATTGACGGGTCTTAGATCCGATGAGTCCGCAGGGTAGGATACGGATAACAACCAAGACGATATAAGCCCAACTTCCCGAAGTCCAGTGACGTAAACCTGTAAAACCAACACCGTAAGCTCGTTACGAGAAGGGCAAGTGTAACATCCCGTTTTTCTAGTTCGGTTAATAAAAGGAAAATACGAGTTATAATGAGTCGGGCTATGTAAGGCCCGTTACCGGTGCCTCACTTTAACGTTGGATTTACTAATAAACACAGTTTTAAATATCATAGTTAATTAAAACTTTACTCGAAATATAAAACTTCAACCAATATATTACATATCCATCATTTCTTGTCTTAACAAACATTCATAGTTATTTAAAATCAAACATAGTCTTTAAAACATCATAACATTTCCTTGAGATGTCAGCTTCTTCAAGTTCATGCCATGTGCTCCCTCTTATACAAGCTGCCTCAATCTACTCACCTGCGTGCATACTAAAAGTCAGCTACGCTGAGTGAGTTCTAGTTAATCACATAACTTACTTTACATACACATATACGTGCCCAATGGTACGCATTACATACATAACCTGTACTTCATTCGTCCATACACATTTATAGCTATCCTTACGTTATAAAGGGAATTTCACCCTACATACCTCGGATATTATTAGGGTTCGGTGCCCTCCATCCTCGGATATTATTAGGGTCCGATCTCCCTTCATCCTCGGGTATTATTAGGGTCCGGTCTCCCTTCATCCTCGGATATTATTAGGGTCCGGTACCCTCCATCCTCGGATATTATTAGGGTCCGGTCACCCTTTCTTCCATACCTTTCTATATACATAATTGTAAGTTTCATACATACATACATCATTCATTCTTCATTTATAACAGTTTTATCATCAAACCTTTACCTGGCAGTACATGCAATATCCGAAGATCGTTCATGTACCGACAAGCAGTCAATCATACCTTTTCACATAAAACATATATGGCATACACTTATCACTTAGGATAAGTGTATTAACTAATCACATCGAGTATGCACACAGCCCCGAAAACATAACAAGGAATGGGGCTAGAAACTCACCTGAATGCGGTTACGTTCATCGTTAATAGTTATTCATTTCTTCTGTTGGGAACGGCTAACTGTATAATAATTACATGCATCAATTAACTATCACTACTCATCTCGCGTTTCTAGTCTAATTATAACCCTCAACGAACGGGGGTCCGGGGGCAGCGCCCCTGGAAGGGGGGTTCTAGGGGTGGCAGCCCCTAGCAGGGTCCAAGGGGCAGAGCCCCTTGCTGGGGTTAAGCTGCCAGGTCAGCTCGGAAAAATTTTATTTTTATTAACTGTCTTAACACATTTTCCAGTAGGATTTTGAATCATTTAATAATTTGCTAACTTAAAAGTTCGAGGACTTCTTTGTAATTAATCCGTTCCTTTCTAGGTCCAGGGACCATTCTGCCATTTTATTAACCTCCTAGTTCGTCCCTTTCCTTTAACGAATGGGGTTCATAACGAATGAACCCATTCGTTACTTTATAACGAATCAGACCTCATTCGTTTGGTCTGGTTAACGAATTGAACCTTATGACGAATTGAACTCTTATAACGAACCAGTCCTCATAACGAATTAGACTTTTTAACAAACTGGTCATCATAACGAATTGGACTCTTTATAATGAACCGCTTAGCGAATGAGACTTAGTTCGTTATTCCTCCCTTAACGAATCAACACACGAATCACCTACTAATTCGTTACACCAGCTAACGAACTAGGGTTATGTCAGAATGTCAGGGAACATTCCCTGACATCCTTACCTCGTACACCTTTTCTGGCGTTGTCGCCGAAAAAACGCGGTTTCGCCGGAAAAATGAGTTTTGACTTGTTTTTCACCGTTTTTCGTCCCGTTCGATCCAGATCTGAGCTAGGGTGATCCCTAAGCTCATCTTAGGTTCGGTTTATACCCGAATCCACCTAGATCTCGTGACTTAACGGTTTAATGGTGTCGGCTCGTCGTTTCGTGACTATATCTAACGGTTTAAGCTCATATAACATCATACTATCATTACCTTAGGTCGGGATCGGTTCTTCTTCTATGTTTCGGCTAGAGAGAATTAGAGAGACTAGAGAGAGAGCTTAAGTGTGTGTTTTGGTGGTGTATGGAATATGTGTAAAATGAATTAAATGGGTGATTAAAGGTTTATATATTTATGGATCATGGGCTTAAGCCCATGGTCTTTTTCCTTCTTTCATAACCCAAGTCCATAACCCATATCCATTTAACCCAACACTAGCCCGACTCATAATAACTCATATTTCATTTATTAACCCGAACCCGAAAAACGGGATGTTACAAGTCTTCCCTCCTTAAAGAGGTTTCGTCCCCGAAACCTAACTATTACATAATCACCCAGATGGTATCATGATGCTTAGCTGTACGAGGTAACTTAGTTATGAAATCCATGGTGATGTGTTCCCATTTACATTCTGGTATCTCTAGCGGTTGCATCTTCCCATAAGGCATCTGGTGCTCTGCTTTGACTTGCAAGCAAGTTAAGCACTTACTGACATAATCTACCATGCCATTCTTCATTCCTGGCCACCAGTAGTCTCTTTTAAAATCTTGGTACATCTTCGTTGTTCCTGGATAAATCGAAAACCTCGACTTATGAGCATCATATAAGATTCGACCTTTGAGATCTCCATGGCGTGGAATCCACACACGGTCAAACCTAGTCTTGACACCATGCGTGTTTTCCATCAACTCATCTTGCTGACCGAAGATTCTTTCTTTCTTCACTAGACCTTCATCTACCAGCCCCTCTGCTTGCACTTTGACGAACTCTTCAAAAAGACTTGAATTCATAATCAACTGGTATGACTTTACTGTTGCAATGTCTTCCTCATTCTTACGGATTAGCGCATCGGCGACCACATTGGCTTTACCAGGATAGTACTTAATGTCGCAGTCGTAATCTTTAATCAACTCCACCATCTTCTCTGTCTCATGTTTAATTCCTTCTGCTCAAAGAAATACTTTAAACTCTTATGATATGTGTAAATGGTACACTTAGTACCATGCAGATAATGCCTCCATATCTTGAGAGCATGCACTACTGCTGCTGGCTAGGGTTATGCTGCCAGGTCAGCTTGGAAAAATTTTATTTTCATTAACTGTCTTAACACATTTTCCATTAGGATTTTGAATCATTTAATAATTTGACAACTTAAAAGTTCGAGGACTTCTTTGTAATTAATCCATTCCTTTCTAGGTCCATGGACCATTCTGCCATTTAATTAACCTTCTAGTTCGTCCCAGTCCATTAACGAATAGGGTTCATAACGAATGAACCCATTCGTTACTTTATAATGAATCAGACCTCATTCGTTTGGTCTGGTTAACGAATTGAACCTTATGACGAATTAAACTCTTATAACGAACTAGTCCTCATAACGAATTAGACTTTTTAACGAACTGGTCATCATAACGAATTGGACTCTTTATAACGAACTGGCATTATAACGAACCGCTTAGCAAATGAGACTTAGTTCTTTATTCCTCCCTTAACGAATCAACACACGAATCACCTGCTAATTCGTTACACCCGCTAACAAACTAGGGTTAGGTCAGAATGTCAGGGAACATTCCCTGACATCCTTACCTTGTACACCTTTTCCAGAGCCGTCGCCGGAAAAACGTGGTTTCGCCGCAAAAACGAGTTTTGACTCATTTTTCACCGTTTTTCACCCCGTTCAATCCAGATCTGAGCTAGGGTGATCCCTAAGCTCATCTTAGGTTCGGTTTATACCCGAATCCACCCGGATCTCGTGAGTTAACGGTTTAACGTTGTCGGCTCGTCGTTTCGTGACTATATCTAACGGTTTAAGCTCATATAACATCATACTATCATTACCTTAGGTCTGGATCGGTTCTTCTTCTATGTTTCGGCTAGAGAGAATTACAGAGACTAGAAAAAGAGCTTAAGTGTGTATTTTGGTGGTGTATGAAATATATGTAAAATGAATTAAATGGGTGATTAAAGGTTTATATATTTATGGATCATGGGCTTAAGCCCATGGTCTTTTTCCTTCTTTCATAACCCATGTCCATAACCCATATCCATTTAACCCAACACTAGCCCGACTCATAATAACTCATATTTCATTTATTAACCGGAACCTGAAAAACGGGATGTTACAGGCTAGTGTTGGGTTAAATGGATATGGGTTATGGACTTGGGTTAAGAAGGAAAGAGGAAAAGACCATGGGCTTAAGCCCATGATCCATAATTATATAAACCTTAAATCACCCATTTAATTCATTTTACAGATATTCCATTGTAACATCCCGTTTTTCGGGTTTCGGTTAATAAACGAAAGTATGAGTTATTATGATTCGGGCTAGTGTTGGGCTAAATGGAATTGGGTTGTGGACTTGGGTTATGAAGGAAAGAGGAAAAGACCATGGGCTTAAGCCCATGATCCACAATTATATAAACCATTAATCACCCATTTAATTCATTTTACACACATTCCATACACCTCCCAAAACACACACTTAAGCTCTCTCTCTCTCTCACTAGTCTCTCTCTCTAGCCGAAACATTGAAGAAGAACCGATTCCGACCTAAGGTAATGATAGTATGATATTGTATGAGCTTAAACCGTTAGATATAGTCACGAAACGACGAGCCAACATCGTTAAACCGTTTAAGTCACGAGATCCGGGTGGATTCGGGTATAAACCGAACCTAAGATGAGCTTAGGGATCACCCTGGCTCAGATCTGGATCGAACGATCCGGCGGCGGTGCCAGAAAGTGGTACGAGGTTAAGAAGAATGTCAGAGAATGTTCTGACATTATCTGACCTATCCCTAATTCGTTAACAGGGAGTTAACGAACTAGATTCAGTTCTTGTTCAATTCGTTAAGGGAAAATATAACGAATCACCCTTGATTCGTTATAGTCATTCGTTAAAGGAGATAACAAGTTGGAAAGTCCAATTCGTTACATGGACTGATTCTTTACATGAACTGATTCGTCAAAGGACCAGTTCGTTATAAGGTCCAGTTCGTTTTATAACAAGTTCGTTAAAGGGTTCAACTCGCTACAAGGACCAGTTCGCTAAGATAAGCCAATTCGTTAAGAGCAATGTAACGAACTAGAAGTTTAACAAAAGGACAGAATGGTCCCTGGACATAGAAAAAGAATGATTTAATTACAAAGAAGCCCTTGAACTTATTCCAAGCTGACTTTGCAGCTCGACCCCAGCCAGGGGCTCTGCCCTTTGGACCCTGCTAGGGGCTGCCGACCCTAGACCTCGCTGCCAGGGGCACTGCCCCCGGACCCCCGTTCGTTAAGGGTTATAATTGGACTAGAAATACGATATGGATAATGATAGTAATTAATATGCGTAATTTTTATACAGTTAGTCGTGCACAGCTAAAGAGGGGAATAACCGTAAACGGTGAACGCAACCGCATTGAGGTGAGTTTCTAGCCCCACTTCCTTGTTATGTTTTCGGGGCTGTGTGCATACTCGATGTGATAGTTAATACACTTACCTTATGTGGTAAGTGTATGCCTTGTATGATTTATGTATAACGATTGATTGACGGTGCGTGAACGATCTTCGGATATTGCATGTGCCGTCAAGTGGTAGTTAAAGGTATGATTGATATGTATGATGCCTGAATGATGTATGTATGAATATATATGATGTATGAATAACTTATGTACGATATGTTGATGGTACGTGAACGCTCTTCGGAGATTGCACGTATTGTCAAGGAAAGTATGTAAAGGGCAGGTATGTTATATTAGTACGAATGTAGGGAACCGACCCTAATAGTATCGGCGAATGTAGGGAACCGACCCTAATAGTATCAGCGAATGTAGGGAACCGACCCTAATAATATCGGCGAATGTAGGGAACCGACCCTAATAATATCGGCGAAGTCAATTGAGCGAAATGCTCTTAAAAGATATATGTACGAATGGAAGTATTATGTAAGTACGAAAGAAAGGACGAAAGTACGAATGTATGTACGCATGTAAGTAAATATGAAGGTGTGTACCTTCGGGTGCATATGTCAGTATGTGAATGTATTGTATGTCGTCTGATTAACTAGAACTCACACAGCGTAGCTGACTTTTAGTATGCACGCAGGTGAGTAGAATGAGGCAACTTTCTTGAGGGGAAGCAAATGGCATGGATTTAAAGACACTGGCATCTCAATGAAGTGTTATGTTATGATGTTTTAAAAGACAATGCTTTAAGTTTAAATGATTTGAATGCCCGTTAAAGACAAGAAATGATGGATATGTAATATATTGGTTAAATGTTTTGGATGCCCGTTAAGACAAGAATGGATGGTTATGTAATATAATGGTTCGAATGTTTCAATATTCCGCGAATGTTTTAATTAACTCCGATATTTAGAACTGTGTTTTTGAGTAAATCCAACGTTAAAGTGAGGCACCGGTAACAAGGCCTTACATCCATACACCACCAAAACACACACTTAAGCTCTCTCTCTAGTTCCTCTCCTTTTCTCTAGCCGAATCAAGATAGAATACTGATCCCGACCCAAGGTAATGATAGTATGATGTTGTTTGAGCTTAAACCCGTTAGATATGGTCACTAAACGACGAGCCGACACCGTTAAACCGTTTAAGTCACGAGATCCGGGTGGATTCGGGTATAAACCAAACCTAATATGAGCTTAGGGATCACCCTAGCTCAGATCTGGATCGAACGGGGCAAAAAACGGTGAAAAACGAGTCAAAGCTCGTTTTTCTGGCGAAGCCGTGTTTTTCCGGCGACGGCGCCGGAAAGGGGCGCTGGAAGTATGTACGAGGTAAAAGGGAATGTCAGAGAATGTTCCTGACATTCTCTGACCTAACCCTAATTCATTAACGGGGAGTTAACGAATTAGGGGTGATTTGCCAATCAGTTCGTTAAAGTTAACCTAACGAACTAGACATAGTTCGTGTTCAAGTTCCTTAAGCATGAGATAACGAACTAGCTTCTGATTTGCTATGACCATTCGTTAAAGGAGATAACGAATTAGAAGGTCCAATTCGTTTAATAACCAGTTCATTAAAGGGTTCAATTCGTTACAAGAACCAGTTCGTTATGGTAACCCAATTCGTTAAAAATAAGTAAAGAACTAGAAGTTAAGTAAATGACAAGAACAGTCCCCGAACTTAGAAAGGAATGAGATAATTACACAATAACCCTTGGACTTTGATAATTTATGAAAGATACCTTTAAAGGTTAACGGGTAACGATTAACTAATCGGTAATGATCCAATGAAGTAAAACCGACTGAGATACGTGAGATTAATTTAGTAGATGATAAGAAGAGCTAGAGTCATATTTAATATATGTATGATTATACAGTTAGTCGTGCTCAGCTCAGAAAAGGATTAACTATAACAAGTGAACGTAATTGCGTTCAGGTGAGTTTCTAGCCCCATTTCCTTGTTATGTTTTCGGGGCTATGTGCATACTCGATGTGATAGTTAATACACTTACCTTAAGTGAGTGTATGCCTTGTATGATTTATGTATGATGATTGCTTGACGGTGCGTGAACGATCTTCGGATATTGATGTACTGCACTACAAAAAAGATTGTTATTTGAGACTGAAAAATTAGTCTTTGATGCTCCCTAATCAGTACCTAATGGTTATCGAGGACTGATTTGCCAGTCCCCGACCAGTGACAGATGCCTAGTACTTGATACTACCTTTAGTGACTAAAAGTCAGTCCCCGTTGTGTGACACACCAACAAGGACCTACAGTCAGTTTCCGATACATAAAATTTCAGTCCTCAATATATTCCCCCTTACCATGTCATTTCAGTCCCTAAAAGATTTCTTCAAACACTATAAATCACTCTCGGATACTATAATATTTTAGTCCCTAATGTATGACTTTAAGGACTGAAAATCAGTCCTCAACAAAAAAAAATATAGTCCCTAATACGTTTCTTTAGGTTCATGATTCCATATTAAATCAGTCTCCAATGCAATGCTTTAAAGACTGAGATTTAGTACCCGTTACTACTCAATTTTAGTCCTTAATACGCCTCTTTTAGGGACTGAAAATTAATCCCGAATAGTATGTTATTATAGTCCCTAGTATGTACTTTTAGAGACTAATAATTAGTCTCCTAAACTAGTCTCTAATGTATTTTTTTAGCTACTATATTTAGTCTCTAATACTATGTGTATATTTTTAAAATTTTCAAATAAGGACTAAAAAATAGCTGCTAATACAATTTAATGTCATAACAAGAGTAATATAATCCTCATAAATTTGATTCTTGGTTTCCCAAAAATCTCAATATGTTTAAGCATTAATGTCATAACAAAACCAATCAAAATAATGTCATATAACCAATTCGAAAACTTAAAGGTCTATTATATTAAAGAAAACAAAAAGTACTAAATGTCTTAACTAACGCCCTAGATAGTGTTGTCGCTATCACCTTCATCAACCGCTTGTGTGGCTATTGTGTTCTTGAAGTCTGGAAACTTTGTGCTTATGAACTTGAACATTTTTTCATATTTATCTTTGTCCCGTTTCTGTTCCGCCTCGAGTGTAATAACCTTATTTCTCAAAAATTCATTCTCGCTTGAATCTCGTTGAGTTGATTCGGCTACCGATTTCATCCATCTATCTTTCTTCCTCAACACAGGCCTGACACCAACCTCCCATCCTGATTGTATTATTTTTTTCCTACCGCATACACTTTTTATGGCTTCTTTCTCAATCCCATGTTCCATAGAAGTAGTAACGGTGGTTCCTTTAGATATTAATTTCTCCATGGCCAGTTGTTTATGCTGAATTATATTTTCCTAACATAATAAAAGGTACATGAACAAATTTTAGAACTAACATCAACCCAAAAAAATTTAACCAAAAAAAAATTCAAAACTAAAAGCCAGTGTTTTAAAACCTGGACCTGACCGGCCGGTCGGACCGCTTGAACCTAGACCCGGTGTGCCAAGTGGTCCGGTTCGCACAATATCCCGTTTTCTAAAGAAACTGTCGGGTTATAATCGGACCAAAGTGAACCGGATTCCGTGAACCGTTTGAAATGGAAGATGTAAGTTACGTGAGGGCTATGATTGAAAATTTTAATATAGACAAACAATCCATTCCCAGGATACCAATTGTATTAATGGATATTTGTGTTATTTACTGTAGGTTCCCAACCGGATCTACACAGGAGTATCTCGTAGTACGTAGGTGCGGAATCCCTAAGTAACACGATACGAGCGTAAGATGTATAATACGTTAAAACCAAATACAAACACACGTTACAATACTAATAAGACACGTTGTATTGCAACTCTTCAACACGTGATATTCAATCACCCAAACACGTTATGGAAAATCTTAAACAAAACAAGCCGTATGCTAACCATATATATGCTTCGACAACTTCGCCTAACAGACTATCTAAACACGTTGTCTTTAACTTCGCTTGTCGACAAGTTCGCTTACATCAGGCGAACTTGTGTGACAACTTATCTAAACACAACACAAACAATCTAACACGATTACAGACACATACAAATCACTAGATACTGAACTACTGACATTATGCACCAACAGACTCTCCGTTGGCAGTAGCTTCATATCTCTATCTTCATTCACGTGTCTTGTAATCCCAAAAATCTCGTGTCACCAGTCTTCAAGCATGAACGCCTTCTCTAACACAAACAGAAACCACTCTCTGATATTTCTTAGCTTCATCTTTCCATGCAGGAATATAGAATATCTTCTTATCATTTAGCACCTGCAGGTCAGCTTGAGACAAATTTACCAAGTGCATCAGATCATACACTCTCAGAACTTCTTGTTCATCTTCATCTTCCATAACTGCTTCAGCTGTTTGGCTATCAACATACCACCACTTTAGATTCTTTAAAACATCCTTGGGCATTGTCTTCATCGGCACTTCTTTCAAACACCGAATCGGCTTATATTTCATTACCATCCAAGGTTTGCCATCAGCTCTCATTCCTCTTTCCTTATCTTCAACAAGCTTCCCTTTCTGTGGCTTTAACAACTCAAACTTTTTCTCTTTGATACCTTCTTTCCACACAATCTTCCCAATAATTCTGGCCATATTATCATCACTTCTATTAATCAACCCCAACTTAGCAAAATCCTTCATCTCACACTTAGGCAAGGTATTTAAAGATCTCAACATCCTCTTAAAGTACTGAATCCCATCAAAACGTTTAATCACAAATAATCTCAACTGCTCATCATACAACCAACATATAATGCCCTTCTTCGATTCAACATACCCTTTGATATTGTAACTTTTCTTGAACATGGTTGGAACAGCTGGCTTCTTTGTCTTTACAAACCACTGAGCGTAGCCTTCTTTCCATCTCGGCTGCTCTTCCCATTCAGACTCATCACTCTCCATATCTCGACCCACATTTGTCTTATCAACGTCTGGGATATCGTGTTCAACACTGTCATCCACAATCTCTCCCTCTTCAATCTCACTATCAATCATAATCTCAGCTCCTATATTCTCAATCTCCTCAACTGGTAACACATCATCATCACCCACAACATCATCACCCACCACCACAACATCTTCACCCCCTTGGCCACCTGTTGTACCAGTTGACTCCCTCTGAGATGTGGAAGTCCCAAGAGTTTGGTCAGTTCTTGGCAACTCACCACCTGCACCTTTCGATGCATTGGGATCATCGTCTCTGTCATGACTTTTCTTTGTCCTCAAGTCATCGCCCTTGCAGCTCGTCTCCCCCTGAGATGCTAAGAACTGTTTTAAAGCATCGAAAAGTTTACCGTGCTCAACAAGGAGGGACGATTGGATCTGATTTTCTGCAACAAGGCGCTGGATAGCTTGAGTCTGGATTAGATTGATTCTTGACTGTTCTGCCACCACCCTTTCAAGAGCTGCTATCCTTTCAGAATCAGATAATGTAGCATCAAAATCAAACCGCATATGAGAAATTTCTTGAGCATACGGTGGAGGTATTCCCAAACTAGCTGGAATATCAGAAGCAGGTTGAAAAGTAACCGCGGGTGGTATTATTACTGATAACCCCGCAGTAGCAACCAATGTTGACTCAACAAATCTTGCAACAACCTCCGATGGAGTAAGAGTAGGAGGTGGCAAAGAAACTATCTCAGGAGCTGAAAATTGAAATGTTGTAGGTGGAATGCCAAATAATGATGATGTAGTTATCACGGGAACACTTAAGATGATCGGTCCTGTCCCAGTAATCGACGCTGGAACCATAGTCATACCAGATAACGCGGGTGGAGAGAAACGAACCACCCTTGAGCTTTCACCAACTCCCGAACCCTCACCAGTTCTGACTCTTTTTGATCGACGTATCAACCGGTCTAACTCCTTCTCAAAGTCAGATTCACTGTCATCCGAGTCTTTCTTTCTTTTTCCATGTATTCTTTCCTGTGTGACCAGTATCTGTCGTGCTTCAGCAATATCATCAGCAGATGAGTCAGAGTCGGTTCTCTCAGAATCAGCTACAGACGTAGCTACCGTCGATACATTAACAGCTGAAACCTCAGCTACTGAGACTTGAATTTCTGTAGCAGGGTCAACTCGCTCCATATCAAAGAACCCTTGGCGACCAAAAGCAGCTTCAAGATCTACCTGTTCCTCCGGTGCCACAACAGGATCAGCAGGCAATGCATGCTGTACCACAGGTGGTGGTTGAGGAACATCAGCCTGTTGTGGTGCCGGGTCCCGAAATTCATCTCCAAGAGGAGCAACATAAGCAGGGTTTATCAAGTAACCAAATAATGGAGTATGCCGTGGACGAAGCTCTGGCTTACTACGATCACTCGACGACCTGCATTGCGCAAATATCCTCTTCCTTACACTCTCTACATATCGAATGGGACGGCGTTGAGGTAGCGTAGGAGCAACATGATTCAAGATCATCTGTAAGAATCTGGGATACATCAAAAATCTTTCACGAGCGACCGCGCGTCTCTGACGATCGATTTCATAAAACATCATCTGACTGAAGCAGTAGGGCTTGTTGTATGTCAGTGCTGTCATTGCTGATTGCATCGTTGCACCCATACCGTCAATACCAGCTTTACGACCCGACATGCACACAATCATTACGTGCATCAGAAAACGCCATTGATCCAATAAAAATCCCTTTCGCCTCTTAGTGTCACCCAATGCACCCGAATAGCCCATTCGTAAAAATGCACCATCTCTGAATGGAGCCGGAAAGTCAGTTGGATCATTTGTAGATTCGGCCCCGAACTGCAATGCAACCCTGATCTGATCAGATGAGAACTGCACCACCTGATTGTTCACTGTGGCGCGCATAACCGGAGGCTCAACTGTACAGTCATATTCTATCGTTCACAAGAAATCTTTAATGTTCGGTAGAGAAATGGGTAGAGTTGTAGTAATAGCGTGGAAAATACGTGAGCGAACAAGGAAGGAGATGATCTCGCGATAATCATCAACACCACTAGCATCCGGATCCAATGTGATATACATGTTGTGACCCGGAAAGAACTGTCTGTTGTTGTCACCGCCTTCGTCACCACCAGCTCCCGCTACAGCAACCATATCTGCACAACAAACGGTCTAAGTTAGAATATCGACAAAGCAGATCATAACTTCGCATGTTACCATGAGCGAAGTTATGATACCTTCTAATGTGCAGGCGAAGTTAAACATACGGCGAAGTTGAGTACAACTTCGCCTTAACCCTAACTTCGCCAGATAACAAAGTAAAACCTTTAAGTCAACAAGATAAGCAGTAGGCGAAGTTAAGTATAAGGCGAAGTTGAGGATAACTTCGCTTAATCCTAACTTTGCCCTTGAACAACTTAGAATAATTAATTAATATTAAGCAGCAGGCGAAGTTAAACCTTAGGCGAAGTTGAAAATAACTTCGCCTAACCCTAACTTCGCCTCAGAACAACCAGACAACTTAATTAATTAAAAATCCAGCAGACGAAGTTATGCCTAAGGCGAAGTTGAGAACAACTTCGCCTAAAGATAACTTCGCCTGAATATGAAATGGCATAAAACAGAAGTCTGATCATGGTTTGAATGGTGAATTGGTGATTGATAACATAAAAGGATGTTACTATAGAGATCTGGACGATCAAATGAGTTACGAACACATTAGAAAGTGATTGGTTATCGGGTGTTTAAAGGTTTGCATGAACGAGGTCACAAATCGGACCAAAACGACGTCAAATTAACATCATTGACAAGAATTTTAAGTTATATCAATCCTACACACCTTTAACACGGATTGAAAACAAATAATATCAAGGATTGATTCGAGGGTTAAGTTCGCCGAGGGATAGGAGTATAAGTTCGCTGTGGTTTTGAAAATAAGTAATGGGTTTGACTAGATTGACCCTTATATATGTTTGAATATACACAGGCGAAGTTAAGGTTAACTTCGCCTACCCCTAACTTCGCCCATTAACAACTTCGCCCCTGCACAACTTCGCTTAGTATATTATTTACAAAACAGGCCCTTAAACTTTTGAACAAAATACAACTGTCTTTTAAAATCCTCCGTTAAAGATTTAAACTTTATAACCAAAGAACCAAGTAACCAAGTTTTAAACCATAAAACGAAATATGCAATGAAAATTTTAGAAATTAAGTAAAACGGGATCAAATTTCAGTCTTGACGGGGATCAACATGTTTTAGAAAATTTCCGAACAGGAATCATACTAATTAAATGGCTGTCACATAGGTCCATGTTCAGCGGTATTATGACATAAAGAAACAGGTTGTAAGCAGGTATACAACTTAGTATGGTTTTCATCGCTTCTGTGATACGGATTAGGTTCAATTAAGCTCAAAATTTAGATGGACATCACATGAGAGATTGTGATGCCTCCTATCTATTCTCAAAGCGTATATGGCTTTCCCCAAGTTACCCCGAGTTGACCTCGACCCGTAGTGTCTGATTAAACAGTAAGTACATATCGATCTTTAGAGTCTTCTTCTCGTTCTCAACAACATTGTCTGTTAAGTTAGTGATATTCTCCTCAACATCATGAGATGATTCACCAATCTCATGTGTTTCAGGAAATGGAGCCGAGGAAGAATCAACAAAATGACCATCATCAGATGAAATCAAAATTACATCAGATGTATCAGGGAGATCATCTTGTGAATCATCAACATAAACAAAACTAGAAGGTCTTGGAGGTAAGAATTGATCTTCTAAATACACATGGACCAAATTTTCATCCGGTTGATCCTCTATTTGAGTAAAAGAATTAAATAAGCTTTCATAATCAAACATCCAATCAGGAACTTTTCATTAGGAAGGTGTGGTATACCTTTGACAATCAACATGGTACCACTCCTCTACACAACCCGAGGTAAAGTTAAATACTCTTTTCTTAGGTGACGCGTATCCCAAGAAGTAGCCTTCTATAGCTTTTTCTTCGAATTTTCCCGCATCCTTCTTCAACATATACAAGGACAACCAAATGGTTACAAGTACTTTAAATTAGGTTTTCTCTTGTTCAGAAGCTCATAACTTGTCTTTTGAAGCTTCTTCACAGTCAAAACATGATTAAGCGTATAGCAAGAAGTATTCACAACCTCGTTCCAATGTTGGACAGGAAGCTTAGAATCTGAAAGCTTAGTTCTTGCTGCTTCAATCAAAGTTCTGTTATTCCTTTCAGCCACTCCTTTTTGTTGTGGTACATAAGGAGCACTATATTAAATATGAATTCCTTTTTGAATACAAAAGAAATCCAACACATTGTTTTTAATATCCGTACCATTATCACTTCGAATTCGTCTCACTTTCAGTTTGTATAGTGATTCGATCTTAGTGATTACATTTTGAATCAGAATGGGAGTTTGATCTTTTGAACTCATAAATAACCCATGAATATCTTAAATAGTCATCAGTGAAAACTAAACAATACCAATCCCCAGCGATACTCGCACGATTCGCAGGACCGAACAAATCCATATGAAGTCGTTCCAATGGAGTATCAATGGTATTAAGTAACTAAGTGGATGTGACTTCTTTTCCCCTTTGCCCTTTTTACAAGCAACACAGTGGTCGTATAATTTAAAATGTTTCAAGGAAACTCCTTTGACCAAGTCATTAGCCATTAAATAATTCATCTTCCTAACATAAATATGACCCATTCTTCTGTGCCAGAGAATCGTGTTCTTTTCAGTTGCCTTAGAAACGAAACACGTTTCCATAGAACTTGATGCTTTAGAAGACACGTTTAACACATAAATATCATTCGAGCGAGGAGATCGCATGAACCATGTCCTCGGGAATGACGTATCCCGGTTTTAGAAACAGATTTCTTTATCATTAAATACAGTAGTGTATTTCTTATCACAAATTTGGGACACACTTAATAAATTATGATCAACCTTATCACAATAGTTGACTTTTTCAAACGTGATTCTCCCATTAGACACATCACCTCCTTATAAATTTTTCAGCAAACGCAACATAACCTCCTTATAAATTTTTCACATTTGTTAAAAGATCAATGTTGCCAGTGATTTGACGAGAGCATCCACTATCCATAATCCACTTTTCACCAAAAATGGTCTTGGATGAGTCCTACACACGAAAAGAAAATGATTAGTTCAAAAAGGCAGCCCGGGCCTCAGTCTTGGGCACCTCTTGAGTTTCTCTTGGAAGTTTAACATTAAGGTAATCCGAATGCTGTTTAGCCACTTGTGAGTATGTCACAGGTTTCTTCGACTTTCGTCTTAAGTAAGCAGCTTGAACAATATTCACGTTCACATTTTTGAAAATCGGTTCAGTGGGTACAAATTTGGGCTTATCATAACTTACATTCTCATTAACATGAATCACCTTTTGAGGATTCACATCAGAAAACATAATGTGAATTTCATCATCAAACGACGTTGGTCGTCTCAAAATATCCTTTATCAAAGGAACGGGTTTGGATTGTTCCTTGATAAATGGATGAAGATGTTGAGCTTTCTTCAAACCACAGTTTCTAACAACATGGCCATGTTCACCATAGAAAGCATGTTCTCATGTCATGTGAAGGTTTAGCAGAAATATGTGTAGTTGAAGGTTGATGATAAACTCCAGCAATTGGACCCTTATCCAAGTCATCAAAAGTCACAGATTTTCGTTTCATATAAAAATCCAAATTTGAACAATTTGAAAAGCTTTGTAAAGAATCAGTTCCATTTGATTTTACAAACTGAACATTTTTAGTAGATTTTAACAAACTTTTCGCCTTTATCAACGGATCTACCACTTTTGATGTCTTAGATTTCACAAACTTGTTTTCAAGGTCTTGTACCATAGACGTTTCATTGTGAAAGACACTTTCAATAAATTCGAGTTTGATGATATCGAGTGGAATGTCTTTCTTAGTGAACATTGTGCTTATTCCCTTAAGTTTAAACACACGAATAGTTGATGGCTTAGAAACAATAGGATTGATAAAACGCATCAAATCCTCATCGGAAATTTTAGGTTTTTCTGTTTTCTTGGCCTTCACTGGTTTAACCTTAACTTGTTCCTCCTGTTTTTATGAAAGACACTTTCAATCAATTTGGGTTTGATGATATGGTTTTTGTGTTTGAACTAGGAATGTGATTCGAACTAGGAATCTTCAATGATAACCTTCTCAACATTCTCTACAAACACTTTATTGCTTTCGACATGATGTTTTTGAGTTGATGATTGGGCTTTACCATTATCAGTTTTTATCGGTTTAGGTTTTTCTTAAACAACGGGTTCATTCACAATTACTTTTTCTTCTTTCATAGCAAAAGGATTTGCCGTATAGTCATTATGATATGGTGGTGGTACTTCAACAAAACCTACACCCTTTTTAGAATCTTTTTGCTTACCAGAAACTTCGATTATCTCATTTAAGTGATGCAATTTCTCTCACTAAACAATCATTATGATTTTTCAATGATTTTAACTTAGGCTTGTTTTTCTCACAATCAACACAAGAAACAGAAGAACTAACCTCGTTGATTTTGGCAATGCAAGCAAAAGCAGTTGGTTGCTTTCCACATGATTGATCAGAGTCAGACTCGGTATCATTGTTAGAAGATAGCTCACTCCCACTTGCATCATGAAAATTGTCATTTGACTCAAACATAACCAGGTTAGCTTGATTGTTGTTGCATAACAATCTTTGTGACCAATCAGTTCCATCCGTATCAGATAGCAAAGCTTGTGACCCAGAAGCAGATGGTTTAGTCCCAGAAGACTGATCAGCATCATTAACCTTTTTTCCAGAAGAATTTCGATCTTGACTTCGAGGACTAGTGTACTCCTTCTTTGGTTTATCACACTCCTTAGCAAAGTGTCCAAACTCTTGGTAGTTATAACCCATAACTTTCAATTTATCAAACCCAACCTTCTTGTTTAGTGATGGAAGATCTTCGCCAGTCCTTTTGTCATACACCGACTTACGGCCTGGGCGTGTGACCAACAGTTAGTACCGGTTTTGTACATGTATCAGAGTTCAGCGGATGTTCTTAAAAATATATTTTGAAATATTAATTTATTTATAAACTTTTATTTATAATAAAATATAATATATATATATATATTTTAAACATTAGTTTATTTGTACATCTTAATGAAACGTTTTGATTTTTTTGAAAACTTCTTGGATAATAAATATCCACATGGTTGATTTATAAACTTTGTTTTAGATTTTATAAAACTTGTCTAAATATTTCTTTCAATATTTTATTTATTTGAAACTATGAGCCATCTCTACCTTGCAAACATCCACTTTATGAATGGCTCCGATTCTTGATACTATAATCACCTTAAATGATAGAAAAATACGTCAGCGATGTGCTGGTGAATACGCTGACGCTAAAATATTTTCTTTTACTTTATTACCCCTCGAGACTATGTCTGCCTCGGCCCATCGTGGCTTAGGAATAATAAAGTTAATACACACATTTATAAATTCAAGTCTCTACTCTAGGTCACCTCGGCAAACACCGCAGCGTTCGACTTAGTTAAGTACCCGTAAGTTTACACAATGATCGTACTTCCCGCGGGAAAGCATCCTACGATCAGGGTGGTGCGATGTGCCCATCGCGTAGTACCACCTATGTAAGGACCCAGACACAAGTATACCATAGCCTGAGGGCTAGGTTTATACTCTCATCTATAATGGTTTTAGGAACACATAGTCCCTTGTAAATCATTTTCATATAACATGTTAGACTCATTTGAAAACAAGTTTAAAAGTTTGGGGGAGTATTCACCTTTTCGCTTTGGGATCGGCTTCAACACCGTCCGAGGGTCTTTCCCTTGCTATCTCGCACTTATAGTACGAGTATAGCATTCTGTTTTGGATCAGCTTCAATACACTGTCCGAGGGTCTTTCCCTCTTCTTTGTTATCTCGCACCTATAGTACGAGTACAACTTTTTGTTAGTCGGATATACAATCTGGCTTAAGACCTCTAGTCTCTTTTGTAAAATCTATACCTCTATTTTAAAATTTTTTATGAACCTTTAGTTCAAAACATCTTTTCTTTATTTTAAACCTTTAGTATAAAATATTATTTTTTATTTCTTTTCCTTTTCAAGTAAAAATTCTTTCTTTTAACTTATTTACTTTTCCTTTCTTTCACAAGATAAACCTCTAGTTTAACTTGTTTTCTTTTTGTTAAACTCTACGTTTCTTCTTCATTAAGAAACATATATTATTCTTTTACTTATTATTTAAGAATAATAAACTTAAATAATATTATCTATACTATATATAATATACCAATGATGGGCAAATTAAGACGTTTTTTTTAAGTAATGTACAACACTTTATGCATAAGTTAGAACATCAACTAGGGACAAAAATGTCATTGTTACATTTAATCTCACGTGCATTTGCAATTATTTTTTAATATATTTACAAGTTTCATCCATTGAAATTACAATATTGGTCCTTTGTCTTTTACTTATATATTATTTTATTTTCACTTTTAACCTAACTACCCCCACGGTTTTTAAACAGTCATAACTTTTTCGTACGTTAATATTTTTTAAAATAAATGGCATCATAAAAACGAGCATTTTATTATCTTTAATTTGAGTATCATATTGCTATAGTTTCCGAAGTAAAAAAATTTGTGCAAAAGTGTTTACGGTTTGCTTTTGATGGTTTTAAAGTAAACCATGAGCCAACTTTACACGTTTTTTTGTCGTCGAAAACCGAAACTAAATTGTTTCTAATTAAAACCAAACTAAACCGAACCATTGCCAATGATTAGGTTCCGATATAGTTTGTACTTCATTAAAAAAAATTGAGTTTAAAATTTAAAATAATAATTATTAATCAGCATATACCTTAACTTCAAACTAAGCATCAACTAATACATTATTAAGAGAATCATACTATGAACAAATATAACTTTGGTCACATAAATAATAAACCTTATTAGAATAAATATAAGACGAAATCATAACAAGAACAAATATTATAAAAAAAACCACTGTAAATTTGGCTAAATTAAAGTTTTAATAGATGAGTTTGTTCGTATTAGATAAAACTTTGGTTAACTATATTCGAACTATGTCTATTATATATTATATATAATACTAAATAAGTAAATAATTAATATTTAAATATGTACGGCCAGCTCCGGTTTCAACCGTGAAACCAAACTGGTGAACGGTCTCACAGTTTCAAACGAAATAATGAACACCTAAAAATTTGTTATATGATTATCAAAGTATGTGTTTCCAGTTTCCCGCTGCATCGCGCGGGCACTCTTCAAGTCAATTACAAATATGTTTGAACCTATAGTCCAAATCATATATCTCTTAATCTTTAGCTTGATATGATTTCCTTTCTAAAAGATACGTTTCCAAATCGTATACTTATATATATATATCATTTATATAAATAAAATAAACAATATATATATATATTTTCATTTACTTAACATATCTTTAAATAATAACTTAATCTCTATTTAATAAAGATTATATTATTTTATTTGTTTCTTCATTATTTCTCTCTATATCATATATATTATCTTTATACTTTCTTTGCTTTATTTTCTTTTTGTTTATTTCGAGGTATAGACTATACCCTTTACTAGGGTCTAAGCCTTTATTATTTTATTTATATTTTATTCGGGCAATATGCATACCTTGTTCGGTTTATTATTTTATAAACTCACGGGCAACACTTCGACGTTTTCACATATATCGAGAATCTTGATCCACACTTCCTTGGCGCGCAAATCGAGGCACACCGGTCTTCAAATCTCGTCGGCACGCACATCGGGGCGGGTCGTCTTGGGTTGGCACGTACTTTGAGTCGGAATTCGGGGTGTCGGTGTTTGTTTATTGGTACGGATTACGAGGTAAGATGTCGTGGTTTTATGGTCACGGAAAACGAGGTGGTCGGTACCCATTTATCAATGTGATTTTTAGAGAGATGTTAAAGAGTGTATTCTAGAGAGAGAAAGATGTGTGTGAAATTGAGTGTGAAAATGAAGGGTGGAGTCCTCTATTTATAAGTTGGCCAGGAGACCCGTCGCGATACGCGATGTGCCCAAACGTAGCCGTCGCGTATCGCGACGTAGCTATTGTGAGTCACTGGTAGGTTTGCCACATGGCAGACGCGGTGCCACGTGGTGACATGTGGCGAGCTTTATGCCACATTGTGACACGTGGCATGACACGTGTCACATTGTCATGGCTTGATGCCAAGTTGTGACACGTGGCATGAAACATGCCACATTGTCATGGCTTTATGCCACGTGGTGACACATGGCAGGACACGTGTCACCGTCTAAGACCTCGTCATCGCGATACGCGATGACGTTTGGTCTAAGGCCGTCGCGTATCGCGATAAGACCCGGAGACAGATTTTTTTTAAACTTTTAAGTTCAAAACTTTGACATTTTTGGTCCTTTTATCTTTTTGAACTTGGTATTTTTGTCCCGTTATTTTCGTGATGTCACATCCTCCCCACCTTGAAATAAATCTCGTCCTCGAGATTGCTTCTTTCTACAACGAGTGGGGGTATTTATTTTTTTTTCTTTGTGAGTCCCACTTTACTTTCACAAACTTCAATGTTCGTGTGTTTACTTTCTTTGTTTTCGAATCTTTGATTTCGAATTGGTTGTTCTAAATTATTTTTTTATTTTATTTATTTCCATATCTTTTAAAATGTATCGATAAAGATTCATTGGCTAGACATTTATACATATTAGAGACGTGGAATACATTGTGTATCTTTTTCGTTTCTTCGATTATTTGCAGGCGGAATGCAATAGTACCGATTCGCTCGAGTATCTCAAGTGAGCTAAGTTTTCTTTTCTTACTGAAGCGAATAATGTCCTTCTAAGGCAAAACGATATTGTTCACATAATTTCATGCTAATTTATCCATCGAGTATTACTCATTAATTGGGAGAAAGATGGGTAAACTTTGTTAGTCTATCAACAATAACCTATCTTGTATTGTATTGGCATGGATTCTTGGGAAGTTTCGTAATACAGTTCATAGTTATCTTTACTCATTTCTACATGTGGAGTTTGGGTTGTTTAAAAGTAATCCAAAGGTTTCTTGTGCTCGATTTTGACTTGTAAATGAATTTGATATTTCATTATATACGAAGTGATATCTTGTTCATGTTCTTCTATAAATAATTCGATATACGACTTGTGGTATGTTTTATAACTTTTTGAGTGCATCTTGTACTTATGAGCTTTGTTTATTATCGTTTCGTATAGCTTTTCCATTATCGGTATCAAATTTTGGTTTTCGAGTATAAGGATTTCGTCATCTCTCTTAACTTACAATTTGATTGTGCCATAATCTTTCGTTTTGGAAATTTGATTTTTACTTTTGAGGTTTCTTGGTTTCGCTTTGTTTAAGTTCATTTAGAGTTTTGAATCTCTAAAACTCAAACGTTCTGATATTCCAGGTTTTCTCATTCTTCGGTTTATGGTATATAAAAATCTTCAGGTTCAATGGTTTTATCATTAGTATCTATTTGAATCTACTATTTTAAGTAGATATTCTAATGCTATACCATTTTGTTTTACATCACTCTTCTATATTTTTATGCAATCTTCTTTTTAATTTATATTTCTGTGATTTGATAAGGAATAGATAACCTCCTTCTTTAGTTATCTTGTTTGACTTTTTACTAATATTTCCGAGTGTTGTAGTATATCCCTTTTGTTCGTTCTATATCTTTGGATGATATAATAAGTTTATATTTTAGAATGTTGTAAGTAATTGTAAATCGCTAAACACAGTGGCCAATTTTGTTTAATTATTTACCTTACCTTCAGTATTTTAAATAATAGCTAGATATTTCTCGGATTCAATCTATCGAATCTCTTTTGTAGAAATCTTCATGACATACTATCCTTTTTAACTTACTCATTCGTGATAGCTTTCAAGATTTTCATACTTGTTTTACGTAATTTCTTGCATCATGATTTTGACGGATTCTTTCCGTTTATTTCCCTTGAACTTTTAAAGTTCGGATAATTGATTTTATTTGAATAGACATGATTTGTTTAATCCATCATTCATTTTAGTTCATCTTTCTATAGATGATGAAAATTTTACTATCCCTTTACCTTTTTATATAGGCATTCTTGTGTATAGACATGATTTATATGCTAATATATATATTAGGGAGTTTATTATCCATTCATTGTTACAAAATCTATTGTTTATAATGAGTTTGCAAATCGGGTTACAAGAGTTAACTTAAATTAATAGTTATTTAAAAAAGTTAACATTCCTTTGATCTATTATTGTTTTTGTTTAATTGTCTTTGACATTTCTTCATATATTTGTCGTAAGTGTTTCAACATTCATCTCTTCATATTTGCTCTTTCTTATTTTCCTAACATTTATTCTTGAAATGCCCCCTTTCTCTTACAAAAGGTACACATGTCTATGTTGATTAGCTTTTTACATTTTTCTAGATGTCGTTTTCCACAGTTTTCTCATATGGGTCTTGTGGATTTAGGAAATTATTTCGTTTGTTTCATTGATCTCTTTTTCGTTCGGTTTTTATAAACATATTTAGCTACCATCATAATTTTAGAGGTTTTTTGTGGTACATGTAATTTTACTATTCTTTTTGTCCCCTCTTTTTTTAGCCCAGATATGCATTTCATCATTTTGTCAAACTCTAAATCATCTGATTGCAGAGTTACTTGACAATATTCTAAGAATTTAGCATTGTATTTCTTGAAATTGTTATTAACGACATTCTGATCCCATGGCAGGATTTGGTCTTTGTTTGATTTTATTAATTGGGAAAAATTTCTGTAAAATAGGATCTTTATTTTCTTTCCAACTTTTATTTCCTTTAACTTGAATTAATATACTACACCACTCAAGAGCTTTATCTTTGAATATTTTCGAAGAACACCAAATGATTTGTTCACTTGTGTGGGTAATATTATTCAAAATTGATTCTTTCTCCTTAAGCCAATTCAAGGTGGATATGATATTTTCGTTTCCACGTAATTTCTTAAGCTCATAGGCTTTATAATTCTTAAAAACATTTTCCGATTTAAGTTTAGGTTCCTTCTTATCCCTAATTCGTTCTCATGATTAATTTGGTTAAAAATTTCTTTTGAAGAATCAGGCTCGCTTTGAGTCCTTTTTCTTGATTCCAACTTTCTAGGTTCATTGAGCATCTTCATTATTGGAGCTACGGCTTCATTAATCATCTCCCGAACCTCGTCTCTAAATTGGTTATTCATTTCTTTGTTTCTCTCACTTCTAACTTCTTTGTAAGAGTTTCCTTTTATATTTTCTTATTTTGACATACTACAAAAATCCATAGATAGATTTAATACCTAAGGAAATCAATATCTATCTTGTATTGTACAAGATTTTCTATTACGAATTGGTTTTAGAAAATCCTATTGGATAACCAATTGGTTTTATTCTTTATAATTCCTTTACTTATTCATCATAAATGTGGGTCTTCATATTTTTATTTTTAGCATTCCTCTTACTTCTTTGAAAAGGTTTTTTTTTTTCTTCTTTCTACAATCATTCATAGCTATATTTAGTTATATATGAAATCAAAACATATCTTGTACTACGCGAGATTTTCTACTATGAAATGGTTTATTGTTACTAATTGAACAATTGTATCATCTTATTTCATATATCATTTACAATCCATGTTCACTCATGTATGAGGATTCTTTTTATATCTTTTTAGGATATTTCTTTGCTAATAGGTTTATTTTTACTTGATCATCTTTCAAGTATTTCTCTTTTGTTTTTCTATTCTTAAAACCATTTTCTTCTGCTGATTTCAAACATTTTTCCTTTATTTTTGCTTGCTTTAACCCTTTTACTATTCATATAGTACATTTTGGGTTAAGCTCAATTCGTATTTTCTTCTTCCTTTTCTGTCGGAAGTTGCATTGTTTCTCTTAGTCGATCCATAGTCGACTATTTCCACATTATAGATTTGATGTAAAATGTTCATTCCCTATCCGTACTTGTTATATCTTATCCCTAACTCTTTATATATATATATATCATTTAAATTTTGATATTGTTAATTTAAGTATTTAAACTTTTCTAAACTTATTAAATCTTGTAATAAGATATTTATCCATTATTTGTTCAAAGCCTAGATATAACTGAATACCTAATTCGCTAAGATCGATGGCTCTGATACCAACCTGTCACACCCCGACTTACGGCCTGTGCGTGTGACCAACAGTTAGTATCGGTTTTGTAAATGCATCAGAGTTCAGCGGAAGTTCTTAAAAATATATTTTGAAATATTAATTTATTTATAAAATTTTTATTTATAATAAAATTATATATATATATATATATATATTTAAACATTAGTTTATTTGTACATCTTAATGAAACGTTTTGATTTTTTTGAAAACTTATTGGATAATAAATATCCACATGGTTGATTTATTAACTTTGTTTTAGATTTTATAAAACTTGTCTAAATATTTCTTTCAATATTTTATTTATTTGAAACTATGAGCCATCTCTACCTTGCGAACATCCACTTTATGAATGGCTCCGATTCTTGATACTTTAATCACCTGAAATATTAGAAAAATACGTCAGCAATGTGCTGGTGAATACGCTAACGCTAAAATATTTTCTTTTACTTTATTACCACTCGAGACTACGCCTGCCTCGGCCCATCGTGGGTTAGTAATAATAAAGTTAATACATACATTTATAAATTCAAGTCTCTACTCTAGGTCACCTCAGCAAACACCGCAGCGTTTGACTTAGTTAAGTACCCGTAAGTATACACAATGATCATATTTCCCGCGGGAAAGCGTCCTACGATCAGGGTGGTGCGATGTGCCCATCGCGTAGTACCACCTACGTAAGGATCCAGACACACGTATACCACAGCCTGAGGGCTAGGTTTATACTCTCATATATAATGGTTTTAGGAACACATAGTCCCTTGTAAATCATTTTAATATAACATGTTTGACTCATTTGAAAACAAGTTTAAAAGTTTGGGGGCGTATTCACCTTTTCGCTTTGGGATCGGCTTCAACACCGTCCGAGGGTCTTTCCCTTGCTATCTCGCACCTATAGTACGAGTATAGCATTCTCTCTTGGATCAGCTTCAATACACTATCCGAGGGTCTTTCCCTCTTCTTTGTTATCTCGCACCTATAGTACGAGTATAACTTTTTGTTAGTCGGATATACAATCTGGCTTAAGACCTCTAGTCTCTTTTGTAAAATCTTTACCTCTATTTTAAAACTTTTTATGAACCTTTAGTTCAAAACATCTTTTCTTTATTTTAAACCTTTAGTTTAAAATATTATTTGTTTCTTTCTTTTCTTTTTCAAGTTAAAATTCTTTCTTTTAACTTATTTACTTTTCTTTTCTTTCACAAGATAAACCTGTAGTTTAACTTGTTTTCTTTTTGTTAAACTCTACGTTTCTTCTTCATTAAGAAACATATATTTTTCTTTTACTTATTATTTAAGAATAATAAACTTAAATAATATTTTCAATTACAAATATGTTTGAACCTATAGTCCAAATCATATATCTATTAATCTTTAGCTTGATATATTTCCTTTCTAAAAGATACGTTTCCAAAACGTATACTTATATATATATATATATATCATTTGTATAAATAATATAAACAATATATATATATTTTCATTTACTTAACATATCTTTAAATAATAACTTAATCTTTATTTAATAAAGATTATATTATTTTATTTGTTTCTTTATTATTTCTCTCTTTATCATATATATTATCTTTATACTTTCTTTGCTTTATTTTCTTTTTGTTTATTTTCGAGGTATAGGCTATACCCTTGACTAGGGTCTAAGCCTTTATTGTTTTATTTATATTATATTCGGGCATTATGCATACCTTGTTCAGTTAATTATTTTATAAACTCACGGGCAACACTTCGACGTTTGCATGTATATCGAGAATCTTGATCCACACTTCCTTGGCGCGCAAATCGAGGCACACCGGTCTTCAAATCTCGTTGGCACGCACTTCGGGGCGGGTCGTCTTGGGTTGGCACGTACTTTAAGGCGTAATTCAGGGTTAGTATCGTTGGTTTATTGGTACGGATTACGAGGTAAGATGTCGTGGTTTTATGGTCACGGAAAACGAGGTGGTCGGTAAACGTTTATCGATGTGATTTTTAGAGAGATGTTAGAGAGTGTATTCCAGAGAGAGAAAGATGTGTGTGAAATTGAGTGTGAAAATGAAAGGGTGGAGTCCTCTATTTATAAGCTGGCCAGGAGACCCGTCGCGATACGCGATGGGCCCAAACGTAGCCATCGCGTATCGTGACGTAGCTATTGTGAGTCACGGGTAGGTTTGCCATGTGGCAGACGTGGTGCCACGTGGTGACATGTGGTGAGCTTTATGCCACATTGTGACACGTGGCATGACACATGCCACATTGTCATGGCTTGATGCCACGTTGTGACACGTGGCATGACACGTGTCACATTGTCATGGCTTTAATGCACGTGGTGACACGTGTCACCGTCTAAGACCTCGTCATCGCGATACGCGATGACGATTGGTCTAAGGCCGTCGCTTATCGCGATAAGACCCGGAGACAGATTTTTTTATTTTCAAATTTTTAAGTTCAAACCTTTGACATTTTTGGTCCTTTTATCTTTTTGAACTTGGTATTTTTGTCCCGTTATTTTCGTGATGTCACACGTTTGCATGAACTTTTTCACCTTTCTGACTATCATTGCCATATTCCATTTTAAATCCATGAGCTCCAAATCATCAGGATCGATTTGGTCATAATCTTCATTAGCTAACTCATTTTGGCCAATTTTACTACCAACCAGATTCTCATAAGAAGTCATAAAGGCACACAAAAAGGCAAAATTTTGTTCAGCCTCCTTCATGTTCACATTCGGTGGTGCTGAGAATTGATTTGCAATAGCCGAAGTTCCAGAACTACTAGAAGATCCAGAACCTCTATAAGCGAAGAAACATGCACGTGGATCACTATATGTTGTTGTTGAGTTTTCATGTGCATTTTGATTGAGAAATGCAGTGATCGGAGCAACTGTCGAGCTTAAAGTCATGCTACCACCACAGAAAGCGGGATCTTGACTTTCTTTAGAAGACTTTTGACATCTTAAGTCATACTCTTGAGCTTCAACCTTTTGCATGAACTCAGAAGCAGTCAAATCTTCATTATGGAAATAATTATTCTCTTTCAACACCATTAAAAATGTGGAATAAGAATATTGTGAAATAGCTTTAGGAGTGAATCCAATGGTTTCATCTCCAATCATCAGTTAGTATAGACTTCATCAAGACAATAGGAACAGTCAGAATGAACATAACCAAGATGAGCACGAAAAAGAGGTTCCCATTTAGCAAAGTCACTATATTTCATCAATCGTGGACACTTGGAGTGAGATTCAATTTCATTATTCAATTGTAACATTTGCATGAGTGCGTTTTGAGAAGTTAACGCTTAAAAACCAGCCATCTTGATAAGTAACAATCAATCAAACTTCAAGGACTTAAAATGAAAATATGTTAACGAACTGAAAATAACGAATCAATTGTACGAATTGATAGTTATCTGAGTAACGAACAAGAAACAGTAATGAATCAGGTAACGAATCACTAACGAACTGAGTCAACGAATCAAGTCAAGTTGACGAATCAATCCTTAGAGTAAGTTTAACGAATCAGAATTGACAATAACGAATCAGAGTAACGAATCAATGATTCAATTTAACGAATCAAAGTAACGAATCAATGATTCAAGGTGACGAATCAAAGAGCACGAAGTAGCTACAGTTGATAACGAATCAACTATAGTTAGGAATCAGGTTGTTAAAAACGGTTGTAACAAACTTTGACAAACTTTGCCATGTGGCACAAGTTTTTTAGATACACGACTAACGAATCAGACCAGTTCGTCTTATGAACTAAGTAAAACGAATTAGATTGTATAACGAATTAAGATGACGAATTGAAGATTATAATGAATCTTCAAATCTTCATCATCAATTTCCAGATTTCTGGAAATCTGATGAACACACTCAACCCAAACAAATCTATAATACTATCTCAAATCTCAACCAAATCATTCAACTAACGACCCAAAATACTCGTATACAAATCACGATTCCAATACACACAGACTCGTATACCCATTTAGCCAAATCCGAACACACTCAAACCAAAATCATACTCTGTTATGCAATAACTCAGATCTAAACCAAAACCAATCCGAATTCATACCAATTCTCAAATCAATCCACAAAACCAATTCCTATACCTTACCGAACACAATTCAACCTCAAATCAATCCATAAACAACCAATTCACTTACTAATTCAATTTGATTAAAACTAAACTTAATAAAACCAAACCAAATTAAATCCAATTTAATTATCAATCCAATAGCACAATCAAGAACAATTCGAACGGCCGAAAGCTCTGATACCACTTGAGAACACCTCAGGTCTAGGATCTAAGATCTAAATACGATTAACCGGATCTAGTTCATTGATTACCCTTAATTGATATAGATTATACGTGTGTATATATATATATATTATTAGTATTAGGTGTATTATGTAATAGATTAAACGAAGTTTTGATCGAGAGAGAATTGGACAGAGTGTTCTTACTTTTAATCTCCAAAAGTTTTTAATTATCAGAGGTATGAACCTCTATATATAGAAGATGGATCTAATTAGTTACACATGCCGTAACGAATTAGCTCCACTTCGTTACATTACATATAAAGTAAACAAGACATAACGAATCAACTGATTCGTTATGCCCCATTCGTCAACATTCCATGACGAATGAGAATAAACATAACGAGTTACTTCCCATTCGTTAAACATCCTTAACGAATGGGAGAAAACTTAACTCAACTGTCTAGTTCATTAAACGTCCTTAACGAACTAGAATATTATAAAAAAAAAAAATTTCATTAATAAATACAAAACGATATATACAAAGACTCGAGACGTAAAACCGTGCACTAACAGTAACCGTTCACCAGGTTAATTTTAAATGGTTTTTGATTTTCGGGGGAGAAATGGTTTAGGAAAATACAAAAATATTTGAAAATCTTAAAAGCCAAAAACATTTGAAAAATGTGAAAAATTCAAAAACAATAGGAAAATGCTCATCAAAATGAGTTTTGAAGCATAAAAGGAAAATGATAGTACATTGATTGTCTTGTTCCAAATCCGGTAAATTGAAGAATAAGAATCTATTGCTTAATGTTCGGTGTATGGGTAGGCTTTCGGACAAACAAGTAAGGGAATAAGTGATATAAACATAAATTGTCATGTTGAAAGATGGGTTACTATTCTAGCAAAAGTCTTGGTAATGAAGGCAGAAATGTAATAGCTTGTCATACTTAAGCCTTATGTTTCAAGAGATCACCAAAAATAAAGTGTTAATAAAGTGTTTAATTGAACCTTAATCATATCATTGATGTCTCTAAATCAAGATTAGAATCTCATCACGTTATGATATTATGTGCTTAATTGAACCTTAATCATATCATTGATGTCTTTGAATCTTTTGTTACAAAAGTTTAAGTGGACAACAATGTCCATAACCGACTTAACATTAGACATAATAAAACTGAAAACCGTGATAGAAGAACGAATTAATCAATATGATTCCTTGCTCAACTCGCAAAAATATGTTTCTTTATGATTGTAATTAGTTCTTATTTTGATGTATCCCTTTTACAACATTCTTATTCTTAAACCAAAAAGAGTTTATATTTATGTATTATTTTCGATTTTGGTTAATGGGGATTCGGGTCTGGATATCCGAAACTGGTATCGAGTGGTTGTTTCTGGAAAATATTTTCAAAATTTGGGGTTTAAAAGTTTCATGAGATTTTTTTCAGGGTCATTAATTTGGACTTGCTTAAATTTTTCAAAATTTGAGAAATTGAAGGTTTTACAATCAAATGTGTTCAAAATTTCAAAAGGATTCATCAAGGTCATTAGTTTGGACTTGATCGAGATCGTAAGTGTGAAATTTGTCAGATTTAAACGTTTAACATAATGGTCAACGTATAAGTCTTAAACTTATACATCGTATAAGCTTAAAAGTTATACGGTGTATAAGCTCAATACTTACACGGGCGCATAAGTGTGGACTATAAATATTCTACTTATACGCAGACCTTCTCATATGTTTATACTTTGAAGTCTTACACGCTGATCATATTCCATTCGTATATCTTGATTATTTGCCCGTATAAACTATTGATTTTTCATTCTTGTGGTTAATTTGAACACCTCAAGAATTAATCAAGGTATAAATCATGTTTGATTGTTAGATCTGGGTTATTATCGTCTGTGCACAGTGCTTTATGCATTTGGTTTAATCAAATGAGATTTTGAATTTTTAAACTTAGGGTTTTGATGTGTATATGCTTAACGATGATATTTCGAACTTATTTTTCTAGTTTGATTTGATTATTGGTGTTAATTTTGTCCAATTTGATTTTGACCTAAATTGGAACGCATAAGGTTATAGACTTATGTGGTGTGTAAGTCATTTTGACTTATACAGAGTATAAGTTCTATAGGCTTATACGTTGAAATATTACTGGACTTATATGTGCATAACATGTGTTATACGTTGACTTTTACCTCTAGACTTACACGGAAACTTGAATATAATATCTTTTAGAAAGATCTACTGGGTCTACTGTTAAAACAAGTCTCGAGGCTGGCCGACGATCAGGTTGTTTCAGTATTAATGCTTAGTTATGTAGACTTTATGTACTGCACTTCTCTATCTGTTAAACATAAAGTGTTTCATAAAGTTCACATCAGTTTCTTGTTTCAGTTTTATTTTTTCCACCAGTCTGTCTCTATCAAGGTATGAATAATTCTTTTGTTATTCATATATTACATTGCATGTGTTTTATATCTTTGAAATGAGTATTTCGAAAGCTAGATTGTTAAAGTGTTGTAGTTTAAATAGTTTAATAGTTTGCATTAAATGTGATTATTGATCATATTATTGTGTTTATTAACTGTGATTGCAAATGAAGATTGTTGATTCAATTGATGATGATTTGGAAGATTACAAAGTGATTATTTTTTCATTGATTTACAAGGAAAGGACGAAAGGAAGATCACAAGAATTCTGTTCAAGTCTAATATCCGCGAGTTGGTGGATTAATTTCCATAATATCATCTGTCCGTATATTGGATAGATGATCTGAATCTATGATGGTGTTTCATAAAAAAAAATAAAAATTCACCATCACTAATATAGATTCGGCCGTGGTCAACAGAATGAATCTTTTGGTGCCTGGGGTGCTGTCAAGTAGCTATGGGTAATTTAATAGATCCAAATTTTCAAGTTGATACGACCAAGGTCAACTATATCATTAGTTAGTATAAATCAGATTTAGGTTTTTTTATTGTAATTAAGATCTAGCATTATCCAAGGGGGGAGTTTGATAGAACATTAATATCTAATGATAGGTCTTATGGGCTTATTATGTAATAGTTTGTTTTGTAAATGGCTAAAAATGTCAATTATGTAAACTGCTTACATCGTATAAGTCGCAATCATCCGTATAAGACTTACACGGTCGTATAAGTCTTATACGCTGACTATGAAATATGCGTAGGTTCTGTAGTAGTATAAATAGTTTTTCATGTTCATTATTTTGTAACAGTTTTGGTAACAGCTCTGATTTTGTACACAAGTTGTTATATCAATATATCAGAGCTTATAAGTGAATGTGTTGTTAATCCTTTACATATTATTACGGGATATTGTTTAGCATAGCAAATTACAAGTTAATCGGTTCGAATCATAACGTGTTTCACGTAAATGATGCCATGCATGATCTGGATCATGCGCTTTCAAATTCTGTGGCTGGAATTGATTTCTTTGAAGAGTGTTATTGTTTTAGAACTGCCTTGGTTGATTGCATTCTTTGGAAAAATGACAGGTTGTTGATAGTTATAGTAGATTGCTTTGGATTTAACAAATCCAATGCTGTCACTTGGTCCAGACATTGTTAATCTACCAGTTCTGTGGTACAATCTCTTGCCATTTAAGATTCATGTCTTCCAAATCATCAGCATCAATTTCCTCTAGATCCTCTTGCACCAAACTTGTATGAATCAAGTTTTTGACCACAAAGGCATTATAAGATTTAGTGAATATTGAGAACAATGCCTGATATTCATTTCCTTTATTAGTGTTTCCTGAAACATATGGAGCGTGTCCACTAGCCATTGAAGATGAACCACCATCATCAATCATCTGGACATTGAATCTTTGTTGTTCAAATTGGCTTTCCACAAACACTCTTGGAGTTTCAGAATTGAATTCACTAGGATCTTCAATTATGGGAGCTTGTTTGTTGATTCTTGGTTGACAAGTTTCACATTGGAGAAATTAGAGAATTAGCAACTTGAAAGTATGGTTTCTCTTCCTTTATTATATGATTTTCAATCATTTCATACTCAGCTGCTTGCAGAAAACATATAACATTGTCAAGTTTGAAATTTGGGAAGTTTGCCTTCTCCTTGATTAACTTGCTAGTTGTGTACCATTCACCAGATAGAGAACAAAGCAGTTTCTTATTTAGATCAAAATCAGTGATAGGAAGATTAGTTATTCTGATTTCATTGACTATTGCAACAAATCTTTATAATACAGATTTCAACCTTTCTCCTTCTCTAAACTTGAATATGTCAAGCAGTTGCTTCGGTCTATCTTTATTGATGACCTTTAACTCAGTATTTCCTTCAAACATTTCTAGCACAACATCAAACATGGCTTTTGCAGTTATGTGATGATTCACACTTGTCAATATTTCCCATGACAAACCTAGCTTCAGCATAGACAATGACTTTTCATCCTTTTTCCTCATTTTTCTCTAAACAGCTTGGTTGTTGTTAGCACCATCAGTTTCAACATAGGGACCATTCTTGATGGAGTTCCAAATTTCAGTGCCGTTGTAGCAAACAACATCCTCAAACAGGACTTTCTACTTGATGTAGTTCTCCTAACATAACAATCATGGAATCTTGTTTATAGACACCGCTTGGTCATCCATTTGTTTAGAAATAATTTTGGTATTTTTGAATACTTTTTTGAAATGGAATTACTTAAAAAGCTCAACAAACTTTGAAAAGTAATCATATCTGAGGATAAATCCTTAAATCTTATCAAAACAGATGGATTAAATCAATATCTAGACTCAAAACAAACAATTAACATAGTAAATCTAAGATTAGATTATTTTTAAACCTTAGATGATTGCAGATATGAGAAATGAAGAAAAGAGAAGCTGATGTCATCATCTTCTTCTTCAAAATCAGGTAATATTTAGTAAAGAGCTTTACAATCATTAATAAATGATACCACTTGTCAGGATATATTAATCACTATCAACCTCGTAACCAACAACTAAATGTTGACAAGACAGTTACGAATATGCTTATGTGCAAACCCAATGAATATCAAAGGCGGAATCAATGATATCCAAGATGTTGCTTAAAAAGCACAAAGATGACAAAAACACACAAGTCACTTAAAAGATTTCCATTAATATTAAATAAGAATACAAAGGAAATCTCTAGCGTTTCTAGGTGGAATGTCAGGTGGAGGCTACTTTCCGTACGATATATTATGTTTGCTAAGAAAGTGTAATCAGCCGTCAAATCACCTATTGTGCTCTCACTTAAATGTGACATAAACTTTCCTTATATAGGCACACGTGACACTTTCTAGAAACCCTAAGGATTGTTACAAAACATATCAAACGTATTTAAAATATTACAAGTGTAAACAAGTCTCGAGTAAGCTTTGTCTTTTTCTAGCACACCTAGTGAACCACTAGTGTGCTGGAATAGTTCTCCAAGCAAGCTTAACTTAGAATATTTTCCTAAGAAAATATTATTCAAGCAAGCTTCAATCTTCATGATAACATCAAACTTTGCTTGATAATATCCCACGAGCAAACTTGTTCTTCCCGATATCTTCAACCTTTTGTTGATAACTTATTCTAGCAAACTAAGTGTGCTGGTGGCACTATAGCTTGCTCGAGGTTGAACCTTGCTCGTAGAAGTCCTTATAATAATTCCATCAACTTCCTACTAGTGTGCTTGATATAACTATTATTGAACCTTGCTCGACCCACCAAATTACTTGGTTTAAGCTTGGTTATGTCAAGGGTTTGCTATGAAACAAACCTTGCTCGACTGAAGAACAACATTGCTTGATGAAGTGCAGTTTGCTAGAACTAACACTTAGAAGAATTCCAGAAGATAACCATGCTCGATGTAAGATACCTTGTTTGAATAAGTTTTAGGCTTACTTGAAGTGCCGAGTTTGATCGTATTCCATACTTAGCCATTTTCTTGAGGAGGTTGAAAAGATTCCAATATTCCTTGATCAATTCTTCATCCCAACACTATGGTATTTCAAGCACAACCTCCAAAGAAACCAAAGTAAAACAAAAAAAAGACTTAAGGATTGACAAAGAGGATTGAGGAAAAGAGAAAGGGAAAAAAGAACGATAGAAACAACACCCCACAACAACCACAACTATAACCACCAACTGAACCACAATCCTCTCAATAGCAAATCCCTTATAAAATACCAATTCGGGAAAGACTAGGAAGATGTCTAAATGAATGTGAAAATTTTGAACCAATAATAAATGATATAGGTACAAGAACCTCAATTAACCCAACCATACCATTTCAAACCCAATAAAATATACCCCCCTGATGACATCATTAGCTAGTCCCAGATGGAAGAACGGTGGACCAATGATGGAAATTTCAAGCCTTGATGGCAAATCCTTATGCACCATTCCAAGCTGAAACATCCAACAACCCCAATATGACACTGGAGAATATAGCAGAGCTACACCCTTATGGGAAACGGTTGATAAACATCGTCAACATGCTAAGGAACATTGGGGAGAATATCACATGGAAATATTACGACTTGCGTATAAAGACTACTAACATATATATGATATTTATATGTTCATTATTGTAATTACTTTCTTGTAAAAAAAAGTGTGTGTATATATATATATGCATAGAATATATAGAAAACGTAGATTAGATGTAAAAAATAGTGATGCGTATATATGAAAAGAGTAAATGTTGAAATGATCGACGATTTTGACATATTCTGTGCCTATGTGTTATTTGTGTGTATGTGTTATTAATATCTTGTTTACCTTGTTATTTAATTACTTTTTTGTTTGCAACTAAAATGTCGCATGAAGTTTCCTCTAACCCAAAAAATCATGAAAATGAGCACAATCATGAAAATTCTAATCAAGAAAGTGCTCTGAATATGAATGCCATTGAAAATATGATAGCTCGGAGAATTGCTGATGCAGTTCCTCAAATTGCTAAAGTTATTAGGCATACCTTAACTATAATTATAGATAAGACTGATAATAACAAAAGAAAGTTCAACCGTGAGTCTAGTAACAGTGTGAATGGAGGAAATAGAAATCTGTTACCCAAAAAGTCAAAAGTTTGTGGTTGTACCTATAAGGATATCTAGGCTTGTAAACTAACTTGATTTTCTGGACATGAAGGATCTATTTCAGCACTGCACATGTTAGAAAAGACATAAGTTGTTATAGGAATCAGTAAATGTGTTAAAGAAGATAAGATACTGTATGCTTCTAATCACTTAATTAATGAAGCATTAGAATGGTGGAACACAGTACTCCAAGCAAAAGGTAACAACATAATTTGCACTATGATATGGGAAGAAATCAAAGAAATAGTGTAAATGAAGTTATGTCCTCCTCACAAAAGAGAAAATATCACTACTATGTTCTTAAACCACAAGATGGAAGGTGTGAATTGTCGTGAGTATACGAAAATATTCTTCGAATATGCAAGAATGGTACCAGATTTGGCTTTGCCAGAATCAGTACTAATTTATCATTATATTTGGGGATTATTAAGTGAAATTCGTGATCTGGTAAAGTTGGCTAGACCTCAGAGTATTGAGGAGACAATTGAGCTGGCCAATACCATGATGGGCAGATTAATCTGAACACTTTCATAAAAAAAAGTAGGATCTTTCCCGGAAGATTACTCAAGAATTTTGAAATAAAGGGTTTAGTCAATCCTATTCTTAGCCTTTCTGTAATATCTACAGAAAGAGGCACTCAGAAAGATTTGCTTTTAAGAAAACTAAGTAATTAGGGCAAAATGGCTGGTCATACAGATGAAGAATGTAGAAGGAAAGAAACCCGCGTTTGCTAAAACTGTAGTGAACCTGACACATCCATCCAAAATGTCCAAAACTGATAAAGGTGCCTGACAACAAAGGAAAGAACACAAATGGACCTAAGAAGAATGCATGAGCTTTTCAGCTTACTGCACAAGAAGCACTAATGATTCTAGACGTCATTGCGGGTATGTTTCTTTTTAATAATGTCTACGCTAAAGTACTGTTTGATTCCGGAGAAAATCAAAGTTTCATAAACACAAATTTTTGTCAATCTTTAAATCAACCTTTAACTAAACTTAATCAAGTTTGTACGGTTGAAACGGCCGACGGGAATTTCACCCATATTCGTAAAGTACTTCAAGTAGAAAATATAGACTTGCTAGGTCATAAGTTTAAATCAAATTTCCTTCCAATGAATCTGGTTGGATTCGATGTCATATTAGAAATGGACTGGTTAGCAGCCAATCATGCTCGAATCCTATGTAATAATAGTTTTGTTGAGGTTTGTACGCCAACAGGAGAGATTTTTACAATACAAGGAGATAAGATTTCTAGACCCACACAGTTCATATATGTGATGAAAGCGGAAAACTACCTAAGGAATAAAGGCGTAGTATATATGATTTATGTAATCACTAGCGCCAAAAGAAAGGACCTGAATGAAATTCCGGTAGTATCAGAATATTCTGACGTTTTTCCAGAAGATTTACCTGGACAACCTCCTGATCGTGAAGTAGAATTTCAAATTCATGTGATACTAGGAATAGCTCTAGTTGCTAAAGTACCATATATATTAGCACCAACAGAGATGTTAGAATTAAAGAAGCAATTAGATGAATTGCTAGAAAAGGGTTTCATAAGACCAAGATCATCACCTTGGGGAGCACCGGTACTGTTTGTCAAAAGGAAAGATGGGTCGATGCGTATGTGTATTGATTATAGAGAACTGAATAAGGTTACAATTAAGAATCTGTATCCCTTACCGAGAATTGATGATCTATCTGATCAACTACAAGGAGCTCGATATTTTTCAAAAATCGATTTACGCTCAGGATATCATTAATTAAAAGTGCAGGAAGAAGACATTCCTAAGATTGCTTTCAAAACAAAATATGGTTACTACGAGTTTACAGTTATGTCATTTGGTCTAATCAATGCCCAGCTGCATTTGTGGATATGATTAACCGGATATGTAAATCGTATCTAGATAAATTTGTAATCGTTTTTATAGAAGATATACTTATTAATCGGATATACTTATTTGTAATCTTTTTATAGATAATACCTTCTTGTCACTAGCTCTGTGTCTTAGTCGTAAGCTCACCTAAGTCGCCACCACCACCGTATTCCGTCGTACAGCCACCTCATCGCCACCAGCTTCTGTGTTACAGCTTCAATTCCGTACAATAAGTTCTCTGACGAGTTTAATCTAACTGGTATATACCTAACTCCGGTGAATCAAACCTATCACCTCCAGTAACTTTTCCGGCGACCTACACAACTTCGCCGATCTCCCTCACCTTTTTGTATCCATTCCTTATTCCAAGTTCTATCATTCTCTTATTATTATCATCATCACATAAACTAGGTATATTTAATATAACAAAAACATCTTTAAAGCTCTCAAATTTCTGGTAATTTTATCTTTCTCTGTTCATAATCTTGTTGAATCATAAATCTTTAAGTTGATTGGTTGTATCTTACAAATTAGGGTTTTAAGGTTTCAATTTGAATTGGATATTTTGTGGTCCTTGTTATTAAATAAAGATCAATTCTTTATTAGGGAAAACCTGTTCCCCCTTTTGTTGATTGTCAATAATAAAAATAATAAAAATAATAATAATAAATAATAGTAATAATAATAATAGTAATGATAATAATAATAATAATAATAATAATAATAATAATAATAATAATAATAATAATAATAATCCCACTTTTCCCATAAAGAATATTCTTCCAATTTAATATCAAATTAGGGTTATTGATTCGCCAATAATATCAAGTATTATATAATCTGTTTAACATACACTTCTGTGGGCTTTTGTGAGTACTTTTGGGTTCATAGTTGTGGCACGTTTTGTGTGTGACTAGGTGTTCTTTGACTTGCGATACGTGGTTTTACATATTTAGATTGGGTGCTCTATTGCTTGTGTTTGTGTAATTAATTGTAATCACAGAGCGTAGGAGTCATGACTATTACTTGAGACCATGTCCTAAAACGAGGGGTGTAGGTAAGGGTAAATATAAGGAGCATATATTGCGTTTGGCTTCTTGGAATGTAGGAACACTAAATAGTAAGTTGCTAGAATTGGTAGACGTGCTTAAAAGGCGCAAGGTGCAGATAGCATGCCTCCAGGAGACTAAGTGGAAAGGGCATAGAGGGGCTGAGTGTAATGGGTATAAGTTGTGGTACTCGGGGTCTGATTGAGATAGGAAAGGAGTGGGGTTTCTAGTGGCTAAAGAACTACAAACTAGTGTGGTGGAGGTGATAAGACAAAATGACAGGATTATGGTGTTGAGATTAGTATTAGGAGAGGAAGTAGTGGCGGTAGTTTGAGCCTACGCGGCTCACATAGGCTTAGGGGATCATGAAAAAAGGGAACTTTGGGTTTTCCTAGACGTAGTAGTAGGGGGTATACCTAGAGGTGAGAGGATTTGTATAGAAGGTGATTTTAATGGACAAATTGGTAAGGCTAACGATGCTTTTCAAGCAGTTCATGGGGGTTTTGGTATTGGTTATTGGAATGAGACCGACACTGATCTTATAGAGTTTGCAGTGGCCCATGAGCTAGGTATTATAAATTCGTATTTCAAGAAAACAAATTCACATTTGATCACTTTCAGAAATGGTAGACGCAACACACAAATTGACTACCTTTTGATGAGGCAATGAGACCGACACTGGTGGAAGGACTGTAAAGTCAAACCTGGGGAGACGATTGTGGCTCAACATCGACTGCTGGTTTGAAGGACGGAAATCTTCCACTATTTAAGGATAAACTCATGTTGCAGACATTGGCTCAACTATGGGAACTCAACTCGGATATGGGAAGCTATGACGACAAAGATCATTCAAGTAGCAAAGGAGACTCTCGGGTCACAACAGGAAAGGCAGGAGGGCACAAGGAGTCTTGGTGGTGGAATGAGGTTGTACAAGACAAGATAAGGTACAAACAAGTAAGCTTTAGGAAGTTTATGAGGTGCACGAATGAGGAGGAGCGATTGGAAATGAAGGAGACTTACAAAAAGGCCAAGTAAGAGGCGAAGAAGGAAATGTCTGAAGCAAAGAATAAGGCCTATAAACGGAATTATCAGTGTTTAGAAACAAAAGAGGGGGAACATGCTATGTTTAAGATTGCCAAAGCCAGGGAGCGTAGAAAGCCAGGTCTAGGGCCTGTGAAGTTTATTAAGGATACAAATGTGCATGATGTTCGCAGACGATATTATGTTAGTTGCTGAGAGAAAACAAGATCTAAACACAAGGCTAGAGGAGTGGCGAACAACCTTAGAGACAAATGGTTTAAGGATTAGTCGCTCTAAGACGGAGTACCTCAAATGTGATTTTAGTGGTAAATGACAAGTGGCTACGCATGTAACGAAGTTCAAGTATCTAGGATCATTTGTTCAGAGCGATGGGGATTTAGACAATGACACGGCCCATGGATTTCAGGTGGGATGTTGTAGATGGAGAGCAGCCACATGTATATTATGCGAAAAGAGATTCCCTACTAAAATAAATTGGAAAATTTAATAGGGTCGCAGTTAGACCTACAAAGTTATATGGAAAAGATTGTTGGGCCATTAAGAACGCACAAGTGCGGAAGATGGTGGTAGCAGAGATGAGAATGCAACACCGGATATCTGGGAACACAAGGTTAGACCGAATAAGAAATGGTGTGTTTCGGGAGAGATTAGGGGTAGCTAACATATACGACAAGATAAGAGAGTGGAGATTGAGATGGTTTGGACATGTGAAGGGAAGACAGACGACGAATCTTGTTTGATCCGTAGAAAACATTACTATACAGGGGAGGAGGGGTAGATGCCGAACTAAATTGACTTGGGATGAGAGATTTAGACATGACTTTCTAGACTTAAACCTCTCCGAAGATATGGTTGAGGATAGGAATTCTTGGAGACGTAGAATTAAAGTTAAAGATTTTTAGGGAGAAAAGAATGCCTTAGGGGCTTCTCTTTACCTTTTTGATCATACACCGTTATGTTATTTTATTTTCATATATTATATATTTGATCCTTTTATGTATTAGTGTTATTATTATTAATTTTAATGCGGGCTACTATTAATTATATTACTGTTGAACTTTAATTTCCTCTAAAATTCTCCCGTACATATGGTTTTTAGAGCTGAGGATCTCTCCGGATGCCACCTCTCTATCCCATTGGATAGAGGTACGGTGTGCCTACATCAAACCCTCCCAGACCCTACTTGTAGCTTTTCTATTGGTGGGATTCCACTTGGTATGATTGATTGATTGATTGACTTATTTATTCCAAAACTAATGATGATCATACCAAACATCTTCATACACTTTTGACACTATTAAGGAAAGAGAAGATTTATGCTAAGTTTTCAAATTGTGAGTTTTGGTTACAAGAAGTACAATTCCTAGGCCACTTGATTAACCACGAAGGTATTCATGTGGATCCTACCAAGATTGCAGTTATCACTAAATGGGAATTCCTAAAACTCATATAGAAATTCGAAGTTTCTGAGGATTAGTAGGATAATATAGACGTTTCATTCAAGCTTTTTCCCGAATAGCAATTTTGTTAACAAAGTTAATATGTAAAAATGTCAAGTATGAATAGGGACCCAAGCAAACTGATGCTTTTATAACTTTGAAGAAAAAGTTAACAAATGCCCTGATACTGGAATTACCAGAAGGAACCGAAGATTTCAAAGTTTGTTGTGATGCTTCCAAATCAGGATTGGGATGTTTATCAATGCAATGTGAACATGTTATTGCTTATGCATCCAGACAACTAAAGAAGCATGTAGAAAATTACACAACACATGATCTAGAATTGGGAGCAATGATTTTTGCCCTAAAGATCTGGTGACATTCTCTATATGGCAGTAAGTTTACTACATTTATAAATCATAAAAGTTTAAAATATATTTTTGGGCATAAGGAGCTCAATATTAAACAAAGACGCTGGATGGAATTTCTTAGCGATTATAATTATGAAATCCATATCATGAAGGTTAATCTAATGTCGTAGTTGATGCATTATGAAGAAAATATCATGAGAAATCTAAAAGAATACGGGCTCTAAGCTAAGAACTTCATATCAATTTAACTGATGAAGTGAAGAATGCTCGAAAACAACCAATAGAAGAAAATAAAATTGTTGATAAGAAAAGAAACGGTACCATTGATCTACTTGGAAAAGGAAATGATGAAATTATCCGAATGAGGAACCTAATCTGGGTACCAGTTATAGGAGGATTACAAGAAACGATTCTCGAAGAATCCCGTAAATCTAAATATACATTGCATCCTGAAAGAGATAAAATGTATCAAGATTTGAAGATATTCTATTGGTGGATAGGAATGAAAAATCACATAACTAATTATGTTTTGAAATGCGTAACTTGTTCACAAGTTAAAGTTGAACATCAAAAGCCTTCAAGATTACTAATATAGAAATGGGAATCAATAACAATGGATTTTGTAACTAAATTACCTACAACAAAAAGAGGCCATGACACAATCTGGGTTATTCTAGGTAGATTAACAAAGTCAGCTCATTTTATACCAATGAAGGAAACTTTAAAAATTAACAATTAGCTAAAATGTATGTAGACAAAGTTGTCTCACTACATGGAGTTTCATTATCTATCGTGTCTGATCGGGATAGACGTTTCACTTCTTAATTTTGGAAAAATTTCCATGTAGCCATGGGAACAAGGTTAACCTTGAGCACAACATACGGTCCACTGACTGACGGTAAAAGTGAAAGGACCATACAAACATTCTAAGACATTTTAAGAGCATGTGTAATAGATCCTGGTGGAAATTGGGATGGCCATTTACCACTAATAGAGTTCTCCTATAATAAAAGTTATCATACATGCATTAATGTTGCCCCATTTGAAGCACTTTATGGATGAAAGTGTAGAACCCCAGTATGTTGGGCATAAATAGGAGGAAAACAATTATCAGGTCCTGAAATCTTACAAGAAACTACCAACAAGATAAGTCAAGTTAAGGAAAGATTAAAGACGGTACGAGATCGTCAAAAGAGTTATGCAGATCATCGACACATACCATTAAAATTTCAGGTTGAAGACAAAGTGCTACTGAAAGTATCTCCATGGGAAGGGGTAATTCGATTCGGCAAAAGAGGAAAGTTGAATCCAAGGTTTGATGGACCTTTCCAAATTATCAAATGCATTGGACTAGTAGCCTATCATCAAAATTTACCAGAAGAAATGACAGGTATACATGATTTATTTCATGTAAGCAACTTAAGGAAATGTTTAGCTGATGAATCATTGAAAGTACCCATTCAAGATATAAAGGTAAACAAAAGTTGAAATTCATTAAAAAACCTTTGCTAATTGAAGATAGAAAAATCAAGAATCTCAAACACAAAATAATTGTTCTGGTCTAAGTGAAATGTGATTCAAGGCGTGGAATAGAATGTGCTTGGGAATTGGAATCAGAAATGAAAGAAAGTATCCACACTTATTCCATTAGATCTCGAGGACGAGATTCAAAATAAGGAGGGGAAACTATAACAACCCATAAAATAAGAATAAGAAATAGGAAAAGTGAAGAAAATGAAATAAGTGAATTCCATCCCACATTGGTGGAGGAAAGAAAATGGAATCCTTTCACCTTGGTAAAATAAGAAAGTGAGTTCTTGTCCCACATCGCTAGATTATAAAACTAGTAAGCTCTTTATTAGAAGGCTAGTTTATATAATAATGTTCTTATAAGACAAATCACACCTAGTGTCATAGCGGATGGTGCGAAGCATTCGACGCGCACGGGCACGAGCACGAGCTCGGGCAATGGGCGCAATCTGGTGCTATGATGGCGTGCTTTGCACTTCGCATGTTTGCATCACCGCGATCCGCATGAGAGCCGCCTTAGTGTTTTTGAAAATTTGTTCCTTCGCGCTACGCGAAGAAATGCATTCAAGCCCCTTCGCGATACACATGCAAGTCTTGAGATAAACCAATTAAAACACATGAATGTCTTGAGATAAAACATGGAAATAAACTTTGACCATTACCCTATATAAACAAGCTTATCTTCTTCATTTCAACCTTGTTCATTCATTTCTTTTCTCTCCCAAACAAAGAACACAACTTCATCTCTTCAAGGTTACTTAATAATCAAACAAGAACCATTCTTTAATTTTTGTTTTGTTACTTAGTAATTGAAGCTTGTGGTACAACATATATATAATATGCACCCCTTGTTTTCGTAGGCTTTCACCTTCTCTGGCCGTGGTCGGTTGAGGTGATACACTACAAGGCAAGGTTACATGGAGGACTCATTAGTCCTTGATTATACTATATTTCTTTTAGTGCTTACTAGTCTTGTTTAAATTATAAGTATTTTAGTTTCTAATTCATGTTTAATGAGTTCCATGGTATTGGGTATGTGGTCACTAGCCTCGATTTTATCCCGAGTTGAGAACCGAACCAAAACCAAACTCTTGTTTACTAGTTTTGTTTTAAATAGTCAAATAAACATGTTTATGTAAGATTTGGATATTATAACTTCTAAAATTGTTTTTATAGTTCTTTGGTATATAGGTATGTGTGTAAGGACCCGTTACCGGTGCCTCACATTTGGACGTTTGATTTACTCATAAACATAGTTCTAATATCAGAGTTATTTAAAACATTTGCGGAAACGTTAACTTCAATCATTCGTTACAAAATATTTAATCATTTCCTTAAATCTATAACATAAAACATCGTATTCAAAACATCATTTATTCCATCTTCAGATGCCAGCCGTTCAATCCATGCTATGTGCCATCCTCATGCCAGCTCAATAAACATATATACCTGCGTGTATACTAAAAGTCAGCTACGCTGAGTGAGTTCTAGTTAATCAGGCAACATACAATACATTCACATACTTACTTATATACGTATCCGAAGATACATATTATATACTTAACCTATTCATCGTTCTTCCATACACATACTTTCATTCTTTCGTACTTTCTTTCTTTAACATACACAATACACACGTAACTAACCTTACATTATTAAGAGCATTTCGCCCTACATACCTCGGATATTGTTAGGGTCCGGTACCCTTCATCCTCGGATATTATTAGGGTCCGGTCACCCTCCATCCTTGGATATTATGAGGGTCCGGTCACCCTCCATCCTCGGATATTATCAGGGTCCGGTCACCCTCCATCCTCGGATATTATTAGGGTCCGGTCACCCTCCATCCTCGGATATTATTAGGGTCCGGTCAACCTCCATCCTCGAATATTATTAGGGTCCGGTCTCCCTTTGTTTCGTACTACTATAACATACCTGTCCTTTACGTACTTTCTTTGACAATACGTGCAATCTCCGAAGAGCGTTCACGTACCAGCAACATATCATACTTACATCATACTTAATCATTCATACATCATTTATACATCATATATATTCATACATACAACATTCATACATCATATATATCAATCATATCATTAACTACCACCTGACGGTCCATGCAATATCCGAAGATCATTCATGCACCATCAAGCAATCATCATACATAATTCATACAGGGCATACACTTACCACTTAAGGTAAGTGTATTAACTATCACAACGAGTATGCACACAACCCCAAAAACAAAACAAGGAAGTGGGGCTAGAAACTAACCTGTATCCCGTTGCGTTCACCGTAAATCGTAATTCCTTTATTTAACTGTGCTCTGCTGACTGTATAAGAGTTACAAGTATCAATACTCGTTTGATCTAGTCTAGCTCACTTTTACGGTTTTCCTTTATTTTAACATTCTAGCGTTTTATCTCATAGGTTCTTACATTACATACATCCACGCGTATGCACATATAGGTATGCATATACAGGTTGCCATGTACCTGGGTTACAATATAAGCGAACTTGGTTATAAGGCGAACTTATACATTTTAGCGAACTTAAAGACCAGGCGAACTTAGATATGGTGAAGTTTACAATTGGCGAACTTGGCGTGCTGCGAACTTAGCTATGTAAGCGAACTTACCAAAGAGTGAACTTAGAAGCGAAGTTGTACAACGAAGTTAACCACATGCGAACTTGCATGTAGCGAAGTTATCTACGGGCGAACTTAACTTGGCGAAGTTGCCCAGCAGCAGCCACTTTTCGATCTTAACCCCCAAAATCATCTCCGTTTCATCGTGAAATTCTTGTATATGATATTAACCAAACCCGCGATCATTCCCAAGCTCATTTTCAGGTAAGACTCGACCCGGATAAGCATAAAGTTTGGACCTTTAAGATAAAACGTTCAAAAATAGATTTAGGACTTTCTTTATCGAGCCGTTCGTAACCGCAGGTTCGTTATGTTCATTTTAACATTAAGTTTGCAACTTTATCACATAATAAGGTCCGATTTACTATCCTACTAAGTTTCATGCAAAACCAACTTCGTTTACTCGTTCTTTTCACAAACCGAACACTACTCGTTTAACCCGAAACGAACCAATTAACCCGTTTATTATCAAATTCATTACTTTATCAATAATCAAGACCAGATCTATCATTTTACCAATTTTCATGTAAATCCGTTTATGAAAAGTAAGCCTTTTTAGCAAAAACGTACATTTGAGGTTTTTGTTTCAAATCACTCGAGAGGCTCAAAACCATATCAAACGAACTTCGATTTGAGTGATTCAAGCGACAACGGAACTGTCTTGTCTCGATCTACAAACCCATCAGCTCCCCTTCGCCGGAAACCGCCGCTACAGTCGCCGGAACAGCTGAACAGTTGCCGGAATCTTCATTTTTGAGCTGCTATGGTTTTTCTGATAAAACTCGGACTTCCCAACCTCTGATCGATAATCTAATCACTGGAAATCTTCATTTATATACCCTGAACACTCAGTTAAAATTTGAGTCCGATCCGACGGCTAGATATCCAGGAATCTTTGTGTCTTTGTGGGTGGTTTTCTCAAAAATGGGAATTGGGTTAAGTGTGTTTTGATGGTGTAGGCTATGGTGTGGAGATGTATGAAAATGGAAAGGATTAGAGTTTTAAGGGGTATTTATACTCCCTTAAGCCCATGGACCTTAGGCCATCTTTCCTTTTTGGTCCATAATTAATTTCATCTAATTACCCTACTTATCCTTCCATCTTTATCATTTTACTATTTTTCTATTAAATCAAGTAAACTTTTCCATCTTAAATAAATAATATATTAATTATTTATTCTTAGAAATTTCGAGATGTTACAATGTGGCAACCATCCTCGGTATTATTATGAGTCAAGGACCGAACCATAACCGAACTAAACCGAGTTCACTCGCTTAAGACACACAAGTGTGTTTTGGGCCACCGAAACTCATCTTTTCTTCAAGAATGTATTTTAAACTAATTTTAAATTATTTTCTCAACATACTTGGTGTGTCGGAATCCAACTTGATCTAATAACAAATTTGGACAGGTAAAACCAAATACTCACTTAACGGATGTTAAGGTTCTTTGCAATAGAACTATATATTTGGTTAAGTTTTTTGATTTTTAGTGAGTTATCTCATAATATTTATCACTTTGGAAAGTTGACTTTGAGTTTAGTTAATTATCAAAACTGGAATCGACAAATTTGAACACTCGATTAAAACCTCGTTTTGATATTTATATAACAAAGGGTCTTGCAATAGTGCATTATAACCCACATAATTACTTGACATAGGTTGAGTAATATTTATGAATAAAATACCAAGACCCGGTTTCGGGTAAACTTATTGTTCAAGAAACATGTCTTTAATTTCTCAAATATTTACATTTTAAACCATAAACTTCATTTATTTACTTTACTTCTCATATATTTTACTTTAAACCCTTTCGAGACTACCTACTAACTTAAGACCCGTTTAATCTAGGTCTTGCTTGTTAAACCGATCTCCGATTATTCACGAACCAATCTTTCAAGTTACTTAGTTGAAATGAGTAATTTTTCATCCCCCATTTTCCATCTTACGCTTTAGGGGTGGCATTGCATACTTATTCAAACTCAAATGATTTGTACTTGTGTCTCAAACCACAAACTCTTTAGTATACGTTACTTAAATAAATGCTCGATTTGGTGTTATATGCTTTACATGATTACTTGCTATATGTTTATTGCTTTAGGAGGGTTAGCCTCTATGAAACTATTAAGTGTGGTCATACGCACCCCTAACTACTTTAACCTCGTACTAGTAGCATATGGCAACAATTATCCAAGTATATTTGGTTGTTACAATATAGAAAGGTGTCTCAAACTATTTACTATTTCCATATCTAAATTGTTGCTATTATTTATTGTTTCATATACGTTTGTGGATTTCGCTCATATTCTATATATACTTAAAAATATGAAATTTCTCACCAACATACGGGTTGACAAATATGATTTTATGCATTCTTATAGGTTTGATTACTACTTGACGTGGAGTTTGAAGACGCCATTCTATTTGATACCGCTAGGTTATTAGAAGAATGAACAATATTTATTTCTTGTATTTGGTGATTATTTGTATGAACGAGATGTGATACTTTTGTGATTGAATGAAATTAATGAGTTGATTAAATATTATCACTTTAATAGTGTCTTGTGTTCATGGGAAATCCGTTGCACACCTGCATGTTCCGCCGCCTTTGGTCGGGGTGTGACATATCCGAAAACTCTTTTGTCTTTCACGCTACGCGACGTGGTAGTAACGCAACAGTGACACATTGGATGCCACGTGGCCTAGCTAGGGCTGGCTCGACAAGCTATGGTTTCTTCGCGTTACGCGAAGCCGTTGATTGTGTTGGTTTGCGCTACACGAACAGACCAAATTTCAACTATAAATATGAGGGAAAATAAGCCTTCATTCTTCGTCACAAAACTGATTTCTCTCTCACTTTTTCTTATATTTAGAAGTTGGTATAATACCCCCGAGTAGTCATAACGATACCCTCTCCGATCGATAGAAACTTTTATACACGAATCTGAAAGCTCTGGCTATACAAGGTAAGACATTATGCCATTGTGTAAACTTTCTAATATCGTGATTTTAGTTATAATTATTGGGTTTATACTAATTTATATATGCTACATTGTGTTTAACCTAGGTGTTTAATACAAGGAAGCACTCGTTTATTATAAACTTACAAGGTGAGACATTCGAGTTTTTATACAACTCATGATGATTTTTAAAAACATATTAAACTTGTGACAAATAATCCAAATACTTTCAAATATATTTTCAAAGGATTTTAAACTATATTAGAGTGATTAAGTCTCTGTAGACTTACAGGATGATTACTACTGGTATTGTGGGGTTGTGTATACAATGCTTGCCTACTGGGCTATTACACGTTACTTATTTGATAAGTGCTAGCCAATAAGTAATATGAGCATAGTCATACATACAGTCGATTGACAAGTACCTTTCGGTAATTTGTAAGCAGGCATATGTAAAAACATATTAATGCTCTAACTGTAAAATGCTCTAACCAACACAATGTGTTGGTTTGTGCTACACGAACGGACCAAATTTCAACTATAAATATGAGAGAAAATCAAGCCTTCATTCTTCTTCCTATAATTAATTTCTCTCTCACTTTTTCTTATATTTAGAAGTTGGTATAATACCCCCGAGTAGTCATAACGATACCCTCTCTGATCGATAGAAACTTTTATACACGAATCTGAAAGCTCTGCCTATACAAGGTAAGACATTATGCCATTGTGTAAACTTTCTAATATCGTAATTTTCTTTATATTTATTGGGTTTATACTAATTTAAAGATGCTACATTGTGTTTAACCTAGGTGTTTAATACCAGGAAGCACTCGTTTATTATAAACTTACAAGGTGAGACATTTGAGTTTTTTTACAACTCACATTTGCGTGATACAAATGGTTTTTCAATACTGTCAAGATGATTTTTAAAAACATATTAAACTCATTGCAGATAATCCCAATACTTTCAAATATATTTTCAAAGGATTTTAAAGTATATTATAGTGATTAAGTCTCTGCAGACTTACATGATGATTACTACTGGTATTGTGGGGTTTGTATACAATGCTTGCCTACTAGCTATTACACGTTACTTATTGGACAAATGTTAGCCAATAAGTAATATGAGCATAGTCATAGATATAGATGTCTGACAAGTACCTTTCGGTAATTTGTAAGCAGGCAGATGTAAAACCATATTAATGCTCTAACTGTAATATGTGTCATTTAGAGATGAATGTACTCACCAGTATTTCCTGCTGATCAAATAATTTCAAACATGTTTTATGTGATTTGTTAGAGACAAATAAATGATAGATGCGGGCTTCCAGCTTAAATAAGTGGCTTGCCATAAAAATAAGGAAAACTGTTTTGTAAATTAAGGTTTATCCATATAAAACTTATGTTTGTATAAAATGGGTTTTATTACCATTTAATGGAATAGGAATCATGGTGTCTTTATAACTCTGATCATTTTTCCTAACTACGGTCCTGATTAAATATTCCGTTGCAAATTTATTTTAATAAACACCGATACCACCACTCAATTTTCACGGCACCGTTCCCGAGGTATAGGAATTGTGGGCTGTCACATTTGGATATATTCATACGAAAAGCTTTAGGATTCTCATCATTAGGGATATCGTTGAGTTGGAAATATCTCTTGATTGGTTGAATCTAGGATTCCTGATTTGCTTGAGGATCCTGATCAGCTGTATTCTCGGAATCCGCTATTTTATTGAATTGGGAATCCTGTTTGGCTTCATCTTTTATTGTTTCCTTTTTATCGAGTGAAGACATATTTGTAGTTGGATTAAGGTTATATATAATCGGAATTTTCATTTCCTTTGGAATCCTGAATTCAGATCTAAGATTTTCCAAGGCATCTACTTCAGTATTTTCCTCCCTTGGTACCTGTTCAATAATAAAAGAATCTAATTTCTTTGCCAGATTTTAACTATCTGGAGATATTCTGTTAGTTTCTCACTTCTAACGGGATAAGAGCCATTGAAGTTTTTAGCAAGAAATAAGGAATCCACAAATACATGAATATTTTAACTTCTAAATCATTCGAAAACTGAAGGTTAGTAATTAAAGCTTCATACTCAACTTCATTATTGGTAGCTTGGAAATAAAAGTTGATTGCCTGGGGTATTATGTCCCCCCTATGGCGACTTCATGATGATTCCTAAGCCTATACCTCTGAAATTTGAGGACCCGTCAGTAAATAATATCCACTTACCCTTATCCTGGTCTAGTTGTTAAACTTCCCAGCCAGCTTCCTGCTGGATATCGCTACTAAAATCAGCCACAAAGTCGGCTAAAGCATGGGATTTGATTGTTGTCCTAGGCTCATAAACTAAATCAAAAGCACTCAATTTAACAGACCATTTAGCCATCCTACCAGACATTTCAAGCTTTCTTAAAACAGTTTTAACAGGATAATTAGTTTTAACAAAAATAGTACGCGTCTCAAAATATTGTCTTAACTTAGTAGACGCCATAACCAAAGCTAAAATTAACTTATCTAAATTAGAATACTTGGTTTTAGTATCAAGTAGACTGTTACTTACATAGTAGATTGGATTTTGCTGCCCTTCATGATCTTTGACTAATACGACACTTACGGTGTCTCGAGATACCGCAAGATAGAGGAATAATGGCTTACAATCTTCAAGCTTCATTAATAAAGGTGCTGATGAGAGATATACTTTCAAATATTCAAGCGCCTTATCATGCTTGTGTCCCCATTCAAATGTCTTGTTCTTTTTCATGATCTCATAGAATTCCTTACACCTCTATGAGGATCTTGAAATAATTCTGTTTAAGGATGTGATCCTATTAGTCAACCTTTGGACATCTTTCATATTAGCTGGTGCCTTCAGGTTCACAATGGCTTTGATCTGCTCTAGACTTGCTACTATCCCTCTTTTGGTAACCATGTATCCTAAGAGCTTGTCTACCCCCCTCCCCACACTCTAAAGTGATACTTGGATGGTTTAGCTACATGTTTTATTGGTCCAGGATATCAAAGGCTTCCTGAAGATACCGGAGGTGATCCGCAGATTTCTTTGTTTTAACCACCATGTCGTCGATATAGACTTCCATAGTGTCCCCCAGTTGTTCGTTGAACATCATGTAATCAGTCTTTGATAGGTGGCACCTGCATTTTTCAAACCAAACGGCATCGCAATATAACAATATATACCTGTTGTAGTCATAAATAACATGTCTTCCTGGTGTAAGGGTTCCATTTGTATTTGTTAGGACCCCGAGGAGGCGTACATAAAGGTCATCATCTCATGCCCGGCAGTTGTGTCTACCATGGAGTCTATATATGGTAATGGGAAAGGATCTTTGGGACAAGCTTTGTTGAGGTCCGTGTAGTCAATACAAACTCTCCACCTGCCATTCTTTTTCTAGAATACCACCACATTGGCTAACCATCTTGGGAACTTTACCTTCCTTATCATTCCTGCTTTCAACAATCTCTCCACCTCTTCTTGGATGATGACATTTCTCTCAGGTGCGAATTTTCTTCTCTTTTGTTGAATTTGCCTGAACTTTTTATCCAAACCCAATTTGTGAGTAATAACATTTTTAGAAATACATGTCATGTTCTCATGCTTCCATGCAAAGGTAGAGGTTCTGATCTTGAGGAACTTGACCAACTTCAGAACCGCAGTTCCTATCAACACCTTGATGTTTGGATCCTTATAATCTAATTTTATTTCTTTGACCTCTTGTTCAGCTGCTTACAAGACATCAAGTGTTTTGATCTTTGATTTCTATGCTTGAGTAGATTTAGCCGTATGAGGCATAACAATCTTTAGCCTCCTGTCGATCACCTTGAATCTTGACAATACCCCGAAGGCGTCGGCATTTATTATGCATTGATGATAAGTTGAGGGTACAACCTTCATATTGTAACATTTCGGGTTTTCATTTATATATTCTTGTAATTATACCCGACCCGTTTAAGGGTTCGGGTCACCCATTTAATAAACCGACACATTTATTGAGTATTGTTATTGTTTTAGTTTTATTATTTAATAGTTTAAATATTTGAACTTGCAAGAGTTTGCAATTTTCACCCAAACTCAATCTTTAATCCATCCTCGTTTCCATCTATAAACCCCAGGGACCAAACTGCAAAAAAAGAAATATTCAAAAAAGAAATATCCTCTTCTCTTCTCCCTCTTCCTGCCGATGCAACACCCCCCCCCCCTTATCTTGGACCATAATTTATGAACCAAATCGCGTAATCGGTATTACCATATCAATCCTTACCTTAATACGATCTTACCGACACCCTTAACATGGTAAATTATGAACATTTGACAGAGAATTCGTTGAGAATGAATCGTGGATACCATTGACTCAATACACTATATAAACTCGCTTATATCTCAATTAATTGTACACACACGTTCCTTTCACAAGTTGTAGCACCAGCCCAATGGCTGGTGCATGTTTGTTTAAACTTCTAAGACCGGCCAGGCGCGGGTTCGAGCCGCCCTGGACGCGGTTTTGATTTTTTATATTTTTAACACTTTTATACAATTGTCTTTTATATTAATACATATTAATAAACAAAAATTGGTTAAACTGAGCCTCCAGTCTTGTTGTTTTCCGCGTCTTTGAACTTAATTTTTTTCTCCATAAAAGCCTTTATACATATATGTGTGTGTGGATATATATATACACACATGTATGTATATATGTATGAATATATGTGTGATGACAACTTTCTTAATAAATTTTTGTTCATTATAAAGACACGTTTTCTGTTGGAATTGATCTGCCCAAGACACATATTAGAGTTGATGTGGCTAGTACGTATTGATCCAAGTCGGGTCATACCCAATAACAAGCTAAACAAACGCCACAATAATTATTATTAGATGTGATCTAAGTAATGATTATCAACACTTGTATATTTGAAAAATGGGCTTTTCTAAATATTTGTATTTGTGTGAAATAAATTATATGGATAATTTATGATTAAAAGAAATATTATTTATTTGGATAAATAATAAAATGTATAATGAAAAATAAACAATTTGGAATTTTGGTTTTGGGGGGGAAAACCCTCTTGGGGGCCGGCCCCTCTTACCCTCTCTCTCTCTTGTTTATCTTTTCAAGAAATGCATGCATCCTAAGTGGGTAATAAAAATCTTACTCTTACACTACACTTTCTCTTACACACACACAACTCTCTTTTCTCTCCTCTTCAAGCTGAGAACAAGAGAAAGAACACAAGAGATTGCATCAAGTGTTGGGTCCTAGCAACCAAAGGCGTTTGTTGATTAGCTTGTCGGGTATACAAGCTTGAGGATTCCTCCTTTGGATTCTAAGCCGTTCATAACCTTCATCCCTTTCATTTTCTGGACTTGAAGGTATGTATGTTAAACACCCTATGGTTGTGTTTTGATAGCATGCATCTCGTATATGAATCCTGGACTGGGTTTATACATAAACGGGTTTATGTTTTTGGTAAAATCAAGATTTAAAACTAATATCTTCCGCTGCGTTTTCCTTAATAAATAGTTATTTTGGACTTTGATAATCTTGCTAAAACCCAAAAATGGCATCAAGAGCCGCTTATACGATTACATGCCTCAAAATGGGTTCTTAAGTGCTCGGTTTTGATGGTATTCTTTACCATTTTGGCTGAGAACTTTAGGCATATTGGTTACCCCTTGTTTTTCCAAGTTCATACCATACATGCATGTGGTAAAAATCTGGAAAAATGGTCATTTGGTTACCAAATCTTGTTTGGACAGAATCTGGATTGTTTCAGCTTTGGCCGAAAACTCTTGGTTGGAAACCAAGGTTTTCGGTCTGGCCGAAATCACCAAATACCCGCGTTCTCGGTTGGAACGAGAACTCATGGTTGTAAACCATGGTTCTCGGTTCCTGGCCGAAAACATGGTTCTCGGTCTTGGCCGAGAACTCTACGTTCTCTGTCTGACCGAAAACCTGGACGAGAACTCTTGGTTCTCTGCTCTTGGCAGAGAACACTTGTTCTCGGTCACCTGGCCGAGAACACCCAGTTGGGGTTTTGGCCGAGAACTAAGGGTTAAGGGGAACCATTTCTAGTCAAGGGTTGACCTGCCTGGTCAAAGGTTGACCTGCTTGTGTGGATGTTCATAATCTAGCCATAACCTTGTGTATATTGAAGACATGTGTTGTGATTTATGCATTTGTTTGTAATATTCTTTATTCGGGTTTGTAATCTATTTATTCTTTCAAATGGTTTGTAATAATAAGTAGAAAAGTTGTATTTCTTTTATTAGACAAAATGTATTTGGATATATTTTGTAAAAGAAGATGCAACTACAACTCCATTTTAGTGGAAGCCCAAGTAAGGAAGAAGGATCATAACAAGAAGTGAACGCTTGAAGCATTTGGATGCGGAGTCAAGTGGGAGTTCACCATCTCATACCTTGTGTCATGCTTGTCCCTTAGGAGAGACCTAATGACCCACTTGTTTCGGTCAACAAGTGTTGTCTATTTAGATCGCTATGGTTATGAACATGTGTTTGTATTTAATGCTTGTTTGGTTGTTTTAGTTTTATTGTTTTATCTTGTATGGATGTTAACAATTAAAATCAACAACTAGCATAAAAGTGATTCCTTTGAAATTACTAAGTGATAAAATTGGTTTTATTAACTATTAATGATTTCGTAATAAAATGGGTTTTATTAAAAGGAATTTGAAATTGGTTTTTCAAAGGTACCATACATTTGAATGCATGCAAATGGAAGGTACAATATATAGTTTTCCAATCTAGAATTTTGAAAACTAAAATCCCTTTTAAAATCAACTTAAACACCATCCTTTTACAAGACACTTAAGTCACTTGTAGACTTGATAGTGGGTTAGGGTCACCTAAGCACTTTTAAGAAAACTTGTGATCTTAAGGTGGTTTTACAAATACTTTTGGCATTAGGGTCACCTAACCACTTGTTTGAGTAAACTCACACGTGTGTGTAAGTAGGACGACTTGATTTGGAAACCATGACTATAGGGTCACCTTAACATGGCATTTAAAGGTGTTGATGGGATTAAACATACCAACTAAACATATGATGTTTAACCGATCCCATTAAACTAGAAGTTGCAAAGGGTTGCAATTGTCAGTCGTTGACTACCTTGTTAATTTGAATAGTAGGATAGAGGTCACCTAACTACTATTTAAATGAAACGTTGGGTTCTAGATTTTAATCAATAATTGTCTTGGAGACACTAAAGGGTATTAAAGATTAAAATATTATTGATATCGAAAATATAAATTTGAACTTTGTAAAAATCTTTTATAGATGGCCGCAAACAATCCACCGAACGCAATTATCCCACCTGTGCAAAACTTATCACTGAGATCCATTCTGGATAAGGATCGTCTAAACTATAATAACTTCATGGATTGGTATCGAAACTTGAGAATTGTTCTCAAGCAAGAAAAGAATTCTTACAATTTAGACGACCCTATTCCCGATGAACCCGATGTCAACAACTTGGATGCCTATGTTGATTGGCTCAAATAAACCGAGGATTCGGTGCAAGTTTCTTGCCTCATGTTGGGAACAATGATTCTCGAGATCCTAAAGGAATTCGAGAATCATGGGGGTATGACATGATTACCCAGCTTAAGGAAATGTTCCTTACTCAAGATAGGGTTGAGCGTTTCGAAACGGTTCGAGCGCTTCATGCATGTCATATGGAAGAAACTCAATCTGTATCATCTTAGGTGCTTAAGATGAAAAGCCACATTGATCGGCTTGAACGGCTTAACTGTCCCGTCTCAAAAGAGTTAGCCACGGATTTGATCCAGAACGGCCTAACTAAGATATTTGAGACATTCGTCATGAACTACAACATGAACGGATGGGACAAGAGCATTGGTGAGCTTCACACAATGCTTAGGACAGCCGAAGTCGGCATGGGTAAAAAGGTTTTACCCGTTCTTGCGATCAATGAGGGTGGCTCTAAGAAGAGGCATCACCCTGAACCCAAGGCAAAGGTTGCTATGGGTAAGGGGCAAGTCAAGAAGGGGTTCAAGCGAAAGGCAAAGGCGGAACCAAAACCAAAGAAGCTAAAGGTTAGCGCTGAGGATCCGTGCTTTGGTTGTGGTGAGATTGGTAACTGGATGAGAAATTGTCCGACCTATCTCAAAGAGTTGAAAGCTAAGAGGGATGCGGGGCAAACCTCAGGTACAACTTTCATGATCCACATTCATCTTAATATTATTTCTTTTAACACATGGGTATTGGATACCGGATGTGGAACTTATATCTGCAATTCAATGCAGGGGTTCAAAAGAAGAAATGATGTGAAGAAAGGAGATATAAGTCTCTTCATGGGCAATGGAGCAAAGGTTGACGTCCAAGCCCGAGGAGATTATGTTTTAAAACTTCCAAATGGTTTGGAAATTGTATTGAAAAACATTCTATATTCCCCTAGTTTGACTAGGAATATTATCTCTGTTTCTGTATTAAGACAATCTGGTTATGATTTTAAGTTTTTTGACAATGGTATTTATGTTATCATGGATAATGTCTTTTACTTTAAAGCGATACCGCTTAATGGCATTTATGAATTAATTCATGATGACTCATACATTGATAACTCGTTGTACCAAGCTAGCACCAAAAGACTCAAAGTGGATTTGAGTAATACTTTTCTTTGGCATTGTCGTCTTGGTCACATAAACAAGAATCGTATTCATACACTTCGAAATAATGGTCTTTTGAAATCAAATGATGATTTATTTGATGAATGTGAATCTTGTTTATTGGGAAATATGACCAAAGAGCCCTTTAATGGAACTAATGAAAGGGCGAAATACCAAAGGCGTTTGTTGATTTGCTTGTCGGGTATACAAGCTTGAGGATTCCTCCTTTGGATTCTAAGCCGTTCATAACCTTCATCCCTTTCATTTTCTGGACTTGAAGGTATGTATGTTAAACACCCTATGGTTCTGTTTTGATAGCATGCATGTCGTATATGGATCATGGATTAGGTTTATACATAAACGGATTTATGTGTTTGGTAAAATCAATATTTAAAACTAATATCTTCCGCTGCGTTTTCCTTAATAAATGGTTATTTTGGACTTTGATAATCTTGCTAAAACCCAAAATTTTCTTCTTAGCTTTTACAACTTCTATATCACTTTATAAAATACCTATTTTTATGAAGGAAGCAAACATAAATAATAATAATAATAATAATAATAATATTATTTATAAATATAGTAATAACCTTAAACGATAATGTAACTTTCAATATTTTTAACCACATCGAAACACGCCATAAATCATAACATTTCGTTATGACTAAATTTAACTCACTCTATCGTTAATAACTAGGAATATTTGTCGGTGAACCTCTAGGAGCTTGATCGTTTTCCATCCTAGCCACTTCTTTTACTATCTCGTCCTCATTTATCCTACTCATTAAAGGTAAGTAAATTCACATCGTCCTTTTTACCGCTTTACAATTTTGGGGGTGTTATGCGTTCAAAATCAATTTAGTGTTTTCACTACAATTCTGTTATGTGCATAATTGTAATTGCTCGATTAGTTGTTACGTGAGAATATGACTATGTGTTTAATTTATGTTGGTTGGTACCTCATCCTCATCCTCATCCTCATTAGTATGATCATACGCTGTCGAAGTAAAGCGTTATCAATGCGATTCAGTTGAAAAGACAACTTTTATTTATTGTTTACTAGTTGTGGTAATTTACGATTATTGCATGGAATTGTCCTTTTATTATTATATGTACTCAAAAACTGTGGTTTACTTGCTCAACTTTATGTTGACAAAATTATATATTTTCACGCATGACGCAGATAGCTTTATCGGATGAATCAAGTATTGAAAGTTAGATGAGACCTTAGGTTGCTTTGATGAATGAAGAATACTTTTGTTTTAAATTATTTACGCTTTGAATTATTGATTTGTAATGGTAATTTGGAGACAATGTTTGTGCTTTTGGAATTTGATATATGAATGAATAATTTAGATATTGACATGTATATTTTATTTAATGTCTTCTAAGCTATGATACAATTAATGTCGCGCCCCGGCATGTTCCGCCGTAGGTTGGGGTGTGACACATATCATGGATCCATGGCCTGCCTAATATAACATTGAAAGAAGGCAACGCATCAATAACACCAAATTTATGGATAGAGTTTACTCCCTCCACATACACTGGCAGTTTGATCTCTCTCACTGTGCTCTTGGCTTCCCCTTTAAATCCCACCAAAACTGAAGACTTTGAAACAATCTCGGATTCTAGAATATTCATTTTTTTAGGGTGTCTAACTGGAAGATATTTACTGAACTTCCATTGTCCACCAGGATCCTGCATACAAAACAATTAGAAATATATAGGGTTATGACCAAACCATCGTGATGAGGATCCTTAATATTGCTTTTGTCCTCATCATCGAATGTGACTCCTTATTCTTTGGGCAAGATCATAGTTTTAGTTGGTCCTTCTGGTTTCTCTACCTTGGCTATTATGGCGTTTCTTCTGGTTTTTGAGTAAGACGTGCCACAAATATCAGATCCCCTGGAGATAGCTTTCATGATTTGTTAGTGCACGGTTTTTGTGTCCGTAGCGATCAAATAAGTAACAGATAGTCTAGAATGTATATTTAATGTAAATGGCCCATTCGCTATGGATTGTATAGCGAATTAGGCCCATTCGTTAGTTATCTAGACTAGTTCGTTAAGGTATAAGCCCATTCGTTATGGAAGCATAACGAATGAGGGCTAGTTTGTTAAGGTATTACCATTCGTTATGGAAGCATAATGAATGTAGTCTAATTCGTTATGAAGCTATAACGAATTAGACTTAACTTAACGAACTAGAGCATATAGCCTATAAATAGTCTGCTCATGCTCATAAGTTAGTGATGTACATATTTAGAGATCTAGATCTAAGTTATTATGCTCTCCATAAGTTATTTCCATCCACCATAATGTATTCATACTATAAACATCAATAAAGTATCTAATTAAAGTATTAATCGTTCTTGTGTTTAATTGATGTATCGACGCGGCTAGATCCTTGGTAGGTTTCAACACGATTATTGCACCAGATGGTGGAGATTCTGCCATTTTGGGATCCTACTAGGGATCCCGGTTTTGGTTTTTCTTTCCCATCAGCTCTTTTAGATGACCTTTGCTGAGTAAGTAGTTGAGTTCCCTTCTTAGAGCAATGCAATCTTCTGTCATATGGCCGAAGGACTTGTCTTTCCAAGCACTGTTTTCTCATTCTTTCGTGGCCATCTTGCCTTATCACCTAAATCCTGCATAGCACACATTAATTCGAAAATATCAGTAGAAAAACAATAATCACTTAAGTTGAGATAAGAATCATGATCCTCATCATCTTCCACCACATTAACCTTGTCATTTCTGGAGTAGGGTTTGGATAGATATGATTTAGATGACAGGGAATCCAACTTCCTATTCAGGTGATTGTAGCTATTAGAACCATCCAGCCTCTGCTGAATCACCTTGTCTTCTTCTAGCTTGATGAACCTTAGAACCTTGTTTCTTGCCTCGTCTAGATACATGCAAAGATTCATCACGATGTCCTCTTAGAAAGGGGTCTCTCTCTTAAGACCCATTTTGAAAGGTTGTACGGTCATTGCAACATCCATTTTGGGGATCTGTACAGCTTCCTTGCTGAATTTGCTGACGAAATCTCTAAGGGTCTCATCATTGTCTTGTGTTACTCTATACAAATCACTAGTTAACCTTTCAAAACTTCTACTACAAGAAAGTTGGTTATTAAACAAATTAACTAAATGAGCAAAATATTTAATAGAGAAAAGAGGGACACTTAGGAGCCATTTCAATGCAGCTTCGGTGAGTGTTGAGCCAAAGCCTTTGCATAATCAGGCTTCCTTGAAATTCTTAGCTATGGAGTTGATCTCCATTCTCTCTCGGTACTGGGCGACATGCTTTTCATGATCTGTGGTTCCATCGTACAGCTTCATACTTGGAGTCTGTAATCGCTTCGGGATCTCATATATATGGGTGTGGATCTTGAGATCATGTGGCTACTTGGAGCTACTTCCGGAATCGTCTGGACTATTCCAGGTATGCTGGAGATTAATTCCTTCAGCTTCTGCAATTCTTTCTGAATTACTAGATTAATACCGGAATCCTGGACAACATCATGGTTAGTTACACGTCTAATATTATTGAAATTACCAGTATCGGGAATCCTAGCTAGGGATCCCGAGATAACACCAAATTCTCGAGTATGAGTGATCCTGGTAGCCTGAACGGGATCACCTGTTCTGGCTGCAGATTGCAATGGAAAGAAATCAGCATAGCGATTCTCTTGGGATCCTGACGCATCAAAGTTCAGGTTCCTAGGTAGCAATGGAGTAAAGGATTCCTCCACCGGTTTCTTTCCTTGTGCCTGGATATCTTGGAGCTCCCTCAAGATAGAGCTATTGGTTCGCTTCTGAGTCTCCGTATATTGATCCATCTGCATTAAATGTTGGTACATAAATGTCAGTAGTTCATAGTCTAGCGTTTGTAATCGAGTCTGTAATGTAATTATGTTTAAGTTTATGTTTTTGTATGTAAGCGATGTTATCAACAAGTTCGCTTAGGCGAACTTGTTGAACAAGCGAAGTTGTTGACAAGTTCGCCTAGGCGAACTTGTTCAACGAGCGAAGTTACAGACAACTTCGCCTGAGGCGAAGTTGTCGTGTATTTAAGTAACCTACGGGTTTACGTGAAAGGAGTTGGTCAGTTAGCGTTTTGTTTGTTCACGTGTAATCCAGTTGTTCAGTGAACGTGTCGAGAGTCTGTAATAGACGTCTTTCGGGTTATATTCTATAACGTGTTCGTTTATATCGCGTGTGTTTGTTATTAGTATTCTACGCTCGTATCTACCCACGCAGGGATTCCGCACCTGCGTAGATAGCGATATCCCGTGTACGATCCGTCCAGGAACCTACAATTGGTATCAGAGCCATTGGCTCGATTGTGTGGTTCGGGATTTCACGCGGGTGTAGAAAACGTCTCGTTTGACCTATTCGCGGGACGCGTTTTCGTTGATATTGTGTTATACTCACCTTATACAGTCATATTCAAGCTGTTACACCGACTGGAAACTGCTAAATCGTCGAAAACAGATCTGAATATTTTCAGTGTTCTTCGGGCGAAGTTGTTGTTCTTCAGGCGAAGTTGCCGTCACTGGAAGTAGGGTTTCAGCGAAGATATAAGGTTGAGCGAAGTTATCCACAACTTCGCCTACCTCATAAGTTCGCCAAAGCGAAGTTATCCTCAACTTCGCTTACCTCCTAAGTTCGCTTATCTTACGAAGTTATTCTCAACTTCGCCAAGTCACGCGAATTTAAGGATTTTCCAGCGAAGTTAACACTTAAGCGAAGTTATCCTTAACTTCGCCTATAGTACTGTTTGGAAGAATTTTTTTTGATTTTTCGGGTTTTTCGTGTTTTCGAGAAGATGTCGCCAATTAACATCTCAGAGTTAGTCAAAATGGAAGTTGAAGCGGGGTCGGCTACTAAGGCCCCAAGGTTGATGAAAGGAACAGACTTCGTAGCGTGGAAAGATAGATTCATTCAATATATTAAATACCAGGATGCAAAGATGTGGGTGTGCATCCAGGATGGATATATTCCACCGACAATGGAATGCGAAGGTCGGGATGTGATAAAGAAGTACAGCAAGATGGAGGAAGAAGAGAAGAAGATGTATGAGGCCGAGAGCAAGGCCCATGCCGCAATTACTATGGCTCTTCCTCAAGAGATTCTCCATACATTCCGGAAGTACACTTCTGCAAGAGAGCTTTGGGATGCTCTTGAGAATAGATTCGAAGGGAACGTGGGTATTCGTGCCTCGAAGATTAAGCTGTTAAAGACCCAGTTCTCTGTCTTCAAGTATTTGAAGAACGAATCGCTCGATGATATTATCACCCGATATTATCATCTGATGACAGAGCTGAACAACTATTCTATTGCTTACAGAGAGGAGGAAATAGTTGAGAAGCTTCTCGATGCTCTCCCACCGAAGTGGGAAATGTACACTGTTCTAATGAGGGAAGACAAAGACTTTCCTAATTTTGACTTGGAGATAGCAGTAAACAAGCTCAGAACCTTTGAGCTTAATATGGTTCGTAAAGAGACACCAACGGATCAGGTTCAAGACCCTGGTATGTATGGTGCCAAAGTTAACTCAGGCTCAAGTTCGAAGTCTGAATCTGCTGCTTACTACTCCAAAGGAGAGTCAGGTTCTAACTCTTCTCATGAAGGAAATGTGTCAGTAAACATGAACGGTGATGTTTGCTTTGTTGCTGGAGGATCAAGTGCTTCGAAACCTCAAGCATCCAAGAGTAGTTTCTCTCCCAGTGCTTCAAGCAATAACTACACTAAGATGCCAATGAGTGTCAAATCTGCTGAAGAGCAGTTTGCACTCTATGCATCTTTTATTGCTTCTTACAAGAAGTACATACAAGGGAAGATTGTGGACCCTGCTGCTTTGGAAGAAGACTATGACCAGATCGATCATGATGATCTGGAGGAGATGGATCTGCAGTGGCAGATGGCGATGATAGTCAGAAGAGTGAAGCGTTTCATGAAGAAGACTGGCAGAAAGTTCGTAGGTGGAAAGCCAGGATTTGATAAGTCAAGGGTGAGGTGTTACAATTGTCAACAAAATGGACACTTTGCAAAGGAGTGCACTAATGCACGGGTTGAATGTAGTCAGGGGAGGACTACACAGCAAAGTGGGAATAACAATGGGAATAATGCCATGATGTCTGATGCTGGTGAATACAACTGGAACATGTTCTCTGGAGAACTCTTTGAGCAGGCACACATGACGAAGGTTGCAGCTGAAGAGTGTATGAAAGCTGCTGAAAATGAAGAAGCATTTATGGCTAATGACCAGAACTCCGAGGTATGCACTAAACCAATCTGTACTAAATGTGAGAACTTGTCTGAACAGCTTGCTACAATTACTGATCAGTATGTTAAATTGGATGCCGAATTTAAAACCTTGAAAGAAGATCATCACTTCACAAAGACAAGAGAAAATAATTATAAAATAAAGATTAAAGCTTGTGAAAAAGACGTTAAAAGTTTAAAAACAAAATTAGCTGAGAAAATTGATGTGATCGATCTAAGCTACGAGGTTTTAGAAGAGAAAACCAAATTAATCGCTGAAAAAGAAAAACAGATTGCTGACCACCAGGTAAAAGTGGTGGAACTAAATAGGAAACTGGAGCAATTCCGGAATTCCTCTGCTATTCTTGATCACCTCGTCAGTGATCAAGGTTCATCACCTAAAAGGGGAGGAATTGGTTACCATGAGGTTCCACCACCTTATAACCATAATTATACTTTCAATCCTAGTGTTCATGAATCTGTTAATTTTGTAGCTGATCAGACAGGTCCTGCTAAGGAAACTGGTAAAGTACCGGAAGTTAGTAAAGGCGAAACATGTTCGCCTGTCTCAAAAGTTAAAGTTTCTATTTCAAGTCCAGTCTCATCTGATTCGGATAAGTCATCCGAGTCGGGTAAGACAAAAGAGAAGGAAGTATTACCCACTAGTGGAGAAAAAGTTAATTCAACTAAAAGGAGTACTCCACTCAACCCATATGTCCCACCTTATGTGAGATGTACGGTTGGTAATACTGCCTCCACATCTAAAACATCTGCTGAAAAGAAAGCTGAATATAAGTGTTGTTTTAGATGTAATCAAACAGGGCACCTTGTTGCTGATTGCCCTCTGAAGCAGCGTTTCAGAGAGGTGAGGCCCTCGAAAACTGAGACTAAGGTTTTTGGTAATCGTTTAAATGTTAAAAATGAAAACCACTCAAATTTGAAAGATAATACAGGTTTTCAAAGAAACACATCTCGTTTTTACACTACTAATAACCAAACCAAATGCTATAATTCTTTTGATTCTCTTAATGTACGTCGGTTTGGTTGGCCTCACTATCAGTCTCCAAGGAGGTATCCTGTTAGGACTCATGGAAATTTTTCTAATGCTAACTTTAGTCAGCCACGATGTGTGAGTTCTGTTAAGAAGGTTAATCGACCCAAGACCAAGAGGTCTTGGGTCCCCAAATTTTAATAATCTCTTTTGTTTGTGCAGGAACAGTTGAACAGGGCGTCCAAGAATCTTTGGGTTGTGGACAGCGGCTGTTCCCGGCACATGACTGGTAACAAGGATTTGTTACTAGATTTAAAACCTGTTCAAGGAGCAAGAGTCAGTTTTGCTGGTGAGAGTGGAGGCAAAATAACTGGAAGGGGTACGGTAACTAACGGGAAGATGACTTTAGAAAATGTGAACTTTGTTGAAGAACTGAAGCACAATCTGCTGAGTGTGTCGCAGATTTGTGATAAAGATTATACCGTACACTTCACGAAGACTGATGTGATTGTGTTGAAGCCTGGTTTTCAAATACCAGAGGAGTGGATAGTAATGAAGGCTCCACGTGATCGAAATACGTATATGATGGATTTAAGTTCAACTGAGATGTCAACGGAAGAGTCGTGCCTTTTGACGAAAGCAAGCGAATCGGAATCTGAACTGTGGCACAGGAGAATGGGGCACATTCATCTTCGGAAGATGAACCATATTGTCAGACATGGGCTTATGTTGGGTGTTCCCTTAAAAAGTTTCAATTTTGAAGACAAATGTCTAGCGTGTAAAAAGGGAAAGCAGCACAAGAAGAACCATCTCACCAAGAAAGTAAACTCAATTGCCAGTACACTAGAGCTGCTTCACATGGATCTCTTCGGTCCTGTGAATGTAAGAAGTCTAGGTGGTACAACTTATTGCTTGGTGATCACTGATGACTACTCACGATACTCGTGGGTATACTTCCTGAAATCAAAGGACGAAACGGCTCAAATGGTGAAGAATCTAATTACCAAAGTTGAGAACATTATGGATAAACGAGTGAAGTTCATCAGAAGTGACAATGGTTCCGAGTTTAAAAATTTTGAAATGGAGATCTTCTGTCTGTCAAGAGGGATTGAACACCAATTCAGCGCTCCGTATACTCCGCAACAGAATGGAGTGGCTGAAAGGAAGAATAGAACTTTAATTGAAGGAGCCAGAACTATGTTGGCTGATTCGAAGCTTCCGGTGGTGTTCTGGGCTGAAGCTGTTTCTACAGCTTGCTATGTACTGAATAGAGTTTTAACGGTAAAAAGACTTAATAAAACATGCTACGAGCTTATGCATGGGAGAAAGCCCAATTTGTGTGGACTTGAAGCTTTCGGGTCCCCGTGTTCAATTTTAAAGGCACATTCAAAGTTTGGTGAAGCAGCTGCTGAAGGAATCTTGGTCGGCTATGAAGTTGGGACTCCCAACAGGCGTGTCTTTAATACAACGAACGGCAAGGTTGAGGTGGTATGTAACACCAACATTACGAGTTACAGATCACCAAGACCGAGCATCGGACCTCCTGGGATTTTCGACTATGATAGGCTCTTCAAGTCTTTTAACATACCTGATTTGTTTTGTACAGAAGAAGAAGAACGTGTTGCTACGAAGATGATTCTAGATGAGGAGGAAAATTTGGCACATAGACAGCTATTTGATGATAGTCAACCTTCCTCATCAAATTCTATCGATTCCCCTGCTGTCTCTCCTGAAGAAGAGTTTATCAATCCATTTCACTCTCAGCCAGAAACAACCATTGATGAGCTCTCTTCTAATTTAGAAGATAATTTGCATGTCGGTGCTGTTCCGACCACGAGAATTCACAAAGATCACCCTCTGGAGAATGTTATAGGTGATGTGTCCTCCAGTGTACAAACCAGAAGTAGCTTGAATGAGCACACCTGTGTTTATACAAGCATTAAGGAAACGGGTATAATGAACGAATGTTTGTACTCATGCTTTATTAGCCAGATTGAACCGAAAAATTACCAAATGGCTCTTAAGGATAGCTCGTGGGTCGAGGCAATGCAAGAAGAGTTGGCTCAATTTAAGAAGATGGAAGTATGGACTTTGGTTGAAAAACCAAGGAATGTGCATGCGATAGGCACAAAGTGGGTGTTTAAGTGCAAGAGAGATGAAAAGGGGATTATAATAAGAAACAAGGCGAGACTGGTCGTTAAAGGTTTCAATCAGCAAGAGGGGATAGATTATAATGAAGTGTTCGCTCCGGTGGCCAGGTTGGAAGCGATAAGATTGTTTTTGGCGTTTGCTGCTTTCAAGAAGATGAAAGTGTTTCAGTTGGACGTGAAGAGTGCGTTCCTCAATGGGAAAGTTGATGAGGTTGTGTATGTTGAGCAACCTCCGGGTTTTCCTGACCCAGACTTTCCTGATCACGTATACAAGTTGAGCAAGGCGCTGTATGGATTACATCAGGCAACTCGTGCCTGGTATTCAACGTTATCGGACTACTTGCTAGAGAATGGTTTTGAAAGGGGTTTGATTGACAGCACACTGTTTGTGAAGAGAGATGGAAGTGACTTCCTGCTAGTTCAAGTCTACATGGATGACATCATATTTGCTGCATCAAGGGTCTCCATGTGTCTAGAATTCGAGGCCGTCATGAAGAAAATATTTGAGATGAGTGCCATGGGTGAACTAACGTTCTTTTTAGGATTGCAGGTTGATCAAAAGAAGGATGGGATGTTCATTCATCAAACAAAATATGTTCATGATGTCCTCAAGCGCTTCAAGATGGAGGACTCTTCTCCATTTGACACTCCAATTTGCGTCAACCACAAGTTGGGAGCTGAAGTAGACAGTGACGCAGATGTGGACCCAACTCTGTATCGGGCTATAATAGGTTCTTTGATGTATTTGACTGCTTCTAGGCCTGATATAATGTTTTCTGTTTGTCTTTGTGCTCGTTTTCAGGCAAACCCAAAGGAATCTCACATGAAGGGTGTAAAGAGGATTTTGAGGTATCTCAAAGGCAAGCCGAAGCTAGGGTTGTGGTACCCGAAGGGAGGAGACGTGGAACTGGTTGCTTATACGGATTCTGATTATGGAGGGTGCAATCAGAGTCGGAAGTCGACTACAGGAGGATGTCAGTTTCTCGGTGGAAGATTAGTTTCCTGGCAGTGCAAGAAACAGACATCAGTCGCAATCTCAACGTGCGAAGCTGAATATATGGCAGCATCCAACTGCTGCTCTCAGGTTTTGTGGATTCAGCAAAAATTGCGCGACTATGGTCTGAATTTCTTACTCACTCCTATTTTAATTGATAACACAGCTGCCATCTCAGTAATTAACAATCCCGTGAAACATAGTAAAACTAAACATATTGACATTCGTCATCATTTCATACGGGATTGTGCTGAGAAGAAACTGATTAAGGTCGAAAAGGTCGATACGCTAGAAAATTTCGCTGATTTATTTACAAAAGCGTTTGATAAATCCAGATTTCAAAACCTAATTGAGCTGAACGGGATGATCAATCCCGAGTAACCATGTTTTTATTGTGTTTAAAAAAAAAAAAAAAAAAAAAAAAAAAAAGTCACTATTGCTTAAAATTAGTCGGTTACCTCAGTTTGATGGACATATCATCGGATATGTTTTGGTCCTCGTTTCTACTTGTAGAGAATGAGGGTCGCCATTAACCAGACGACTGAAAGTGACCGGGGCGGTTATGATGTGTTTTCTTTCTGTCGCTGAAAATTAGTCGGTCATACTTAGTTAGAAGGACACATACTTGTATGTGGTCGGTCCAGTTGATCCATTGGATCTTCAGGATTGCCGTTTACCTGAAGGCTTTGACGTGATCGGGGCGATTGAAGTCAAAAGTTTTTTAGAGGGAAATGAAATTACTTTTCAAGTCTACTACTTCGTATGAAGTACCTTTGCTATGTTAAACGGAAAATTGATCCAACCATGGAAAATGATAGATATACTAACTTTGTGTGCTTAACTAGTGAAGTTATTAGGCTTAAAAGGCTTTAGGACAATCATTGTATGTCATGGTAACTTTTTATGGTGCGTAAAAGTAGATGTGATACAAACTAATTTTACTTGATTTTACGTGGAAACTCCTTAAGAGTTTTGCGTGTCTTCATATATATCTTTTCGAATGATAGGCAGAAAAGCGATTACAAAGTCATACACGAGCCCATGTGTGTTCTGATTCCCGTGAAGAAAGCATTTCAAGACACTGCAGTGATCCAGATTCGGGACTTGCAGCTGTTTATTACTCCTAAGTCTATAAGTATGTTTGTTAAAAAAAAAAAAAAAAAATATTGAAGTTAATGTAACATATTAGTGATCATAAAATCAAGACTTCTCTATCTTACAGTAAGAAGAGGAACGGGAACCAGAAGAAGAGTACATACCTGTTTCATCAGACACTATGGGTCGAAGTCAATTCGGGGTGACTTGGGGAAAGCCAAATACGCTTTGAGGATAGATAGGAGGCATCAATATTTCTGAGTTGTTGCCCACTTAAATTTTAAGGATTAATTGAACCTAACTCGTATCACAGAAACAATGAAAACCACTTTAAGTTATACCTGCTTACAACCTGTCTCTATATGTCATAATACAGCTAAACACGGATCTATGTGACAGTCACGTAGTTGGTATGATTCATGTTCGGATCTTTTCTAAAACGTAGCAGTCCCTATCGAGACTGAAATTTGATCCCTTATACTTTATATTTTTACGTTTTTGTACTTAGATAGTTTTATGATTGTTTATCGGGTTACTTAGAATTGATCATGTTATTTATTTCTTAAAGGACAACTGTTAAACTCTTAAGGGTTAAATTTGGAAATTTTAGGCGATGTTGTTGGATAGGCGAAGTTGTGAATAACTTCGCCTAGGCGAAGTTATCCGTAACTTCGCCTGTATATCAGAGCCTCTATATAAAGGATTTTAAGGATTGAAACTGTTCATCTGATATCCAGCGAACTTATCCGAAATTTCCGGCGAAGATATACCGTTTTCCGGCGAACTTGATTTGTTTCCGTTTCGATCCTTTTTCTCAGTTTCATTCTTAGATTCAAGGTGTGTGTTATCGATTAACCGTATATCCAAAGACAGTGGTGCTTTTCATAGGTCGTTTTGAACGGTTTCGTGACCTCGGTCCGGTGACCTTTCAAAACCGAGATTTACAAGCTTGTATTACGTGTTCATGGACAAACTGTTCGTCCACATAACCTTAATACCAAGTGTTTTTGAGTTCTTCATCGTCAAAACCTTTGCCGAAACATCGGATTCCGACTGTTAGAATCTTAACAGTCGCCGATTCAGTTCAGGCGAAGTTAGGGTTTTGGCGAAGTTATCCGCAGCTTCGCCTGACGATTAATTTCGCCTAAGGCGAAGTTATCCGCAACTTCGCCTAAGGCTTAATTTCGCCTAACCCTTATCTTCGCCTGAGGTGATGTTGTGAAGAGGCGAAGTTATCACTAACTTCGCCCTGATCATTATAATTAAGATTAATTAGACGAACTTAAAGATGAAGCGAAGTTGTTCCCAACTTCGCCTCACCTATAACTTCGCCTATACAGGTTTGACCACAACTTCGCTACTGGTAATCAAGCGAACTTGTGTACAACTTAAACGTTTATCTAACTTGGTTCGTTTTGTGCAGATATGGCTGCTGTTGTAGGTGCAGGAGGTGCAGGTGATGACGGTGATGATCATAGACAGTTCTTCCCGGTGCATAACCAGTTCATTACACTTGACCCAGATGCAAAGGGCGTGGAGGACTATTGGGAGATAATTACTTTTCTCCTGCGCTCAAGGATTTATCATGCAATAACCACTACCCTGCCTATTTCCCTACCGAATATTGAAGACTTTTGGGAAACTGTAGAGTACGATTGCCGGGTTGAGCCCCCGGTTATGCGAGCCACCGTAAATGGTCAAGCTGTTCAGTTTTCTTCTGAACAAATACGGGTGGCGTTGCAGTTTGGTGAAGAGACGAGGGATGACCCAACGGAGTTTGTTGCGCCATTCCGTGATGGGGCGTTCCTCAGGATGGGATATTCTGGTCTCTTAGGGGACACTCAACGGAGGAAGGGATTTCTTTTAGATCAGTGGCGCTTCCTTATGCACGTCATGATCGTATGTATGTCAGGACGGAAGGCAGGCACTGATGGAATGGGTGCGACAATGCAGTCTGCTATGACTGCATTGACATATAATAAAAGATATTCTTTCAGCCAGATGATCTTTTACGAGATCGATCGGCAACGAAGGGCTGTGGCGCGTGAGCGGTTTACAATGTATCCTCGATTCCTACAGATGATTTTCAATCATGTGGCTCCGACGCTGCCTCAACGACGCCCTATTCGATACGTGGAAAGTGTGACAAAACGTATCTTTGCACAGTGTCGCACTTCCAGCGCACGAAGCAAGCCTGAGCTGCGTCCCAGGCATACTCCGCTCTTTGGGTACCTTATCAACCCGGAGTATGTGCCTGCGGCAGGGGACGAGTTCAGAGACCCAAGACCACAACAGGCGGCAGCACCCCAGGCTGTATCAGCTACGCCTGCTGTATCTGCTGTTGTGTCAGCTGCAGATATTGATCTTGATGACATGTTGGGAGGCCATGGAATGTTTGATATGGACCGAGTTGATCCACAAGAGAATATTCAAGTCTCGGGTCCACAGGCAGATTTTGATGATGTGATGGAAGAGGCTAGAAGGATGATGGTTACGCATGAGAGAACAGTTGGTAAACAAAAGCGAATTGTTGATGACGACGACGAGGAAGATGATGAAGAAGAAGCTGTACAGTTGGTGAGAAAACGTTCACGAAGAGAAACGACAGGTATGGGTGTAGGAGCTGGAGAGACTTCGCGGTTGGTACGCTTTTCTCCACCTGTCCTATCTGGATGTCTTTTGTTCCTACCTCTGTGCAGGTATCGAGTACAAGCGCTACGGTTGTTCCCGTAGTGGCTACATCGTCGGCTGACATTCCATCGACCACGGCCGTCCAGACGTCAACTCCAGCAATTGTGTCTCTACCACCTCAAACGCATACTCCATCGGTGGTAGTAGCACGATTTGTCGAGTCTACGGTCACGACTACTGCAGGGTTATCGGGTACGGTACCACCTGCGGACACGCCCAGTTCAGACACGGAACGAATAGCTTCACTAGAGCAGATTGTAGCTGAGCAGTCCAAGACTATACAAAGCCTAGTGGAAGCAAATCAACTGCAGGCATCCCTCCTGGCTGAGCACGGGAAAATCATAGATGCCTTGAAAGCGTTCTTGGCATCTCAGGGGGAGATGAGCTGTAGAGGAGATGAGCTGAGGACCAAAAGAAGAGAAGACCGAGACGATAATCCCAATTCACCGGAAGGTGCAGGTGGTGAGTTGCCAAGAACTACTATAGCTCTTGGGGCTTCCACAGCTGAGGGGGAGTCTGCAGCTGGTGATGATGTGGTTGTGGTTGGTGATGATGATGTTGAAGATGTTGATGATATGATTGATGCACTGAAAGAGATAGACGAGATGTTAGAGGATGATGAGTTGATGAATGAAGATGATGTTCTGCCAATCGATGAGATTGAAAAGATTGGTGCAGAAATTGTGTTAGAGAATGTGATAGAAGAAGGTGAGATTGTTGAAGAAAATGTAGAGCATGAGATCCCTGTGGTTGAACAGTCGACTATATGTGAAGATGCTGCAGTTGACAATACTGAGTGGGAAGATCAGCCAAAATGGAAGGAAGGCTGCGCTCAGTGGTTTGTAAAGACAAAGAAGCCAGCAGTACCTACGATGTTCAAAAAGTCGTATAATATAAAGGGATATGCAGAGTCAAAGAAGGGAATCATATGCTGGTTGTACGATGAAGAGTTGAAGTTATTTGTGATCAAACGGTACGACGGCATTCAGTACTTCAAGAAGATGTTGAGATCCCTGAATACCTTACCGGAGTGTGAGGTGAAAGACTTAGCAAGACTGGGGCTGATAAACAGAAGCGATGATAACATGGCAAGAGTAATTGGGAAAATTGTGTGGAAGGAGGCCATTAAAGATAAAAAGTTTGAACTTCTGAAGCCTCAGAAAGGGAAGTTAGTAGAAGACAAAGAAAGAGGGATGCGCGCAGACGGCAAACCATGGATGGTTATGAAGTATAAACCAGTCCGTCATTTAAAAGAAGTGCCGATGAAGGTGATGCCCAAGAACATCTTGAAAGACTTGAAGTGGTGGTACGTGGATTGTGAAACTGCTGAAGCGGTCATGGAGGATGAAGATGAGCAAGAGATCATGAGAGTGTATGATCCTATGCACTTGGTCAATCTGTCTCAAGCTGACTTGCAGGTACTACACGCAAAGAAGATTTTCTACATTCCTGCTTGGAAAGAGGAAGCTAAGAAGTACAAGAAGTTGGTTTCTGTATGTGTTAGACAGGGAGTGCATGCTTGAAGAGGTGAAGAGAGAAGACGAAAGATTACAAGACTCAAGCTTTGAAGATCAAGATATGAAGCTACTACCAAGGGGGAGTCTGTTGGTACATAAATGTCAGTAGTTCATAGTCTAGCGTTTGTAATCGAGTCTGTAATGTAATTATGTTTAAGTTTATGTTTTTGTATGTAAGCGATGCTATCAACAAGTTCGCTTAGGCGAACTTGTTGAACAAGCGAAGTTGTTGACAAGTTCGCCTAGGCGAACTTGTTCAACGAGCGAAGTTACAGACAACTTCGCCTGAGGCGAAGTTGTCGTGTATTTAAGTAACCTACGGGTTTACGTGAAAGGAGTTGGTCAGTTAGCGTTTTGTTTGTTCACGTGTAATCCAGTTGTTCAGTGAACGTGTCGAGAGTCTGTAATAGACGTGTTTCGGGTTATATTCTATAACGTGTTCGTTTATATCGCGTGTGTTTGTTATTAGTATTCTACGCTCGTATCTACCCACGCAGGGATTCCGCACCTGCGTAGATAGCGATATCCCGTGTACGATCCGTCCAGGAACCTACATTAAAACATCAAGAATATCATCGTTAGGCATAAGACCAACTTCATATTGGGAGACCCAGATCTCTGATTGGACACGCGACACGTCGGCAGATTACCTTGTTATGGGAGGAAGCATGTTGTTTGATCCTCCGGTTCTTGAGATGCTAACACCGGAAATCTTCGCCTACCTCTAGACAACAGGTAGCGGAGGAAGTGGTTGAGGAACTCCGGAAACTGCAGATGGAATGCATGAAGATGTAGCCTTTGATTGAGAGACTATTTTTTAGTATAGCTTTGCAATGTAACGGTTTAGGAAGAAAGTGAATATGTATTTGAGTATGAAAATTACCACTTGCCCTAAGGTAGGTGCCAAACTGTTTTGGTTAAAAATTACATAAACAATAATTGAGCAACTTAGTGAAGTTAGGTAGTGTGAGTTTTAGTAGGGAGGTAAGTGGTAAGTAATATAGTTGACAAATGCGGTATAATTGAAGGTTGCCACAGTGATATAGCGAGGAAAAAACCTTGGATCCCGGTGAGGATCTTTGGAAAACAACCTCGGGTGAGAAAATTATCCCATGCCTCAATTTATTAATGAAAATGGTGGTTATAGCTCGGGATATAGTTGAGAACAAAAGCTAGAATACAAGTGTAAGAATTGTGAATGTAGAATGTGTGTCCTATAACGTTCTCAATAGCCCCCATTTATATAGAAAATAAAAATGACAAAAAGTGTTTTAAATCTGGGAACCCTAGCCGCCATGAATAATTAACGACTCGGTGTTCATCCCACGTGTATTTTAGTTGTTTCCCGGCTCTTATAGGTATAGTAAGTCAAATAGCCATTATAGACCGTTTGAGTCTCGCGTAACCTACAAGCATAATATAAATATATTAAACATAGTTAGTTAGTTCAGGATCCTGCCTCTAGCTAGGAATTCTATCAGCCAGGGTAATGGTCAAGATCATGTTAGGGTTAAAATGACCCCTAACAGAAATCTACCTATACTAATAAACAAAAAACAATGAGGATGGTGTGTCATAACCACATTTAATCATATGCTTAATTTTCCTCATATTTTCTAATCTTAATTCTCCTTAGTCAATGCTATCCATGGGTCATGAATTTAATTGGGATGGCCCAGTAGTTGTAACCCATATAAAAATGAATTTAATGTAATTTAAATAACACTAACTTTTACTAACCCAATATATCAAATTTTACTATTAGAAATAGAAAGTTTCACCGTGAATTTTTTAAAAAACATATAAACTATTGAATACCTTTAATAAGTTTAAAATCAAATATTGAATGATTAAATTAGTTAAACAATGATTTATGAACCATTAGTGTCCCGACGTACAACCCTGGAGCTTAAGGATTTGTTTATTCTTTTCACTTTGATGACATTTGACTTTAAATCCCGTTTCGTAATTGTTTACCCTGAATTTTATATTATTCTATCGTCTTTACTTATTTAAACCAAATTGATATTTTCACTTTGGTTTATATTTTAATATTTAATTGTTTCAATTATTTATTCCATTTTTCCTACTTATTCAAAAAGTCAACACCGGAATTTCCAATCGCGGGTATCATTTATTCAATATGTGTAAAAATTCAACAGATTCGTATACGTTTCTATGTTTGAGGTTTCAAAATAAATATGTCTTTTAAACCACATAATGGGACGAACCATGTGGACCATACGACGATCGAAACAATTATGGGTGCCCAATTAATTATCGAAATCCCCGTATGGAAGCCATAGTAAGTACACTTGTGTGCGATAACTCAGGTCCGAGGATGATAGCAGAAAGACGGTAGAAAAGCGAGTTATGATAAGGGCATGGTGGATACGCCGCTGGTACTTCCTATATATAAGTGTCTTTATTGTTTTCTCATTTGTGGCGTTTTTCGAGCCATCAAAAGATTTGACGTTATTCTTTTGTCAAAAGTTTTTCTTGCAAATTATTTTACTAAAGGAAATATTCGTTAGTAATTATTTTTCAATTTTATTTTAATTTCGGGACGAAATTCCAAAAAGTTGGGGATACTGTGACATTCATCAATTTCGGGTCTCGTTTTATATTCGTTTGGTAATCATTTTGTAACATGTCGATTTTTTTGCGTTTTATTTTAATAAATTATACTTCATAGTTGTGGTTAAGCGTGTAAACCTGAACCGTCAAATTATCAAACCATTGTTTATATAACTTTAGCGTGTGCGAGTTTTTCAAAGTTTCGTTAGTTTTAATTTATAAGTTTGGTTAAATAAACTTTAGGGACTAAAGTGGATTTCCTTAAAGCTATAAAAGTTATAAATCATTTTTAACAAATTACCAAACTTGAGGGTCCAAAGTGTAACATTATAAACCACCTATAAAAGAAACAAACTCAAACCCTAACCATATTATTACACACAGCCCCCCCCCCCCCCCCCCCGCCCACCTTGGCCGATTTCCGGCGACCCGATTCCGGCCACCACGTTTTCCGCCGCCGCCGCCTCCGGCCACCACCTCCGACGCAGCACCCACCTCCCTCGTATATTTTTCCGGCGAGCGTAGCATCATCGAACACCCTTCTCTCTCAGCGCGGCTCCGGCGACCGCAAAACCGGCCGCCGTACTCTCTCCCTCTCTAACCTCGTCTTTGTCTCTACTCTCTCCGATCTCTCTTTCTCGCTCTCCACCACTCTCCCTCTTTCCCGTATCTCTCTCTCTCTCTCTCTCCCATTATCGTATCTCTCTCTCTCTCACCCTGTCTCTCCGGTTCATTTTTTCGGCACGGCTCCGGCAGCCTTCAACTCCGGTGACCATACGAACTTCTAAAAGGTAATAAGTTAGGCTTTTCGGTGTTTATGTTGTAGGGAAGAGTTTTTTTTAAATTGTTATTTAAATTATGGAATTGGATTGTTAACAAATTGTGTTTCGGGATTATAATGTTGAGTCGTCTCGTCAAGACCCGAGTTCGAGTCCCACGTTAAAACCGATTTTGTGTTATCGTTGTTAAAAGTCGTATAACTAGTATAAAACTATTTAAATATATAAAACTCATTATTTTTAACGATTATTATTATTATTATTAACTTTTTATAAAAAAATGCATATCATTACTAATTCTAATTATTAGTACTATAAATGTTCTATTTATTAATAAATCTTTAATATGCTGAACTCGTTTTGAAACCGAATCAAAATTTAGTATTATATTATTATTACTATTATTAATATTATTATTAGTATCATTATTCTTATAAATACTAAAGTTATTAATATCATTATTAAAGATCATATTATTGTTATCTATCAAAATCATATTTTATCATTAATTAATAGCAATAATATTAATATAGTTATTTTGTTAACTCGTTTAGAAATCGAACCAACATCGAGTATGATATCATTTTTACTATCAATATTACTTATTATTATTACTATTTTTTATTAAAAACACTTTAAATTAATATCAAGATTTTTATTCTCTAATTATCATTATTAGTATTATTAATAATAATTATTGTTATAATTATTATACTATATTAGTATTATTAGAAATAGTTATTGTTATTATTATTATCCTTTAATATATATATATATAAGGGAGGAATATTTGATAACCATGTTTTAGTTGTAAGAACTTTTAGAACTCAAATTTGGACCACACATTTAATTAAATGACATGAAATATGTGGCTAAGATTAAATGTAATTTAAAAATGAAGCAGGAGAGAGAGTAATTATTTTTGATGATTACACAAGTATAACTGTTAGTTACACATGTATAATAAGTCGATTCGGTGTGTAAAAAAATACCGTATTTTTTGTACATCATTTACACTTACGTATTACACATGTGTAGAAAAATTCAAAAAAAAAAATTGTTACGTCTTTCGAGTTCTTAAAACTCAAAGCGGTTCTCAAAAGAAATAAATCATATATATATATATATATATATATATATATATATATATATATATATATATATATATATAACATAGTTTTAAAGTTATTATATCATTACTATCTTTATCATTAATAACATCATTATTAGCTTTATTATCTATTCATTTTTATAAACCGAACTCTTGATATAAACCCATCTTTTTCTATATAATATTGGTTTAGTTATTTAAAAGCTCAATAAAATAATATTATTTTATTTTATATTAGCAATTAAGTGTGAGTCCCTAATCGTTAGCAAATTAATCCGTAACCTGATTTTCAACCGAACCTTCTTGTCCAATGCTTCAAATGTAGTTTCAACTAAAGTTCAAATTCATTAATATATTTTATTTATTCGTTTTCAATTGGCTTTCAAGTCAGATTCGTTCGCTTCTTTTACAAGCTTTCTATATGTCGATCACTTATTAGTTTCTCAATTCGTCAATCGAGGTGAGTACTTTCATACCCCTTTTTCCGTCTTTCGTTTTGGGGTGACATTTCATACTTATCAAACTAAATGCTTTATTTACTTGAATCTTTAAATCCACAAACGTGATTGTATATATTACTTAAATACTTGCTCGATTTGGTGTTATATGCTTATTTGCCTATGTGTTTATCGCTTTTGGTTGGTGGAAGTCTATAAATCCGTTAACTATCTGGTATTCTCTTATAGCACGGTGTCGTTAACGTAATGCAATTAACGATGTTCTATTAAATCCTGAACCATCTGGTATTCTCTTATGGCAGGCGTCGCTAACGTAATTCTATTAGCGATTTTATCCAAATTATAGCTTTTATTTATTGTTTCGTATACAAGTTTTGTGGCTTTTTATTACTATATACTTATACGCTCAAACTTATGAATTGCTCACCAACCTTTGTGTTGACAAACTTTGTTTTATGAAATGTTACAGGTTTGACTTTTGTTGACTCGAGGACTTGACGAAAAACGTTACCAAGACTATTAGGATATTAGAAAAAAGAACAATATAATTGCTACTTGTATTCAACTTGTTTGTGTGGACGAGATGTGTTGTTTGTTGATTCGTTGAAATAAAATGAGTTTAATAAATATTGTCACTTTAAATAGTGTCTTGTGTATTTGTCCAATCACGTTGCACCCCGACATGTTCCGCCGCCTTGGTCGGGGTGTGACAAAAACCATATAAACGAAAATGGTTTCGTTTAACAGTATGTTATGACTTTAAACGCAATCGTTAACATCAAAACAAGCATTGTAGCATCCGTCAAGCCGAAAATTACTTATGGAACACTTATATAAGATGTTTTAAGCAATTTGTGAAAATATTTTGGATTTTTACAACGAATCAGTACATTTTTCTTAATTTACAAAAATGGGATGAAAAACACTTATTTTCGCGCTGTTTTTCGCATCCGAACTAGTTTTCTTGCAAAAAACCGAACCCGAACTAAATTTTGGACCGAGATTTACACGTGACACGAAATCGAGGCATCAATGGCCCAAATATAGGCCCAATTCCCCCCCCCCCCATAGGTCCAGCCGCCAAAATGGACCAACACCCCCTTTGTATAAAGCTTGTAAAATAAGCTTGTTCCTTAGATATTTTGCACACAAAACTTCAAACTAGATCATAATCTGCTGTGTTCTTCACCTTTTGCAACAAAAAACCTAAGGTAACTTCAATTTTCTCATGATTTCCATACTTGATTAACATGATTTAAACATGGAAAATTAGGTTTTGATTAGTATTAAACATGTTTAACCATCCAAAAACCTTAAAAATAAACTAAAATCATGTTTTTATGTTAAACATGTTTACAAAGTAGAACTATATATATTTTTCACCAAAACACGGATTAGAACATGAATATGACGTTTTTACGGTTTAAAAGTTCGGTTTGAAATCATAACTGAAACCCTAATTAACAAGGCTGGACTATGGATGATTTATGCTAGGTTTTGTGTTATATGATATGTAGATACACTGAATTTGTGAAACAAGACCCATAGAGTCATTAAAACCACCGAAAACTATCAAAAACCGACAAGGTAATTACCGTATTACTCGTTTAGGGGATGTTTGTACTTAGATTGTGACGTGATTGTTTTTAGTCTGTGAAACTTTCAGGGACATTAGGGATCACATAAGTGAGGCCCGGTTCAAATTTTGTAATTTTTCGATTTCGGAGAATATTTGGCGAATTTATTACCGTTTATTATCGTTTATTATGGAAAAATAGTTAAACTTCTTTAAAAATCATAACATTTGGTTTGGAACTAATAAATGTGATGGTAAGATCATTGGTAAACTTTTGGATAATTTTCAGATGTCTAAGTATAGGTTGTGCAATTGCGTTTTTATCAAGTTTTAACATCCGAAAAATGCACAAAAGGATATGTTGGTCAACGAATTAGGTTCTGGGAGTTTTACAGGGGTTGTCTTATGGTATTATGACCATATAGAAAAATTATCAGATTTTTCGGGAATCGTTAGGTATAAACGGGTTATTTATCGGTTAATTATAATACATTATATGAATTTTTATAAATAAATTGTTTAGTATAAAAATTCTGAAAATATTTTTATAAAATTTTACAGATTTTAATTTATTTTTACCAAAATTCTATAATTTCATAAAAAGTTATGATTATTTGAAGATTTAAATTATATATGTTTTAACGAAACCGGCAGTTGTGTTTAACGAACTGACTGGTATGTCAAAATATCAAAAGTGGTCAAATATCATAGTTTTGGAAGAATTTGATAAAAACTAACTTTTTACGAGATTTTCAGATATTTCGGGTTAATTGTACGTGTTTTGTATAATCAAACCTGAATGAAAACGATCAATCCAGATACCGTAACTTTCAACTTCTTTCATAAATGAAATCATTTTATCAAACAGTATGTTTACTTAAGTTTGTGTTATCTTACCTATTTCTGAAACACGTAAACGATCAACTTGGCTAGGCACGAAAAACGATGCAGCTAAGCCAAATCTGATTTTAAACATTTCATAAAGTACAACGTCACAATCTAAGACTACTAGCATGTTCTGGGCGTAACATCTATACCCAGACTAGTTATACAGACGGATTTAGTTTAAATACTTTACTAGTGTTAACCGTACTATACCGATTATAGGAATACGAGCTATAGTCGAGGCCTAATACATAGTACAAGTGTAACAAACCAGTACTACAATAAGGTGAGTTTCATGAACCCACTTTCTAAACTGTTTTATGAACTTTTGGGGTGAAAAGCGTGTTTACATATACGTATATACTTGAAAATTTGTGATGATGTGAATTATCTAAGTACTAACACTTGAAAGTCCCCACAAACACAAGTGATTAACTTCGCGCCGTTGACGTGTGGATAGTACTATCGGTTTGACAATCCCAACTGACAGGGCCGGAGGGTATGCCGGAACATGTCAACATAGTTGCACATTGTCATTTAATCTTATTACATTCTGCTATGTGGTGTTAGACATAGTACATACTTGGGGCAAAGTGGTTGTTAAACGCCAACGGGAGTACATGGGCAAGGTTGGCCATGCGTTTTAGCTCGTTTCGGTTTCACATGTGGCTTAGTATAAAAACATCATACACATACATACATACATACTGTGAACTTTATGAACTCGTGTACTAATTTTCGTTCGTACTCGTGAAACTTGAAACTCACCAACTAGACGTAGTTGACCCACTTTAACATGCTTTTCAGGTGAGCCAAAGATGGAATAATTGCTTACATGCTTGGTGTTAAGAAGTGAAGTTGAATCGTTGTAAATAGATACAAGTACATACTAATGAATATGAAACCGAGAACTGGTTATGTGTTTTTCACTTAGTTTGTAAACTTAGTACCAACCAATGTAATATGAGGTAAATTAGTTTGTTGAATTTCTTTATAAACAATGTGGTTGATACAAGAGTTATCAGTTACATTCCCGTATTACGCTTCCACAACTACCTATTCGGGGTGTGACAAGTGTTCACCATGTCAGGAACCAACCAAGACATGCGGTTGAATTCAGTTTTGTACTCGCGATGTGTCATCTTTCCCGCCTTTAAGTATAGAAACTTCATCTCAACCCTTTCAACTTCGGCATCAGCATATAATCGCTTCATCACCAGCTCCTTCAGGTCACCCACCTCATAGCCTTAATTTCTTCTCGAGTCTTCCTCTGCTCTGCCGACTCCCACTAGTACATAGCTTCATCTCCGATTGACTGGGTAGCATAACCCACTGCTTGGTCAGGGCGACACTCGCTAATTCGGATAACCTTGTCCATGTCGGTTATCCATTGGACAGTAGCGATTGCGTCTTCTAGAGCACTCAACTTTGGTGGCTCACAATCTTTGAACGACTTGTAGTTGCACCCTCCTCGTCCTCTCCTTCTCTCATCAACCTTCACAGATCGAACTTCATTCGATTCAACATTCTCTCTCTCTCATCATCCTTCTTACCATTCTCTCCTGACCTCTCAGCAGTCCTTGCATGGCTTCCAGCTGATGATCCTGGATCCAGGTTCTTCACCGCAAAAGCTATAGCTGAGCAATGGCTGCTTGAACAGCAGGGTCAAGTTGATACCCCTCATTGTTGCTCAGATTCTACCTAGCTGCATTTCCTTCTCTCCTTGTGTTAGTAACTGATTCTACAGAAGGTTCTCGGACAATACGTGGCCCGCCACGACGTCTAGTACGAACTCCTTGTCCAACAACATTCCTAGCTCTAGCCATTCGTATTCTATAAGGAAACACAAACGTCATCACATAAGGAACTATTTAGTACAAGATAGTAAGGCTAAAAGGTAATGACAGTAGCCAGGTGTGATTAGCTGATCACGTTACTCTCCGTGTCCTATGCACTTCCCCTTGTGAGTCTATTTGTGCTTGTTCTACTTCTAAACATGTAGGCAATCAAACAGTTCATATAATCATACACTCCTATCCCTAGAAATTAAGCTAACTTCCTTACACATTCGTACAATTTTCTATGAAATTAATCACATACTTTACCTTTACTGAGTTTGCTTGAGTGACACATGGCTTTCTTGGACTGGCGTCTTCTTTCTTTTCTTACTTAAGTCTCATTCTCTGTTCAAATCTAATCATGTAGGATGCTTAATTTTCTTGAACTTATGCTCTGATACCAACTTGTAAGGCCCCGTTCCCGGTGCCCTACTTTGGCGTTAGATTTACTCATAAACACATTTCTAAATATCAGAGTTAAATTAAACTTTCGCGGAATAAATAAAACTTCAAACATTCAATACAAAACATTCATAACTTGTCTTTAAAACATAACTTAAAATATCTTATTTAAACATCATAACAGATCTTCAGATGTCAGTCTCTTCAATTCCTGCCATGTGTCTCCCTCGAACTAGCTGCTTCAGTCTATTTACCTGCTACGCTGAGTGAGTTCTAGTTAATCAAATAACATACTTAACATGTTTATCATTCTTCCATATATATATATACATATATATACATACAGATATATATATATACATTCAACCTTTCATTATAAAGAGCATTTCGCCCTACATACCTCGGATATTAATAGTGTCCGATACCCTCCATTCTCGGATATTATTAGGGTCCGGTACCCTTCTTTCCATGTAACCATACTTTATTTTCGTACATACCCTGCTTTATCATTCACACATACTGTATACACATTTACATATTCTAACACTTACCTTCCCTGGCGATACGTGCAATATCCTAAGATCCTTCACATATCGACAAGCATTCATTCATAACCTCAATAACCATCACACATATCATATGTGGCATACACTTACCATTTAAGGTAAGTGTATTAACAATTCATATAGAGTATGCACATAGCCCCGAAAACATAACAAGAAAATGGGGCTAGAAACTCACATGTAGACGATTCTTCTCAGAGTTTACTGTTACACCCTTCCTAAGCTGTGCTCGGCTAACTATGTATTAATCATAGTATCAATTAACTACTTTTAGCTATACTCCTAAGTTATTGTAACCCCCAACGAACGGGGGTCTGGGTGCAGCGCCCCTGGCAGCATGGTTAAGCTGCCAGGTCAGCTTGGAAAATTTTTATTTTCACTAATAAGCCTTTACTAAAAACCTCATCAAAAAACTGAAATTTAATTATTTAATCAAATCAAATCTTCGTTTTAAACGTTACCTTTCATTATTAGTTAATTGCTTACTTTTAGTCCATACATCACTTAAGTCCATATCTATCGTTTATGTACATTTACGTTGTTTTATCTTTCATTTATTTTGGAAAAATCACTATCGGGCATATAAGTCTTATCATGGGCGTATAAGCTGCTACGAAGTATAAGTTCTTTAGCGCATAATTCAACCTTTAGCGTATAAGCCATACAGACACTTTCTTACATATACGGACGTACACATACTTACACGCTGCTTACTATTATACGCTACCATACAGATACGTTTATATACATATACGGTCGTGCACATACTTGCACGCTCCTTAAACTTATACATTGTTCTCACTTATACGCTGCCTACTTATATGCTACCATACATATACGGGCATATATACTTATATGCGTATAAGTGTTGTTCAGTGTTCGTTTACGCGTTTTTGGGGTTTTTCTTCGATTCCGGCGCCGTCAGCCGCCGTTTACCACCATGGTTGATTGGGTTTGAGTGTTTATAGTCTAGGCTTCGGGGTGTCAATATCTAAGCAAAGGTGGTCCTTAAGCTCGTCTTTGGTTGATTAAACGCTCGAACAAAGCTAGATCTAGATCTAAACGACTCATACGCCATCCCGGGGCTGTGGTGTTCGGTTCTACTATATAGGTATAGCTGAGATAAATCATTTATTTCCTTCGGTTGGTCTCAGATCATTGAATATATTAGTAGAGAGCATTTGGCTTAAGTGTGTGTTTTTGAATGTGTAGGATATGGTGTAGAGATGGATGGAAATGGAAAGGATTAGCCTACTTAACCTTTCACCTTTATTATTTTATTATTTCTCTACTAACTCAAGTAACTTTTCCATTATAAGTAAATAATATATTTAATATTATTTTTAGAAGTTTCGGGATGTTACAACACACCTGTTGAAGGAGAGAAACCAAGAAGGAGGAGCTTACGGTTCTATCCTTTATCCTTTGGTTGTCGGTTTTGATTGATTAAACGATTTTAAGTTCGTTTTTAAGTTTTAATCAGTCAAACCTTTTTTAATCAGATTCTAATGAACATGTTTATCATTTATATCTATTTTATCTGCTGTTCGTTCATTATGATTGGCTAAACTTGTTTGAATCGCCTAGGTTTGATATTTAGCGGTTTAAATTAACTAGTTTAGGGTGCTTAACTAGTGGTTGATTATTTATTTATTTTAAAAGTTCAAATTTTGTGATATTATTCCGTGTTTACCCTCTGCCATAGATGTATCTCAGGTTACATGTGCCCCATGTGGTTGATTATTGCATGAATTAGTTTCGGTTAGGCTTTAATTGCATGGTTCAATTAATACTTGTGTTTAGATCAATTGTGGTAGGCATACCATTAGGGTTTGTGTTTCTTGGATCATTAAAGTCAGTTGTTTCACCACCTTTGAGTTGGACCAAAACCTTAGATGTCGGCTTATCTTGTTGGTTTAGTTGATTTTGTTAGTCGTTGCGAGACCACGTGCAATTTTCCAAATGTTGACTAGGTTAGTTTGTAAATTGAGTTATTTTGTCTTTAAATTGAATTACCCCTCTTCTCTGTAATGCCCCGTTCCCAGTGCCCTACTTTGGCGTTGGATTTACTCATAAACACAGTCCTAAATATCAGAGAGAATTAAAACTTTTGTGGAATAATGTAAAATGTCAACCATTCGTTACAAACATCCATAACTTGTCTTTTAAAACATAACATAAAACATAGCATTCAAATCATCATGAAAAATCTTCAGATGTCAGCCTCTTCAATCCTGCCATGTGTCCCTCTTAAACCAGCTGTCTCAGTCTATTAACCTGCGTGCATACTAAAAGTCAGCTACACTGAGTGAGTTCTAGTTAATCAGGCAACATACATTACATTCACATACTTACGTAAATACGTATCTGAAGATATATATTTTCATCTTTCCTTACATACTTACAAACATACGTACATTCATTCTTTCTTTCATTCTTACATACATACATACATACATACATACATACATACATACATACATACTTTCATTCATACATATACGTATTAAAGAGCATTTCGCCCTATAACCTTCGCAGATATTATAAGGGTTTGTTCCCTACATTCGCAGATATTATTAGGGTATGTTCCCTGCATCCGCCGATATTATTAGGGTATGTTCTCTGCATTCGTATATATTATTAAGGGTTGTTCCCTGCATTCGCAGATATTATTAGGGTGTGTTCCCTTTTTAACCATACCTTTCATCTGCCATATAACCATACATACCTCTCTTTATAATTATACTTTCATACTTACTCATTTCATTACGTACTTTCATACATGCATATTTCATACAGGCATACTACATATTACTTTCCCTATCGATACGTGCAATGTCCGAAGATCGTTCACACACCGACAAGCATTCATTCATAACATTCATACATGCTATCACATCAATCATTATAGCATACACTTACCATTAAGGTAAGTGTATTAACGTTCACATTGACTATGCACACAGCCTCGAAAACATAACAATGAAGTGGGGCTAGAAACTCACCTGAATGCGGTTACGTTCACTGTTAATGATTATTCCTTTCTTTAGCTGTGCGCAACTTACTGTATAACAATTACGCGTATCAATTAACAATCACTACCATATAAAGTTTCTAGTTTCATTATAACTCTCAACGAACGGGGGCCCGGGGACAGCGCCCCTGGCAGCAGGGTTATAGGGGCGGCAGCCCCTAGCGGGGTCCAAGGGGCAGAGCCCTTAGCTGGGGTTAACTGTTTGTAACAGAATTTCCATTAGACTTCCTTAATAACATTTTATCGTTAACCCAGTAACCCTTTAAAGTAATCTTTCATCAATTAATAAAGCTCAATGGCTTCTATGTAACTAAGTCATTCTTTTCTAAGTCCAGGGGACCTCTCTGTCATTCTTTCAAAGTCTAATTTGTTATCCAGTTATTTAACGAATGGACTCATTCGTTACTTCATAACGAATTGACCTTCATAACGATTTGGCCTTCATAACGAATTGGCCTTTATAACGAAGTGACCCTTATAACGAATTGGTCTTTATGATGAAATGGTCTTTATAACGAATGTCCCTTTATAACGAATTGGTCTTTATAACGAATGAGGCTTCATTCGTCACCTCTCCGTAACGAATGGCATACGAATGGGGTTAATTCGTCATTATTTCTTAACGAATTGGCATAGTGAATTCGTTATTCTTCCTAGGGTTAGGTCAGAGAATGTCAGAACATTCTCTAACATTCCTTCAACCTCGTACGCCGCCTTTTCGGCGCCGTCATGCCGGAAAAACGTGCGGTGGCCGGAAAAGCGTCTTTTACAATGTTTTTCGTCCCGGTCGTTCCAAATCCGAGCTATGGTGACCCCTAAGTTTGTCTTTTGATCGTTTTATACCCGATTCCATCCGGATCTCGTGACTTTAATGGTTGAGGGTGTTGGCTTGTCGTTTCGCGACTAGAATACAATATCATACTATCATTACCTCGGATCGATGCTCGATTTCTTCTTGCTATATCGGCTAGAGAGAGAGAATGATGAGAGAGAGCTTAAGTGTGTGTTTTTGATGGTGTATGGAATGAGTGGAAATGAACGGATTATGGGTTAATTAAGGTATATATATCATGGGTCATGCGCTTAAGCCAATGGTCTTTCTCCCTTCCTTATAATATATCTTATACTCATATTCAAACCCATACCCGTGACCCAATTTGATTATACATGTTCATCAACTTGAGCCACAATTCTCGTAACAAATTAGGTAATTGATTCATGGTTGTTATTCTCCTTGCCAAAACAACCCCCACCGACGTTCTTAATTTTGTTAAATCAATTATACATATACATATTGCTTATTTAACTAGGCCGACTCAAACCTGTTTCCTATTATGCATATAAACGAGTATTGTAATCATTTAAAACTACATATACGATCCTCATATCAGCGCAACCAATACCCCTTATTTATCTTATTTATAAACGCCTGCAATAGTCCGTTCTTCAACTCGTCTAGGTCGGCCACTGTCTTCATAATTAACCACCGTTTGATCATCTTTTGAGGTAATTAAATACATATTTAAGCTCGACATTCATCATATTGTATTAACCCTAACTTTAATTGTACGAACATTTGACGAATTAAACGAATTGAAATTCTAGAGTTCTTATGGGTTTTGGGGTTACTAGCATTTGTGTATTTAAAATATTGTTTTGGATCTTAATCATCTGGCACACCAGCCCAGTTGGCTGGTGTGGATGCATTAAGTATTTGTGCCGGCTGCCACCTGGGTTTGAGTCCCAGTGGCTTTGTTTTTGTTGTTTTTATTTTTTTAGTGATTTTAAATGTTTATATCAAATAATAATTTATATTAAATATTAAACTAATGTTATTTTATTAAACTAACACTATTAAGTATGTTTCTCGACAATTAACCTCGTTTCAAGCTCTTGTACATGTATGTATGTATGTATGTGTGTGTGTGTGTATGTGTGTGTGTGTATGTATGTATGTATGTATGTATTAAAAGTATATTAATAATAAAACTTGTTAAGACCCGCCACTTTAAATTCACGTCTTGTTGTTGAACGTCTTTACAAACTCGTCAGGTGTGTGTGTGTGTGTGTCTATATATATATATATATATGTATTATTTAATTTAATCAAACACATAAATAAACGTGCTAAAGAGGTAGATATGTTTTTACTAGTAGTTTTTCCTCAAATACTCAAAATAAATATTTATTTAATTATTATTATTATTATCATACGTATTGAATTTAATTATATAAAATATTTATATATATACTTGTATTGTGTATATCCAATATTATATGTAAATCTCATATTATATTTAATTAAAATTATTTTATTTATCTATCTAAATTATCATCTTAATTATATCTAAGTAATGATTTTAGAATAATAATAACCATAGAAATCAATCTGTTCGTTCCTGGATCAATCCTTAATCAACAACCAGATCTCAGATCTGTGTGAATACGGTTAATCCTAAATACGGATCTAGCTCATAGTTACGTTTGATTATATGTTATAGTATATATATTATCGGTATTAGTATGGGTATGTTAAAAATATTAATATGAAGATTGAGAGAAAGATCGGACAAAGGTTTGTTAATTAAATCTCAAAACATAAATTAATTTGTGAACAGAGTTCACTATATATAGAAGATATGTCTAGTTCGCTAACATTCCCTAGCGAACTAGACACTACTTCGTTACATACATAAACATAAATAACTTTAACGAATCATCTCCTGATTAGTTTAACATCTTTAACGAATTAGGAGGAAACTAACTTAAGCCTAGTTCGCTAAACATCCTTAGCGAACTAGTCTAATACATTAATGAACTACTATATAACTTAATATTTTATTACATTAATCAAAACGACAAATACGTTAAAGATAAACACAAAGACTCGAGACGCAAAACCGTGCACTAACAGACACCCCCTCGTCTTGAGCTCTTTGTCTTTAAATTACTTGAAGCGTTTGGACTGCCAGTCTCTGCAACTATGAATTCCGTTGGAATTGCATTGCCAGGTCATAGTCTTCATTGCGCTCAAACAGAATCCTGTTCTTGTGTAGCACATCATTGTCGGTCTCGGTTAGATTCACCAACCACATTGGATCAATGATTTTGATCAGTTCAGTTTCCAAAGCCTTTCCCAACACAATGACGGCCTCGCCGGTTTTGTTGTCATAGTACCAGCGGTTGAAAGATACCTTAATGTGTTGGTTCATCAATTTCATCGGCACACGCTTCATTGTCTTCGGCGGTTTTACCTTAAGAACCAACTTTTTCCAACCTGTCTTTGGGTCAATCTCATTGAGATGCTTACGGATTGGAATATGTGGTTTGAAAAATTTGAACCCGTGGTTTACTTCAAATAGCAGGTGTTGGTGAAACCAACTTGCCTGTTTATTCCCACCCCGATTAATAAACGGACGATACGCCAAAGTGCGCACATCCCATCTCGGTAATGAGATAAGGTCAGACATCCTTTCGTAATACTGGACGCCCTTCTCCCATTTAACAATGCATACTTTTAATTCAGAATCGCAAAGCTAAGAAACGATGTCACCTTGTACTTTTGACACGGCCTTGAAGGTAGTATTTTGATTGGCTTTGGCACGTGCGATGGCTTCTTGTGATTCTTTATCAACATACCTCTGAGTGTTGATAATCTTTCCAATCCTTTGGTCTTTATGAACAAACCAACTCCGAATATCTTCAAGAGACGGATCAATCTTTGGATTGAATCTTGTATCAACAAAGTCAGCATCATGTTTACCCTTGGACATCTTCTCAAAATGATCTTCTTCATCTTTTACAGTCTTCTCATTAAATACATGAGCACCTTGATCAACATTTGTGTGTTGAAACAAGTCAGGATACTCCTCTGCAGTCACATCTTCCACCTCAACCTCCTCATCTTCATAAATAAAATCCGTCCTCAACTCCACCATAGGATCATTTAGGATCTCGTCATCATTGATTACCTGATCAGGCTCAGTCTCTAACACGGTCATCTCTTCTTCATTCAGACCAAGCAAGATCGCAATCTGCTCTCGTGTCAGTGAGTTGTCAACAAACTACCCCACTACTATCTCATCAGCATTTACCATGCTCCTAATCACCCCCTGACCATCCATAAATATAACCGTATCGGCCTCAATCATCTCAATTGGTTTGGCTGCTGAATAGTCGTGATAAAAAATGACCTACTTGTTCGAATCATCCACAGAACTCGTACTCGCATTAGAAGCTGGGTCTTGAGTTTGTTTAGGCTCACCGCCAGCACCAGATTCATCAAGATCTTCCTCATCATTCTTGATCTTCTTTAAATCATCATCTTTGCAAGTCAATTGCAAGATCAGATCCTCTTGTTCTTTAAGCTTCACCCCCTGAGACTCAACAATCTCACGTAGGGCTTTTGTTTCCTTTTGACAGAAAGAAACATAGCTGATCAGCTTCTTATGTTTCTCCATCAGACGTTCTTGGTTCATACGATCAGCATACATCTGATTTTCATACAGATGAAGGAGATTCAATAGCATGTCTGTCTGACAGTTCGGTGGCATAGAATACAAAGATGGTTGGACAGGCTGAATTGGTCCCTGAGGCCTTGCAATCCTCATAAATGAGATATCACTAGGTGGAGGAGGCCCCATGGATGGTGTTGGAGGAACAGGAGAAGGTGTAGAAGAAGGCCTTGGTATTTCAGCTAAGTTGATACTCGTCTCTTAGCTGGAACTTCAGAAGCTGGTGCTTTACCCTTTCGTTTCCTTTCACGTTGAGCTGTAATGGTAGCAGCCAACGCAACTTCAACTGCAGCTTGTTGCTCTCTTAGAGCTGCATCACCATTACCACCATCGTCACCATCATTACCATCATCATCTCCATCGTTCCCACCTTCTCCTCCCTCACGCTCGGAATCCGAGTCATCGTGGATCCAGCGATCCTCGGGAGGACATACATAATTAGGGTTAATGATATGACCAATCACCCGTTTGTCCCGTGGCCTCTCCTTTCGATAAATGATCATTCTACGCACCGTGTCATCCTTCATGTGTTCTAGATCAAGGACATCATCCACTAACGTGCGATCAATCACCAAGTCTGGGATAAGGTCTTGAATTATCAACTGTAGAAATCGAGGATACATCAAGAACTTTTCTTCTGAGCCGTCTGCTGAACTTGTTCTATCAGATGATCGAAAACCATTTCTGAGTAGTTGAAAGGTTTATTGAGAATAAGAACCACAAATGCTTATTGCAAACTTATAAGGCACTCATCAAATCCACCTTTACGACCACCCATGCAATGAATTAATACATGTAAAAGATACTTGTAAGGTGGGCACAGTTCGTTCTTGTTAAACATAGAGTCCTCAATGTTTCTACCATAAAATACCCGTGTAAATAAACCCTTGATTAAACTCTTATCAAACTCACTTGGGTTATCATCATTATCCCCAAACCGAAGCACCCTTCTAACCACAAAGATATCTACAGTTATAGGAGTTTTATTGATTGTTGCTCGAATGTGATTCTCGGTGTCAATGAACTCAACAGTATTCCAGAACCGCCTAACAATACTCAGATAAACCTTAGGTCTTGCAGTTATAGCATAATGTATCACCGAACGACATAGAAATGCTAACATAGCCCCAAACAGAGCTTCATCAGCAACGTTTGAATCAACATAAGCATAGATGTTGTGCTTTTTGTCAAAAGATAGCAATTGGACTTCTTCTTGTTCCTGAGGTTGTTCTTGAGCTTGGGGTTGTTCTTGTTCTTGAGGAGCAATGGGTGGATCTTGATCCATTTGATCGGCCACTATACTGAATAAAATTAAACGAATATAAGTAATGAGGAGATGTAATATATATTTCATTTAGCATTTATATATATCTATCAACAGTTGGTGTAATTAATCTTATACGTAGTGTGTAATCGATATATCGACGCTTTTTGACGGTTGGAATAATTTATTAATTACTATGGTTAGTGAATTTAATTAAATAATTAAAATTGAAATGTCATTCGTTTGATTATCAATCTGATTCGTTACAAAAATGTAACGAATTAATTGATTCGCTATCAGGGAAATTTGTTAACGAAATAGACTTAGCGAATAACTATTCAAAAGAACGAACTAGAATCCAGTTCGTTATGCTTTAACGAATTCAAATCTGATTCGTTGATTAACTTATTCGCCAAACTAGTTTGTGTGACTTATTAACGAATTGGACACTAAATAGTTCCAATTCGCTAAAAATAACAATGGTCAACAATGACTTGATCTTTGACTCTCATAGTCAAAGTCAAAATTCGATTAAGAACACTGAAAGTCACAATATGAAACCAGTATCAATTAATCCATAATAAACAGGCGTAGTGAACTCGGAAACCCAAAACAAAGCACACAGAGTTGAAATTGAGGTTCAATACTGTGAAATAAGTTAGGTTTAATAGGAGTTTTAACATAGCATAAACCCCCGAACACAAAAACACTTAATCGACCCGGCAAACAATAATCAATCCCTGATTAAAGTTCACCAAGAGTCTCAGAATCACATTCCGATCACAATGATAACACAGTATATCATAGATTAAGCATAGTTATAAAACTCGTAAAACCCTTATAACAAAAATTGCATAATTAACCTATCAATACAGTGACATTTTTGACGAAAATCACATATAAGAGATCATCTATACCTTAGTAACACACTTATGTTTTCAAAAGTTCAAGATTCGAAAGTCGAAAAATTAGAGAAAATTTGAACAGGGTTTCTTTAGGTATAAAGAAGAAGGATGAATAGTGAAGGACGGTTCGTTTCACTTGTCCTTTATAAACATACACGCTTCCCAATTTACCCTATGTACGAATCAAACAGATTCATTATCGATTTAAATAACGAATCAGCTAATTCGTTAACCTTATATGAATATGTGGCATAAAGAATTAAAATTCAAATCGTGTCTTGCTTCGTTAAATATGCCTAACAAATTTAAATTCATTTCGTTACAGAGTGTGGAAGCGAAGTAGAGAACGAACTAGAAAGTAGTTCGTTAAAACAAAATCCTAATTCGGTATCCATAAATAACGAATTGTCCATTATTTAATTTTAATTTTAAATGAATAAATAAAAATTAAATGAATTAAATAATATAAATTAAAGAATTAATCAATTTTAAAAGAATTACCGAGAACCTTTATCCCAATAATCAAATACTTTAAAGACCGTTTCACTTTTTGAAACCGATAAATATATTTAAATAATGTATAAAACAAAATGAAAAATATTTTTGGTATTTTGTTTTCAAAAGAATCCGAAACAGAAAATATAAAATCTTTTTGTGTTTTATATGTTTTTTCAAAGACAGTACATATTTTTGGTTTTTTTTATTGAGTTGAGCAGAGATTCATATTAACCAAATTGCCCTTTCATCACAGTTTTATATTTCAGCGATATTATGACTAGCGTTAAGTAGGTCATTGGTATTGTTGTTCACTTAAATATAATAACAAACTTTCAAGTGTTTTTATGATATGATTAATTGGTTCAATTAGAGCACAGAATATCAGAAATTATCAGCTTCTAATCTCGATTCAAGCTTAATTTGATTTTTTCCATATCACCCCAACTTGACTTAAACCGTTATATTGTTGATCAAAAATTTGTTTTTATAAAAGATTATGAGCAATGCATTGATTTTCTTTTACTATGAGTGAACATGCACGAGTCCATCTGTCGGCTTACATACATTGTATCCCCTGGGGTCCGTTTCTTAATGGTATTAAGACGCGCGCAAGGGAGGAACAATGTATGACTAATAGCGGATTTTGATCAAGTCAGTAATTTGGAAATTTGTACGAAGTACAGAAGTGATCAAGTTTAATGAATTTGGGTTTGCTCTAAAAGCGAATGAAATATTCATGCATGTGAATAACCAGATGATTAAGCCGCATAAAGACTCACAGTGTCCATAACCTCAACACATGTTATTTGCTTTATTATATTTTTGGTGATCAAACAATTATAAGGCTTGAGTATGACAGGTTATTACATTTTTGCCATCCTCACCGAGACTTTTTCTAGAGACTAACACCCCTTTCAATTTGGCGTTTCTTTATGTTTATATCACATACTTTAATCTACTTGTTTGTTTTAAGACCTACCAAAGCACCAATGTAATTAAGCACATAGTCTTTTAAACTTACCTCTTGCTGGATTTAGAGTCAAGATAATCAATGTACTATCATTTTCTCTTTTTGCTTCAAAAACTCAAAAATTTTGAGGAGCATAAAACAAAAGTAAAGATAAATTTAATCGCCCTAGTTAACTTAAGTCTATAAATAAAAGGCTGTTCTATTTAATGAATAATAGGACCAAGACATGCAAGTATGCTTCATAAACTTAAATAACCGACATAATTTTCAGCGAGAAAATAATTTAAAACCGCATAACGAACGGCCCAACTATTTTCCATTATCAGGTAAATGACTATCCTGAAGGTTCAACAGACACTATCAGGACCAAGCACATACAAGTATATGTCCTTCAAATGTAGATAATTGACATAATTTTCAGCAAACGCATGCAAAAATCTTTTTGGTTTTTCTTTATACAAACTTTAAAAGCACAATCTTTTTGTCTTTTTAACTTTTCTTATAAACAAAATAAACTTCACAATCTTTTTGTATTTTCGGATTTTTCTGTTCAAAACTGTAAATCACAATCTTTTTGGATTTTCAAATTTTAAAATATTTTTGATTTTTCAAATTTTTAATGTTTTTGGGTTTTATTTATACAAACGAAAGGCACAATATTTTCGTATTTTCTAGTTTTTCACCCCCTAAAACCAAAATAAATTTTAAAAGAAAAATGACATAAAATAAAGATAGTCATCCTTGTTTAAAGATATCAGCGAGGGTCTTCAATCCATTTAAACCAAGCAAAAATTGAAAACGCGTTTTGTCAAAAGCTTTGGTAAACAGATCGGCTTTCTGAAATTCAGTATGTACTTTCTCAAGGTCAATCAACTTCTTCTCAAAGCAATCCCATATAAAATGATATCGAATTTCGATATGTTTTGTTTTTGAATGTTGTACGGGATTCTTTGTTATAGAAATCGCAGCAGAATTATCAGTTAAAATAGGAGTAGTAAGAAACTTCAAACCGTAGTCGCGAAGATGTTGTTGTATCCACAAAACCTGGGAATAGCAACTCGAGGCTGCAACATACTCAGCTTCGGCGGTTGAAGTGGAGACCGTTGTCTGCTTCTTACACTGCCAGGAAACAAGCCGGTTTCCTAAATTGACATCCTACAGTCGTTGATTTGAAGTTGATCTTGCAACCTCCATAGTCCGAGTCTGAGAAGGCAGTAAGCTCAAAGTGATCGTCCTTGGGGTACCACAACCCGATGTCTGGATTTCCCCTTAGATATTGAAGTATTCGCTTAACCGCAGCTAGGTGAGTCACTCGGGGACTTGCTTGAAACCTAGCACAAAGACAAACAGCAAACATAATGTCAGGGCGAGAAGCCATTAGATACATTAAAGAACCGATCATGGCACGATAGAGGGTAGGATCAACGGTATCCTTCAATTCATCTGGTGATAAATTGTGACCCACGGGGAAAGGAGTTGAGGGGATTTTTCAGGCAGATATCTTGAATCGGCTCAAGACATCGTTAACATATTTAGTCTGATGAATAAAAATTCTGTTTGCAGACTGGTGAACTTGCAACCCTAGAAAGAAATTCAACTCTCCCATCGAGCTCATCTCGAACTCCTTACACAACGTGTCGTTTGTAGACCCAAAAATAATATCATCAACATAAATCTGGACTAGGAGAAGATCATCACCAACAGTCTTATGAAATAAAGTGCAGTCAACAGTCCCTCGTTTGAAGCCATTATCAGTCAGATGGTCGGTGAGCGTGCCATACCAAGCTTTCGGGGCTTGATGTAGACCATACAGGGCCTTTTTTAATCGGTAAACATGGTCCGGATAATTTGGATCTTCAAAACCAGGTGGTTGTAGGACAAACACTTCTTTGTGTAGTTCACCATTGAGAAAAGCACTCTTAACGTCCATTTGATACACTTTTATATTCTTATATGGAGCATACGCCAGAAAGATTCGAATTGACTCTAATCTTGCAACTGGAGCATAAACCTCTATGTAATCAATACCCTCCTGCTGATGAAAGCCTTGCACAACCAAACGTGCTTTGTTTCTGACAATCACCCCTCGATCGTCTTTCTTACACTTAAATACCCACTTAGCCAGAATAGCTTTCTTCACTCTAGCAGGCCTGTCGATTAGGTCCCAAACACCCAAACGTGCAAATTGCTGTAATTCTTCTTGCATAGCTTCTACCCAACAGGATCTTCAAGTGCCTTACGAGCCGTCGTCGGCTCAACTTGAGATTGAAAGCAAGTGAATTTTGCAAGATTTACAATTCCCGATGAATGTAAATCAGCATATGCACACAATACGTTAGTATCACTTGACGAAGCAACTTGATGAAGTGTACGAACGCCCACATCAAGTTCTCCAATAATGTTTTCCTGTGGATGATAACCATGAATCCGAAGAGTTGGATTCTCAGGAACAACAATATTATCAAATAAATTAGTATAATGTTCACCAAGTTCAGGAGATGAAATATTTTTACTGTCAAGTGTAATAACTCGATCTTCAGCTTGATCATCATCAGAAGAAGAAGATAAATTATCAACAGTAACTGGATAAAAAAAATTTGGTTCTTCAGTTGGAGCATCAGGTCGAGCTTCAACATCATTAGAATTTGAAAATCTTGGAATGGCCAAATGATCTTCAAAGTATGCTCGAACCAGATCTTCATCAATGTGTTCAGTTGATGGAGTAAATGAATTAATCATAATCAAACATCCAGTCGGGACCTTTCCCTTGAGGAGGAGTTGTGTACTTTTGATAGTCTACATGGTACCATTCTTTAACACAAACAGACATGAAGTTAAATACCCTTTTCTTTGGAGATGCATATTCCAAGAAATATCCTTCGATAGCTTTTTCATCAAATTTATCCGCATCCTTCTTCAACATTGTACACGGATACCCAAAAGGTTCCAGGTACTTTAAGTTAGGTTTTCGATTATTCAACAACTCATAACTTGTCTTCTTGAGTCGTTTAACAGTTAAAACCCGATTAAGCGTATAGCAAGTTGTATTTACTGCCTCATTCCAAAATTGGACGGGAAGCTTAGAATCAGCGAGCATAGTTCGTGCAGCTTCAATCAAGGTTCTATTCTTTTGTTCAGCAACACCGTTTTGTTGAGCTACATAAGGTGCACTGTATTCTCGATGAATTCCTTTTTGAACACAAAAGAAATCTAATACAGTGTTTTTGAATTCAGTACCATTATCACTTCGGATTCTCCTCACCTTTTGTTTATATAGTGATTCGATAGTGGTGATAAGATTTTGTACCAAAACCGGTGTTTGATATTTCGAACTCATAAATAACACCCATGAGTATCTTGAATAATCATCAGTCACAACTAGACAATACCAATCCCCATAAATACTCGCACGATTCACAGGACCAAACAAATCCATATGAAGTCGTTCAAGAGGAGTATTAATGGAATTGAATAACTTAGAGGGATGTGACTTATTTTTCTGCTTGCCCATTTTGCATGCAATGCAGTTATCAGAACTTAAAGTTCTTCAATGAAACACCCTCCACTAAGTCATTAGCCATTAAATAATTCATCTTTCGAACATGTATGTGACCCATTCTATGATGTCATAGAATCGAATTTTTCTCGGTTGCTTTCGAGAAAAAACATGTTTCGATCGATGTTGATACTTTAGTACTTATATTTAAGACATAAATATCATTCAATCATGGTGATCTCATGACAAACATGTCCTCGGGAATCACATAACCCGATTTCAAGATAAGACACTCTTTGTCAGTAAATATCGTTGTGTACTGTTTATTACAAATCTACGACACACTCAATAAGTTATGATCTACCTTTTCACAGTAGTTAACTTTCTCAAACGTAATATTTCCATTTGAAACTTCTCCTTCTTGTGTGATCATGCCCCCAGAATTTCGAGCAAATGCTACATAACCTCCTTGAATATTCCTTACATTAGATAAGAGGTTGAGATTTCCAGTTATATGACGAGAACATCCACTATCCATAATCCATTTTTCACCAGAAATGGTCTTGGATGTACCCTACACACAAACGAAAGTGATTAGTTCAAAAAGGGAGCCCAGGCCTTAGTCTTGGGCACCTTTTGGTTTTCTTGAGAAATTTTAAACTTAGAAGAATTCAACTGTTGTTTAGCCACTTGTGAATAAGTTACTGGCTTCTTAGACTTTCGTCTTAAATAAGCTGCTTGAACCACATTTGAATTGTCATTCTTGCATAACGGTGTAGTTGGGATAAACTTGGGTTTTACTTGACCATGAGTCTCATTAACATGAATAACCTTTCATGGATTCACATTAGGAAACATAATATGAGTATCATCAGCATAGGACACAGGTCGTTTTAGAATCTCCTTTACCAAAGGAACCGGTTTGGAATGGTCTTTTATAAAAGGATGAAGATTCTGATAGCTCTTCTGACTACAATTTCTCACTACATGACCATGCTGACCGCAAAGAAAACAGCTTCGCATGTCCACACGATGATGTTGAGAATTAGTTGGAGCAAATGATGCAGAAGATTGATGATGGCTCACATTTTTGGTCATACTCTTAGCAAACTCATCAGATAACTTAGATTTCTTTTTCAAGTAAAAATCTAAGTTAGAGCAATTTGAAAAACTTTTCAGAGTATCTGTTCCACTTGACTTTACAAATTTAATCTTTTTAGCATGTGTTAAAACTTGCTTGGCTTTAGTCAATGGATCAGAAGAAGCTGATGTTTTTGCTTGAGCCTACAGACGTTCAAGTTCTTGAACCTGTGATGTTCATTGTGAAATACACTCTCAATCAGTCCTGGTTTAATGATACTAATTGAAATGTCTTTCTCCGTCAACATTGTGTCAATTCCTTTCAACTTGAAAACTCTAACAGATGATGGCTTAGAACTAGAAGGATTCATAAAACGCATTAAGTCCTCATCGGAAATCTTTTGTTTATCTGACTTCTTTGCCTTCATTGGTTTGGGTTTCACAGTTTCTTCCCTTTTCACTTGAGACTTGAATGAACCATACACAGCTTCCTCAAATTCTTGAGGCTCGCAAAGAATATGATTAGAACTTGGGATGTTCTTATTCTTGTGTATTACCTCAAGTTCAAACACGTCTTCGATAATTACTTTGTCAACTTTCTTAACAAAGACTTTGTTACTTTCAATATGAGGTTTTTGAGGAGCAACTTGGGTTTTAACAGTGTTAGTGCACGGTTTTGCGTCTTGAGTCTTTGTAATTATCGTTAACGTATTCATTTTATGTTTAATGTAATAAACAATTAAGTTATTCTCTAGTTCTCTAAATGTAATGTCTAGTCTGTTATAGTTGTGTAGCGAACTAAGACTTAAGGTTATTCCCTCCTGATTCGTTAGGGGATGTTAACGAATCAGGGGGTGATTCGTTAGGTTATTTCGTTTAAATGTATGTAACAAAGCGAACTCTAGTTCGTTAGGGGATGTTAATGAACTAGATCGTCTTCTATTTATAGTGAACCTCTGTTCACATTTAATTTAAGTTTTGGGAGATATTTAGCGAAACTCTGTCCAAATTCTCTCTCTCGATCTTCATCCTAATATATACAACTACTAATATATACATACTGATAATATATAATACACATATAACACTTAATCATACGTAATTATGAGCTAGATCTATATTAAAGTATTAATCTATTATATATAGACCTGAGATCTGTTATTGTTATTGGATTGATAAACACGGGTTCCAACAAGTGGTATCAGAGCAGACGGCTGCTCTCGATGCTTCGATTAAGGTATGAATCTGAGTTTTTCGTGTTTTTCGTGTTCTTCGGGTTTTGATTTGGTTTATGATAATTTAGTGAGTGTTAAGTTAATTGGATAATGGATTTGAGTTGATTAAGGTATTGTAAATGTATTGTGAATCAGAATTGAAGTATTGGTTTGGTTTTGGATTGATTTGGTGCTGATTTTGGTGTGTGGCCGAAACAGGGTTTGTGTTTTAGTATAATTGGACTGGTAATTGGGAATAATTGGTTACGAGTCCAGGTGTTTTTGATTCGCGATCGATTTACGAGTCGTTTGGTAGTTTATTTGTGAGTTTTGGTTAAGAATTGATATTGTATTACAGATCTAAGTTTCTGGGTTGGTGTTCTTCATTTCCAGAAGATCTGGAATTTTATCTTTGAATATTTGAAGATGAATATGGTTCGCTATCATCTTTCTGATGATTCGTTATATTATTCACTTTGATTCGTTATAAACTTCAAGTGATTCGCTAGCCAGTTCGTAATAATTTGTGATTCGTGTTATCTAATTCGTTATTTGAGTTAACAGATTCATGTGACACGTGTTTACTTTGGGATTTGTGTCATAACAACCTTTGCCACGTGGCAAAGGCATCAGAGTTTGTTACAAACCGTTGTAACAACCTGATTCGTTATAGTTGATTCGCTAATCAACTGTAGCGGGTTCGTTATCTGTTTCGCTAAGTCTTTCTTAGTGATTCGCTACTGAATACTCTCCAATTCGCTTAATCTAATTCGTTAGTCAATTCGTTAGTTTGACTTATTGTTAAATCTGACTCGTTGACTTTATGATTCGTTAAACTCAATCTTGATTCGCTATCTAATCAATCTTAGCTTCGTTAACATTTGATTCGTTAAACTACTGTTCACAGTTCGCTACAACTGTTTACAGTTCGTTACATTTACCATTCGTTAATCTTATTCGCTGGTTGATTCGCTACACCGTTAAATTTTTGAAACTTGTAAAAAATGGCTGGTATGTATGCATTAGCGTCTCAAAACACCTTGATGCAAAAAATGTTGCAACTTGATACCGAGATAGGTTCACATTCGAAATGTCCAAGATTGATGAAGTTTAGTGACTTTGCCAAGTGGGAACCTCGGTTTCGTGCTCATTTGGGGTCTGTTCACCCTCATTGCTCATATTGTCTAGATGAAGTTTATATGGCACCAATGATTGGTGATGATACTATTGGGTATACTCCTAAAGCTGTTTCTCAATACTCACAAGAAGAGAAGAAATCTTTAGAAATCGAGATAAAAGCCTATTCCACTCTTACTATGGCATTACCCGAAAATATCTTTCATCAAGTGGGTAGTATCAAGCGATGTGCTTCTTTATTTCAACATCTGCGTATGAGAAGTATGGGGAACACAGCTGAGAGTAATAAAGTGATGCTCAAGTTTTAGTTTCGAAACTTTAATCCATTGAGGGGAGAAACAGTTGAAGAGATGATTACACGGTTTAATCATTTAATTGCTGAAATGGACAAGATGAAATTGGAAATTTCTGTGACTGATAAAATTGACACTATTAAGAGTGTGCTTTCAAGTTCTTACTCGATATTTCTAATGGTTTTGAAAGAGAATGACTATTTCTTGAATGAAGACTTGACTGCACTTGAATTTTTACAAAAGATTGAAGCCAGAGAATATGATCTTAAGTGTCAAAAATCTTCCAAGGAAAGTCAAGATCCTACTTTCTATGGTGGAAGTATGCCTCTTAGTTCAACAATCTCTCCAATAAATGCTTTTGTTACTCAAGCTGCAAGTGAAAAAGAATCAACTATGCTTAATGATCCAAAAGTATGTTTTTACTCTGCTGGTAATTCTGGATTGTCTGGTGGTTCTGGAAGTTCAACTACTACTAATCCATTTGCTTCACCACCTAGTGATAATATGAAGGAAGCTGAGCAAAACTTTGCTTTTCTAACTGCTTTCATGTCCTCATATGAAAATTTAGTAAGTAGTAAGATTGCCACAAGTGATTTAACTGATGAGGACTATGATCAGATAGATCCAGATGATTTGGAAATCATGGGTTTAAAGTGGAACATGGCTATGATTGTCTGTAAAGTTAAAATATTCATGCAAAGAACTGGAAAAGATCTTCCGGCTTTAAACAAGAAATTGGGTTTTGACAAGTTGAAAGTAAAATGCTATAATTGTCAAGAATTTGGGCATTTTGCAAAGGAGTGTGACAAATCAAAGAAAGAATACACTGGTTCTCGTGGTCAACATAAAAATTCTTCTACACCACGAAGTAGTGATGCTGAAAAGAAACCATCTACTTCTACATCACAAGCAATGGTGGCAGATGGAAATGTGTAACACCCCGTAACCGCAGCGGAAACGTACACGGGATGCAACAGACACATCTGATATCAACAGCATTGCTTATAAAGAAAATACCACTACATTAATTTATAACATATTACATTGTTGCGAGTTTCATTACTGTCTAGGTGTTACACACATATTTTACCGATAAGACATTAATAAATTCATTACAAAACATAGAGCAGCAAGCTTCCAACAGGTAGCACAGATAGTTAAGCACATATCAATCATTCCAACTTGGGCATACCTAGAAAACATATAAAGAAAACGGGTCAACTACGAATAGTTGGTGAGTTTCACTAATTTAAATAAACACTGACAAATCATTTTAATAATCATTTATTAACAATATAATCATGCTGGGAACTATGTTACCCCAGAACATTTCCATTAACTTTCTGGGAACTATGTTACCCCAGAACAATAATAACCCCTAGGAACTATGTTACCCCAGAACAATAAATACCCCTGGGAACTATGTTACCCCAGAACAATAACAACCCCTGGGAACTATGTTACCCCAGAACAATAATAAACCCTGGGAACTATGTTACCCCAGAACAATAAATACCCCTGGGAACTATGTTACCCCAGAACAATAACAACCCCTGGGAACTATGTTACCCCAGAACAATAATAAACCCTGGGAACTATGTTACCCCAGAACAATAAATACCCCTGGGAACTATGTTACCCCAGAACAATAACACATGATAAACATTTTATATATTCTGTGCATCAGACCATATATATATAAATGTACAAGTATTTCCATATGATCGGTATGTACTTAAATACTTTAAATAAGACATGTTTTCCGCCCCGGGAAAATATAATTAAAACAATTCATTAAAAGGGGCTCGTGAAAACTCACCTTTTTGTGAGTCGGTGAGTAATATAAGGAACAGCTACGTGCCTGGATCTGTAATATAATATCTAGTCGTTACTATATAATTCCCATAACTTAAATACGTATTAATCGGTACATCTGGGAACATTGTTAACCCAGTACTGTACTCGATTCGGGGACAATGTTAACCCCGTGACACTTCTAAGGACTCAGATTGTGACATTTCTTAGAGTTTGACAGTCAATTTAGTTAAGGTGATGAAATTATAGCTCGGTTTGACACCCCGTTTGGCCGTGGGGCCCGTTTCCGTCATTTCGGTGCCGGAAACGGTAAAATCGGGTAAAATTACCCAAATCATCCGAATTATTTTCGGATGATTTATTTTTACTTAATTTACTTAGATTTATGAAATAGTCCATTTTTAGAGTTTTCATGTACCAGTCAGCTCGTTTATACGAACTTTGCCGGTTTACACGTTTTAAGCTTTAAAAACTTGTTTTTATGTTCTTTTTAGCACAAATAATAACCCGATTAGTCTCGGGTCTTGAAATTTTGCACAAAACTTAATTTGACAGTAAGGAATTTTGTAAAAATTTTCCAGATTTATTTTCTTATATTTACATTTATTTATCTATTTTTAAATCTTATTAAAACACTAAATATATCAAAAATACCAAAACACTTTAGAAAAATCCCAACTTTTTCTGGGATGATCTCTATCATCCTCATAACTTCCTGGAATTTTTCCAGATTTATTTTCCTATATTTACATTTATTTATCTATTTTTAAATCTTATTAAAACACTAAATATATCAAAAATACCAAAACACTTTAGAAAAATCCCAAATTTTTCTGGGATGATCTCTATCATCCTCATAACTTCCTGGAATTTTTCCAGATTTATTTTCCTATATTTACATTTATTTATCTATTTTTAAATCTTATTAAAACACTAAATATGTCAAAAATACCAAAACACTTTAGAAAAATCCCAAATTTTTCTGGGATGATCTCTATCATCCTCATAACTTCCTGGAATTTTTCCAGAATTTAAAACTTATTTTTCAAGCCATTTTCACCCAAAACCGAGCTAGAAAGCCCTAGAACTCGTTTCACCGAAAAGCCTACTTAGACTTTTCCAACTGAGCTCAAATTTTGTGGGTGACTTTTATATGTTATAAAAAGCTTATCTTAAATTTTACGGAATTTTTCATCATGTTTTGCTATTTTTCACTATTTTTGGCCAAAACCGAGCAATAAATTCACCAAATATTCATCTTTTATCCAAAAATTACCAAAAATTCACAGATCTCATATTTTCATGTGTAGATCATCTCTGTGAAATTTCGTGACCCGACTCTAAGCACACGAAAATCTGTCCAAATTTCATAAACACACGAAAACCGAACTATTTTGTGTTTTCTAGCTTTAGATCGCAAGGATCTCGGTTTCTAGCCTTTGCTAGCCGCTAGATACAACACTTACAAGCACATCAACACCACACCAAGCAAGTTATACCCAAAATCAAGCCATTTCTTTCCTAGTGTCGGTTAAAACATCAAAACAACGATTTTGACCGTAAAAATCCGTTCTCGACTCTTTTTACTCATTTCTTGGACCAAGATCCCTTGTATAACTTGTATACATCTCTTGGTCATGCAAGAGTCGGTTTCATCTCGGATTTTCACCCGTCTTTCACATGGAAAATTCATTTGACAAGATTTCAACCGTAAAAATTCATTCTAAACACTTTTAACTAATTACTTGGATCAAGATCCTTTGTATAACTTGTATACATCCCTTGATCATACGAGAACCGGTTCCATCTCGGGTTTTCACCCATATTACTTGGAACCCTTTTGTTCTTGCAAAAACAACTCAAAACTAAGTAATTAACACCAAAGATTAAGTAATGTAACATGCTTATACCTTCAAAATCTTGGTTAAAATATGATGATATTGGAAGAAAACTTGAAAGGGTTAGAGATTTGAGAGAGTTTGAGAGAGTTTTGTGTAGTAAAAAAAAGAAAAGATGGGTTGTGTGTGTGTGTGTAAAGGGGCCGGCCTAATGAGGTGGTGTGGGGGGCCCCACAAGTTCAATATTAGCCACACATTTGGATTACACAATCCGGATAATGTTGTGGATAGTCTGGTTCAGTTCGTTTCTCGTTTAAACTCGTAATTCGGCTTAAAACGAGCCTAAAATGGTCGTTTTTAGGGTCAAAATGAAATTTACATAAAACTGATTTAAAAACTTTAAAAAATTAGCCCATGACATTAAAACATCATATTATTAATAATTACGCATCTTTTTCGGCTTGATTGATCGTCTCTTGCTTGGTTTGGTGTTAAAGGTTTCGTTTAGCGTACCGACGTACCATTAAATCGAAATCCTTTTTCTGTGCTATAATTCACCTATCCCGAAGCATTAATACTTCGTAAATATCACTAAACATTATATACTTCGTCTATAATGTAATTCCCTATTCGTTCGGGTTTCAATAATCTTTCATTGGTTAATTGTAATTCCAATACGATTCACTATATAATCGAGTATGATTCGTACTGTGAATCATATATACTCGTATATACGTACTATAACTCATATAATCAATATTTAAATGACACGTAAATAGTATATACCGGCTAGGGTATACCTGAATTTGCCGGAATCGTTACATTCTTCCCCCGTTATAAAAATTTCGTCCTCGAAATTTTATGCGTCAACTACTTCCTTTTGAGGAAATAGGTGGGGGTATTTCTTCCGAAATTCATCCTTTCGTTCCCAAGTAAATTCTGGGCCTCGTTGCGAATTCCATCTAACTTTGACCAACGAGATCTTATTGTGTCTAAGTTGCTTGATCTTACCGTCCACTATTTCGATGGGCTCCTCTACGAAGTTGAGCCTATCACTTATTTGAACACCCTCTAACGGTAACACCGATGTCTCATCCGCCAGACATCTTTTCAAATTCGACACATGAAACACGTTATGAACTGCACTTAGTTCCTCAGGCAGTTCTAGTCGGTAAGCTACCGGACCGATCTTTGCAGTAATAATGAATGGTCCAATATATCTAGGGGCCAACTTCCCCGCCTTTCCAAATCTGACCACTCCTTTCCAGGGTGATACTTTCAAATATATCTTTTCACCCTTCTCAAATGACAGCGGTTTTCGACGGGTATCGGCATAACTCTTCTGCCGATCCCGCGCGGCTTTCAAGTTGTTCTTAATTTCAAGAATCTTGCTGGTCGTCTCCTGGACCAGATCCGATCTAATGACCTGCGAGTCACCCACTTCAGACCAGCAAAGTGGTGATCGGCACTTCCGCCCATACAATGCTTCATAAGGTGCCGCCTTTATACTGCTATGGTAACTGTTATTACAGGAAAATTCAACGAGTGGGAGATGTTAATCCCAATTTCCCTTAAAGTCCAGTACGCAGGCACGAAGCAAATCCTCCAAAGTTTGAATGGTCCTCTCAGACTGACCATCGGTCTGAGGGTGGTAAGCCGTGCTTAGGTCAATACGTGTTCCCAATGCTTCTTGAACAGCTTGCCAAAGTTTGGAGGTGAAATGGCTATCCCTATCGGAGATGATCGAGATGGGGATGCCATGACGAGACACTATTTCATTTATATAAATTTGCGCGAGTCTCTCGGTGTTATAATTGTTTCTAATTGGAATAAAATGTGCCGATTTGGTTAATCTATCCACGATTACCCAAATTGCATCATTTCCCCGGGATGTCTTAGGGAGGTGTGTCACGAAATCCATTGTGATTTGCTCCCATTTCCATTCGGGAATCTCCGGTTGTTGTAACATCCCCGAGGGTTTCTGGTGTTCCGCCTTAACCCTCGCACACGTCGTACACTTGCCGACGTAGGTGGCTATATCCTTTTTCATACCTGGCCACCAGTAAAATTCTTTCACATCCTTGTACATTTTATCTGATCCCGGATGTATGGAATATTTCGATTTATGTGCTTCATCCATGATCAAATCACGAAGGTCATGGAGGGTCGGGATCCAAATCCGATTTTTGAAATAGAGAATTTCGTCCACACGCTGTTCGAAATTCTTCTCATTCCCGTAAAGTCCTTCTTTATCCAATTGGCCCTCTTTCAACGCCTCGCGTTGAGCGACTCGAATCAAATCCGAAAGGTTTGACTGGACTATCATCCCCAACGCTCGCACGCGTAGTGGCTTGACTCGATCCTTTCTACTCAAGGCATCGGCTACAACGTTAGCCTTGCCGGGGTGATACCGAATGTCACAGTCATAGTCACTCAGCAACTCGACCCATCTTCGTTGCCTCATATTCAGTTCTTTCTGATCGAATATGTGTTGCAAACTTTTATGATCGGTGAATATGGTGCACTTTGTGCCGTAGAGGTAGTGTCTCCAGATTTTAAGTGCAAAGATGACTGCTCCCAGTTCTAAGTCATGAGTAGTGTAATTTTTCTCATGAACTTTTAACTGTCGAGACGCATAGGCTATGACCTTTTTATTTTGCATTAACACGCATCCTAACCCTTTACGGGATGCGTCACAATATACAACAAATCCATCGTCTCCGTCGGGGAGACTTAAGATTGGCGCTTGGCACAATCTTTGTTTTAGCGTTTGAAACGCCGTTTCCTGCTCTTCACCCCATTCATATTTCCGATCCTTTTGAGTCAGGAGGGTTAAAGGTTGGGCGATGCTGGAAAAGTTCTCTATAAATCGACGATAGTATCCAGCTAAGCCTAAGAATTGGCGGATTTCCTTCGGAGATTTAGGCGCTTGCCAATTCTTAATAGCTTCAACCTTACTCGGATCAACGTGTATTCCTTGGTGGTTTATAACATGACCGAGGAATTGCACCTCTTGTAACCAGAAGTTACACTTGGAGAATTTTGCATATAACTTCTCCTGATCCAGGAGCTCTAAAACTAACTTTAAGTGTTGCTCGTGCTCTTCTTTACTCTTCGAGTATATCAAAATATCATCAATAAATACGATGACGAATTTGTCAAGATAGGGTTTACAGACTCGGTTCATGAGATCCATGAACACCGCTGGCGCATTTGTTAGCCCAAAAGGCATAACTAGAAATTCATAGTGGCCGTAGCGAGTCCGAAACGCGGTTTTTGGGATATCCTCCTCCTGAATTTTAACTTGGTGGTATCCCGATCTAAGATCAATCTTTGAGAAATAGCTCGCACCTTGTAGTTGGTCGAACAAATCATCGATTCGGGGAAGAGGATACCTATTTTTGATGGTTAACTTATTCAATTCCCTGTAGTCAATGCACATTCGAAGGCTTCCGTCCTTCTTTTTCACAAATAGTACAGGTGCACCCCACGGGGAGTAGCTGGGACGAATAAATCCCTTATCCAACAATTCCTGCAACTGGTTGGATAATTCTTGCATCTCGGACGGTGCAAGTCTGTAAGGGGCCTTAGCAACAGGGCCAGCTTGTGGTAACAGATCGATTCTGAATTTGACCTGTCGGGTTGGCGGTAATCCAGGAAGTTCCTCTGGAAAAACTTGTGGAAATTCGCGTACCACGTGAATATCGTCCACCCGTTTTTCCTCAGAATCAGCGGCCGTCAGGCTCGCTAGATACGCCACACATCCCTGACGTATATATTTCAACACCTTGAGATGGGATATAAATGGTATCATGGTGCCGGATTTTTCTCCATGCACTAATACCTCCTCGTCATCCGACACCCGGATCTTGACGGTTTTCTTTTCGCAGTTTATTTCTACCCTGTTACGTGCCAACCAATCCATTCCCACTATCACGTCAAAACTACCCAATTCTACCGGTAACAAGTCAATCAGGAAGGATTGTTCGCTCAGAATAAAAGGGCAATTCCGAACAATCCGATTAACTATCATGGTTTTACCGTTAGCAACTTCTACGGTGTAAGGTTCTATGGTTTCACCAATAGGAAGGTTTGCTATCGAAAGGAATCTAACGGAGACAAAACTTCTATCGGCGCCTGTATCAAATAATACAGAAGCGTAATGATCAGAGACGAGGAAGGTACCTGTCACTACGCTGGGGTCCTGGCGCGCCTCGTTCGCTCCCATCACAAATGCTCGGCCTCGCGCCGGATTGGACGACGATGGCTGACCCGCGAGTTGTCTCCCGTTTCCTCCCTGATTCAGTTTCGGGCAGTTCCTTTTGAAGTGATCCGTGCTGCCGCATTCGTAGCAAGCACGGCTAGTGGTCACCATCTGGTTTCCTTGCGGGTTCTGCTGTCGGGCTGGTTGAGTTCTAAATGGTTGCGCCCGAATAGGTTGTGGTTGTCGGTTCAGGTTGTTCAGATTTGTCTTACAATTTGGTGCGTAGTGTCCAACCCTGCCACATCGGTGGCACACCACCTCCTTGCACACGCCACTATGGTGGTAACCACATTTCCCACACCTAGGAAACGTTCCCTTCTGCGGTTCTTGCCTTCCGCCCGAACTAGTCATGGCATAGCTCTGGGCAGCGGGCCTAGCTCGTTTGTTTTGCTGCTTTTCTTGGATTCTATGATCATGCGCACCCCGTTTTCCCCCAGCGGATTCTCCTGTCACCTTTAGTGATCCGCTCCGCAAGAAATCATACGTGACTATGCCAGCCTGTGTCACTGCACTTTCATACGTCCGGTGTCCCCCCGCGTTGACTATACTCCTCACTACTGGAGTAAGTCCCCAAATATAACGTTCCACCCTCTTCGTCTCCGGGGTGACCAACCACGGTACTAATCGTGACAGTTCATTGAACCGATTGGTATAACCCAAGTGGTCCGCCCCCTTCATCTCCAGATTCCACAACTCATTTTCCAGTTTCTGCAATTCATTCTTTGGACAGAAATGTTCCAACACAAGAGCCTTAAGCTCCGTCCAGGTCATGTGGTTTGTCGCCACCTGACCTCGAGTCTGTACTATGGTGTTCCACCATGTCAAGGCATGGTCGGTGAATGTACAGGTGGCGTACTTAACGATACAATCCTCGGGACAGTTGCTAATATTCACCACTGATTTGATTTTCTCTATCCATTTAACTAACCCATTCGGTCCTTCAGACCCGCTAAACTCTAATGGCTTGCACAACATGAAATCCTTGATCGAACATCCCCTGGATGCACGAATTGGTTCCGTACGGTTTGTCTCTACCGTAGGTATAGGGCCATTGCTGTCAGTAACGACCACCCTAGGCGGTGCGTCATTACTCGGAATAGTGTTATCATTCCTTGGAGGATTAGCATTTTGTTCCCCGTCATTATTTATGGGCGTTTGATTGCTCGGAGGGGTTGGATTGGTCGAGTTATTAATACTGGCGGCGATGCGCGATACTATATCCGGTATCGCCGCCTCCAACTGTTGAGCAATCAAACGGCTCACATCTACTTCCGATATTTTCGTTGATCGTTTCGGTGCCATTCTACACAACATCAAGAAATACATATAATCAATACCATTTCAAATTATAAAACACAATACATATTTCATTCATTAGTAAACATGGATACATATTACACCAACATCAGTTTACATACTTTCCAGTCAACATTACATAACTAAGTTTTATTACAAGGGCCCTATGTCGGTATCATCTCGACATAACCCGTAAAAGGGTCAGTGCTTGAATGATACCCAAAAGTATCGATAATGATATGCCCTACAAGAGACCCCCTATGGGCCAGTGGTTGTACTATAACTAAACAAGATTCACTCCGTGTTAGTATCACCACTAACTACTTACACGGAGTATCAAAAAGCGGTTCAAGATTCTACCATCTAACACATCTACACATGGTGGTAAACCAACCCCACCAACACCGCCATCAGCACCACCAACACCGCCACCATAACCCGGATTCGGGTTTCCATCTGGCCGATCAACCAGTGGGAGTATGAGCACTCCCTCTTTAACTGGTTAATAGCATACTGGTGGTCCAGTATGTTGTCCCCGAGGTACGCCCGCCTCTGTACCCCCACGACCAGGGCGGCAGAGTGTTCGTTCACCTGTTCGGTGAGAACACGTAGCCAAGCCGCCAAGTCCCGCTCCTTCCTTGGAAGACCCCACACAGGTAGGGTTGCAGGCTCGGGTTGGGGGCGGGAAGACTCGCCCCGGTGGTATGTGGATCTGGGTGGGGTAACTGTGGGCGGGACATACGGGGCACTGATCCGCGCCGTGAGGCGGGGACCGTGTCTGGGGGGAATCGGGGCGGTCTGTGGTGCGGGCGGGGTAGGAAACCTGGTAACCCTAGCAGGGGAGGGTAAACTAGCACTCCTAGCTGGGGTGGTCTGTCTAGAAGTACTATGACTAGCCTCCGAAGGCTCGGAGCTGGGTGCTACACTTGGGCTTCCAGAGGCCCCGGAACTGACCTCTTCCGGGTCCTCTTCCGTCGACACACTAGGTGTTCTTGCCATTTTTACCTGCACACAAGTTAACAAACATATAGTCCCTTTTCATAGTGTAATTCAAAATCAAATTAATCATGCACTTATACAATTTTGCCACATAATAATATTAGTATACATTTACACATATGTTGCCAATTTTACCTATTTAAGTCCCCCCGTGACTTCCCCTGAATTCCCTCGTGCAGACAAGTCTGTTATTATGTTCCGGACCATAATAACCCACTTGTCCATCCAAGTTCATCCCGATCTCGTCACAATATATTATTAGTTGATATTCAGATCCTATAATACTTGAGCTACTGGTAATATTTTAGGTATCTCTTTCAGACATCCTAATTCTTTATAACCAATGGCTCTGATACCAAGTTCTGTAACACCCCGTAACCGCAGCGGAAACGTACACGGGATGCAACAGACACATCTGATATCAACAGCATTGCTTATAAAGAAAATACCACTACATTAATTTATAACATATTACATTGTTGCGAGTTTCATTACTGTCTAGGTGTTACACACATATTTTACCGATAAGACATTAATAAATTCATTACAAAACATAGAGCAGCAAGCTTCCAACAGGTAGCACAGATAGTTAAGCACATATCAATCATTCCAACTTGGGCATACCTAGAAAACATATAAAGAAAACGGGTCAACTACGAATAGTTGGTGAGTTTCACTAATTTAAATAAACACTGACAAATCATTTTAATAATCATTTATTAACAATATAATCATGCTGGGAACTATGTTACCCCAGAACATTTCCATTAACTTTCTGGGAACTATGTTACCCCAGAACAATAATAACCCCTGGGAACTATGTTACCCCAGAACAATAAATACCCCTGGGAACTATGTTACCCCAGAACAATAACAACCCCTGGGAACTATGTTACCCCAGAACAATAATAAACCCTGGGAACTATGTTACCCCAGAACAATAAATACCCCTGGGAACTATGTTACCCCAGAACAATAACAACCCCTGGGAACTATGTTACCCCAGAACAATAATAAACCCTGGGAACTATGTTACCCCAGAACAATAAATACCCCTGGGAACTATGTTACCCCAGAACAATAACACATGATAAACATTTTATATATTCTGTGCATCAGACCATATATATATAAATGTACAAGTATTTCCATATGATCGGTATGTACTTAAATACTTTAAATAAGACATGTTTTCCGCCCCGGGAAAATATAATTAAAACAATTCATTAAAAGGGGCTCGTGAAAACTCACCTTTTTGTGAGTCGGTGAGTAATATAAGGAACAGCTACGTGCCTGGATCTGTAATATAATATCTAGTCGTTACTATATAATTCCCATAACTTAAATACGTATTAATCGGTACATCTGGGAACATTGTTAACCCAGTACTGTACTCGATTCGGGGACAATGTTAACCCCGTGACACTTCTAAGGACTCAGATTGTGACATTGCTTAGAGTTTGACAGTCAATTTAGTTAAGGTGATGAAATTATAGCTCGGTTTGACACCCCGTTTGGCCGTGGGGCCCGTTTCCGTCATTTCGGTGCCGGAAACGGTAAAATCGGGTAAAATTACCCAAATCATCCGAATTATTTTCGGATGATTTATTTTTACTTAATTTACTTAGATTTATGAAATAGTCCATTTTTAGAGTTTTCATGTACCAGTCAGCTCGTTTATACGAACTTTGCCGGTTTACACGTTTTAAGCTTTAAAAACTTGTTTTTATGTTCTTTTTAGCACAAATAATTACCCGATTAGTCTCGGGTCTTGAAATTTTGCACAAAACTTAATTTGACAGTAAGGAATTTTGTAAAAATTTTCCAGATTTATCTTCTTATATTTACATTTATTTATCTATTTTTAAATCTTATTAAAACACTAAATATATCAAAAATACCAAAACACTTTAGAAAAATCCCAAATTTTTCTGGGATGATCTCTATCATCCTCATAACTTCCTGGAATTTTTCCAGATTTATTTTCCTATATTTACATTTATTTATCTATTTTTAAATCTTATTAAAACACTAAATATATCAAAAATACCAAAACACTTTAGAAAAATCCCAAATTTTTCTGGGATGATCTCTATCATCCTCATAACTTCCTGGAATTTTTCCAAATTTATTTTCCTATATTTACATTTATTTATCTATTTTTAAATCTTATTAAAACACTAAATATGTCAAAAATACCAAAACACTTTAGAAAAATCCCAAATTTTTCTGGGATGATCTCTATAATCCTCATAACTTCCTGGAATTTTTCCAGAATTTAAAACTTATTTTTCAAGCCATTTTCACCCAAAACCGAGCTAGAAAGCCCTAGAACTCGTTTCACCGAAAAGCCTACTTAGACTTTTCCAACTGAGCTCAAATTTTGTGGGTGACTTTTATATGTTATAAAAAGCTTATCTTAAATTTTCCGGAATTTTTCATCATGTTTTGCTATTTTTCACTATTTTTGGCCAAAACCGAGCATTAAATTCACCAAATATTCATATTTTATCCAAAAATTACCAAAAATTCACAGATCTCATATTTTCATGTGTAGATCATCTCTGTGAAATTTCGTGACCCGACTCTAAGCACACGAAAATCTGTCCAAATTTCATAAACACACGAAAACCGAACTATTTTGTGTTTTCTAGCTTTAGATCGCAAGGATCTCGGTTTCTAGCCTTTGCTAGCCGCTAGATACAACACTTACAAGCACATCAACACCACACCAAGCAAGTTATACCCAAAATCAAGCCATTTCTTTCCTAGTGTCGGTTAAAACATCAAAACAACGATTTTGACCGTAAAAATCCGTTCTCGACTCTTTTTACTCATTTCTTGGACCAAGATCCCTTGTATAACTTGTATACATCTCTTGGTCATGCAAGAGTCGGTTTCATCTCGGATTTTCACCCGTCTTTCACATGGAAAATTCATTTGACAAGATTTCAACCGTAAAAATTCATTCTAAACACTTTTAACTAATTACTTGGATCAAGATCCTTTGTATAACTTGTATACATCCCTTGATCATACGAGAACCGGTTCCATCTCGGGTTTTCACCCATATTACTTGGAACCCTTTTGTTCTTGCAAAAACAACTCAAAACTAAGTAATTAACACCAAAGATTAAGTAATGTAACATGCTTATACCTTCAAAATCTTGGTTAAAATATGATGATCTTGGAAGAAAACTTGAAAGGGTTAGAGATTTGAGAGAGTTTGAGAGAGTTTTGTGTAGTAAAAAAAAGAAAAGATGGGTTGTGTGTGTGTGTAAAGGGGCCGGCCTAATGAGGTGGTGTGGGGGGCCCCACAAGTTCAATATTAGCCACACATTTGGATTACACAATCCGGATAATGTTGTGGATAGTCTGGTTCAGTTCGTTTCTCGTTTAAACTCGTAATTCGGCTTAAAACGAGCCTAAAATGGTCGTTTTTCGGGTCAAAATGAAATTTACATAAAACTGATTTAAAAACTTTAAAAACTTAGCCCATGACATTAAAACATCATATTATTAATAATTACGCATCTTTTTCGGCTTGATTGATCGTCTCTTGCTTGGTTTGGTGTTAAAGGTTTCGTTTAGCGTACCGACGTACCATTAAATCGAAATCCTTTTTCTGTGCTATAATTCACCTATCCCGAAGCATTAATACTTCGTAAATATCACTAAACATTATATACTTCGTCTATAATGTAATTCCCGATTCGTTCGGGTTTCAATAATCTTTCATTGGTTAATTGTAATTCCAATACGATTCACTATATAATCGAGTATGATTCGTACTGTGAATCATATATACTCGTATATACGTACTATAACTCATATAATCAATATTTAAATGACACGTAAATAGTATATACCGGCTAGGGTATACCTGAATTTGCCGGAATCGTTACAAAATGATTGGTCAAAACGGTTACTATGTAATGATGCTCAAGCAAATTTGGCTATGTTCGGGTTACATAAAGATTGTCAAGATGCAATGGAAGTGAGATGTCTTCTGATAATAATTATGGATCTGATTCTGACGACTCTTGTGACAAGCCTCCAACAATATTTGCTTGTATGGCAAAGATCAATGAGGTTAGTCATTCTATCTCTGCTACTTCATCTGTTAAAGTATCATGTGTTGATTGTAAATCTAACAAACCTAAATTAGATGCTTTGAAAAATCACAATGATAATCTTGTAAGAGAAATTTATTCTCTGAAGGATACTTATCAACAATCTCTTGAATCTCAGATGAGATCTCGAGAAAATATTGAAGCATTATCGACAAGTAACCACGATCTCAAAGCTGAGTTATCTGTAAAAATGACGATTAATGACCAAAAGTTTCATGAAATTCTGAAACATCGTTCAAAGATAACCGAACTTGAGAATGAGGTTCTTGAGTTGAAGAACAAACTGGGAAAGTTTAGAAATTCTTCTTTTCTGTTGAATGAAATTATTGAAGTATCTGGTAAACAAAAGGATTCAAAGAAAGGAATCGGTTTTGTTGAAATTCCGCCACCTTTTCATAATGATTACAAAATTAATCCTTTTGCTAGAAAAGAAGAGGATTTTATTGAAAAAGAATCTGTGATTTCTGAAAATCTAAACCAGTTAAAACTGAAAAAAACTGTTAAGCTCCAAGTTGTTCCTCAAAAACCTCATGTTCAAAGTAACAAAGTCTTTGTGGACAATGTCGACAAAGTAATTATCGAGGACGTGTTTGAACCTGAGATAATACACAAGAATAAGAACATCCCAAGTTCTAATCATATTCTTTGCGAACCTCAAGAATTTGAGGAAGCTGTGTATGGTTCATTCAAGTCTCACATGAAAAATGAAGAACCGGTGAAAACTAAACCAGTAAAGGCAAAGAAGTCAGATAAACCAAAGATTTCTGATGAGGACTTAATGCGATTTATTAATTCTTCTAGTTCTAAGCCTTCATCTGTTAGAGTTTTTAAGTTAAAAGGGATGGACACAATGTTCACAGAAAAAGATATTCCAATAAGTATCATTAAACCTGAACTTATTGAGAGTGTCTTTATCAATGAAACTTCATAGATTCAAGATCTTCAACGTCGATATGCTCAAGTGAAAACATCAGTTCCATCTGACCCATTGACTAAAGCAAAGCAAGTTTTAAAACAAGCTAATAAAATTCAATTTGTGAAGTCAACTGGGACAGATACGTTGAAAAGTTTCTCGAACTGTTCTAATTTAGATTTCTACTTGAAAAAGAAGTCTGAATTATCTGATGAGTTTGCTAAGAGCATGACCAAAAATGTGAGTCATCATCAAACGTCTGCGCAATTCATACCACCTACCTCTCAACATCATCGTGTAGAGATGCAAAGCTGTTTTCTTTGCGGTCAACATGGTCATGTAGTGAGGAATTGTAGTCAGAAGAGCTATCAGAATCTTCATCCTTTTATCAAGGACCATTCTAAGCCGGTTCTTTTGGTAAAAGAGATTCTCAAACGACCCGTGTCGTATGCTGATGACACACATATTATGTTCTCTAATGTGAATCCTCGAAAGATTATTCATGTTAATGAGACACATGGTCAGGTGAAATCAAAGTTTGATCCATATGAGCCAATTTGTAGGAACACGAATTCAAATATAGTTCAAGAAGCTTACTTAAGACGAAAGTCTAGAAAGCCGGTAACTTATTCACAAGTGGCTGAACAACAGTTGAAGTCTGTTAAAGTTAATGGTCAAAGAGAAAACCAAAAGGTGCCCAAGACTGAGGCCTGGGCTGCCTTTTTGAACTAATCATCTTTATTTTATGTGTAGGGTTCATCCAAGAATGTGTCTGGTGAAAACTGGATAATGGATAGTGGATGTTCTCGTCATATCACTAGGAATCTCGACCTATTAACCACCGAGAGAAATATTCAAGGGGGTTATATGGCCTTTGCTGGGAATTCTGGGGGCATGATCACACAAGAGGGTGAAGTTTCAAATGGTCATATTACCTTTGAGAAAGTAAATTATTGTGATAAAGTGGATCAAAACTTATTAAGTGTATTGCAGATATGTGATAAAACACAACGATATTTACTGACAAAGAATGTCTTATCTTGAAACCGGGTTATGTTATTCCAGAGGACATGGTTGTCATGCGATCACCACGATCGATTGATATTTATGTCTTAAACATGAGCTCTAAGGTATCCACATCGATCGAAACATGTTTTGTCTCGAAAGCAACCGAGAAAGACTTGATTCTATGGCATCGTAGAATGGGTCACATACATGTTAGAAAGATGAATTATTTGATGGCTAATGATTTAGTGGAAGGTGTCTCGTTGAAGAATTTTAAATTATCTGATCACTACGTTGCATGCAAAAAGGGAAAGCAGAAGAAAAAGATACATCCTTCTAAATTATTGAATTCCATTAATACTCCTCTTGAACGACTTCATATGGATTTATTTGGTCCTGTGAATCGTGCGAGTATTTCTGGGGATTGGTATTGTCTTGTGGTGACAAATGATTATTCAAGATACTCATGGGTCTTATTTATGAGTTCGAAAGATCAAACACCGGTTTTGGTACAAAACCTTATCACCAAGATTGAATCACTATACAAACAAAAGGTGAGGAGAATCCGTAGTGATAATGGTACTGAATTCAAAAACACTGTATTGGATTTCTTTTGTGTTCAAAAAGGAATTCATCGAGAATACAGTACACCTTATGTACCTCAAAAAAATGGTGTTGCTGAACGAAAGAATCGAACCTTGATTAAAGTTGCACGTACAATGCTCGCTGATTCTAAGCTTCCCGTCCAATTCTGGAATGAAGCGGTGAATACAGCTTGCTGTACTCTTAATCGGGTTCTAACTGTTAAAAGACTCAAAAAGACAAGTTATGAGTTATTGAATAATCGAAAACCTAACTTAAAGTACCTGGAACCTTTTGGGTGTCCGTGTACAATGTTGAAGAAGGATGAGGGTATTTCTTGGGATATGCATCTCCAAAGAAAAGGGTATTCAACTTTACATCTGGTTGCATTGAAGAGTGGTACCATGTGGACTGTCAAAAGTACACAACTCCTCCTCAAGGGAAAGGTCCCAATTGGATGTTTGCCTATGATAGTTTATTTAATTCATTTACCCCATCAACTGAACACATAGACGAAGACTTGGTTCGAGCATACTTTGAAGATTATTTGGAAATTCCAAGATTTTCAAGTTCTAATGATGTTGAAGCTCAACCTGTTGCTCCAATTGAAGAACCACATGTTGCTTCTCCAGTTACTGCTCGTAAGCTCAACCTGTTGCTCCAATTCACTTGATTTCTTTCTCAAGTTGAGCCAAAGACGGCTCGTATGGCACTTGAAGATCCTTCTTGGGTAGAAGCTATACAAGAAGAATTTCAGCAATTTGCACGTTTGGGTGTTTGGGATTTAATAGACGAGACTGCTAGAATCAAGAAAGCGATTCCGACTAAGTGGGTATTTAAGTGTAAGAAAGACGATCGAGGAGTGATTGTCAGAAACAAGACACGTCTAGTGGTGCAAGGTTTTCATCAGCAAGAGGGTATTGATTACACAGAGGTATATGCTCCAGTTGCAAGATTAGAGTCGATTCGAATCTTCCTGGCAGATGCAGCTTATAAAAATATCAAGGTCTATCAAATGGATGTTAAAAGTGTTTTTCTCAATGGTGAACTACATGAGGAAGTGTTTGTTTTACAGCCTCCTGGTTTTGAAGATCCTGATTATCCGGACCGAGTTTACCGATTAAACAAGGCCCTGTATGTTCTACATCAAGCCCCGAGAGCTTCGTATGGCACGTTTGCCGACCATCTGACTGATAATGGCTTCAAACGAGGAACTGTCGACTGCACATTATTTCATAAAACTGTTGGTGACGATCTTCTCCTAGTTCACATTTATGTCGACGACATTATCTTTGGGTCAACAAACGACAAGTTGTGTACGAAGTTCGAGAAGTCCATGCAAACAAAGTTCGAGATGAGTTCGATGGGAGAAATGAATTTCTTTTTAGGGTTGCAGGTTCACCAGTCTGCTAATGGAATCTTTATTCACTAGACTAAGTATGTGAACGACGTCTTGAGCCGATTCAAGATATCTGCCGGAAAAATCCCTTCTACTCCTCTTCCAGTGGGTCACAATTTATCACCGGATGAATTGGAGGTCACCGTTGATCCTACCCTCTATCGTGCCATGATCGGTTCTTTAATGTATCTAACGGCTTCTCGCCCTGACATTATGTTTGTTGTTTGTCTTTGTGCTAGGTTTCAAGCAAGTCCACGAGTGACTCATCTAGCTGCGGTTAAGAGAATTCTTCAGTATTTGAGGGGAAATCCAAACATCGGGTTGTGGTACCCCAAGGATGATACTTTTGATCTTACTGCTTATTCAGACTCGGACTATGGAGGTTGCAAGATCAACTTCAAATCAACGACTGCAGGATGTCAATTTTTAGGAAACCGGCTTGTTTCCTGGCAGTGTAAGAAGCAGACAATGGTCTCTACTTCAACCGCCGAAGCTGAGTATGTTGTAGCCTCGAGTTGTTGTTCTCAGGTTTTGTGGATACAACAACATCTCCGCGACTACGGTTTGAAATTTCTTATTACTCCTATTCTGATTGATAATTCTGCTGCAATTTCTATCACAAAGAATCCTGTACAACATTCGAAAACAAAACATATCGAAATTCGATGTCACTTTATACGGGATTGCTTTGAGAAGAAGTTGATTGACCTTGAGAAAGTACATACTGAGTTTCAGAAAGCCGATCTGTTTACCAAAGCTTTTGACAAAACGAGTTTTCATTTTTTGCTTGATTTAAACGGATTGAAGACCCTCGCTGATATCCTTAAACAAGGATGACTATCTTTATTTTATGTCTTTTTTCTTTTAAAATTTATTTTGGTTTTAAGGGGTGAAAATCTAGAAAATACAAAAAGATTGTGTTTTTCGTTTGTATAGATAAAATCCAAAAACATTAAAAATTCCTAAAAATACAAAAAGACTGTTTTCTTTTCTTTAATGTCGTCCTTTAAAATATTCTGAAAAACCAAAAACATTTTAAAATTTGAAAATCCAAAAAGAATGTAATTTTCAGTTTTTACAGAAAAATCCGAAAATCCAAAAAGACTATGAAGTTTATTTTGTTTATAAGAAAATTGAAAAAAAAAACAAAAATACTGTGTTTTTAAAGTATGTATAGAGAAAAACCAAAAAGATTTTTACGTGTATATGTTTGGTCCTGATATTTACGTGTAAATGATCAGGTTAGCCATTCACCTGATAATGGAAAATAGTTGGGGCGTTCGTTATGCGTTTTTAGATTATTTTCTCGCTGAAAATTATGTCGGTTATTTAAGTTTGTGAAGCATGCTTGCATGTCTTGGTCCTATTATTCATTTGTTGAATTGATAGAACAACCATTTATTTATAGACTTAAGTTAACTGGGGCGATTAAATTTATCTTTATTTTGTTTTTTATGCTCCTCAAAATTTTGAGTTTTTGAAGCAAAAAGAGAAAGTGATATTACATTGTTTATCTTGACTCCAAGTCCAGCAAGAAGTAAGCTTAAAAGACTGTGTGCTTAATTGCATTGGTGCATTGGTAGGTCTTAAAACAACCAAGTAGAGTAAATTATGTGATATAAACATAAAGAAACGCCAAATTGAAAGAGGGGTTAGTCTCTAGAAAAGTCTCGGTGAGGATGGCATAAATGTAATAACCTGTCATACTCAAGCCTTATACTTGTTTGATCAACCAAAAATAAAATAAAGCAAATAACAAGCTTTGAGATTCTGGACACTGTGAGTCTTTATGCGGCTTAATCATCTGGGTATCCATATGCATGAATATTTCATTCGCTTTTAGAGCAAACCCAAAGTCATTAAACTTGATCACAGCTGTACTTCGTACAAATTTCCAAATTACTGACTTGATCAAAATCCTCTGTTAGTCATACATGGTTCCTCCCTTGCGTGCGTCTTAATACCATTAAGAAACGGACCCCAGGGGATACAATGTATGTAAGCCGACAGATGTACTCATGCATATTCACTCATAGTAACAGAAAACCAATGCATTGCTCATAAATTTCTTTAAAATAAATTTTGATCAACAATATAATGGTTTAAGTCAAGTTGGGGTGATATGGTAAAAATCAAATTAAGCTTGAACCGAGATTAGAGGCTGATAGTTTCTGATATTCTGTGCAATAATTGAACCGTTAATCATATCACAAAAACGCTTGAAAGTTTGTTATTAGATTTAAGTGGACAACAATACAATTGACCGACTTAACGCCAGTCATAATATCGCTGAAACATAAAACTGTGATGGAAGGGCAATTTGGTCAATATGATTCTCTGCTCAAACTCAACAAAAATACAAAAATATGTATTTTTTAAAAAAAACAAATATAAAACACATAAATATTTTATACTTCTTGTCTCGGATTCTTTTCAGGTAAATACATTCTTTATATATTACAAAATACCAAAAATATTTTTTATTTTGTTTATACATATTATTTAATATTTTCTTTAATTTATGTTTCGTAAAAGTGAAACGTTGTTAAAGTATTCAATTATTAGGATAAAAGATTCTCGGTAATTCTTTTAAGTTAAATTTATTCTTTATTTAATTCATTTATTTATATAAGTTAAAATTAAATAATATTTTTAATTCGTTAAAAGTTAATTTGTTAAGAATGGATAACGAACTGGGTGATTCTTTAGCGAACTAATTTCTAGTTCGCTCACCTAATTCGCTTCCGCACTCTGTAACGAATCACTTCTACTTCGTTATACATATTTAACGAATCAAAATACAAAACATGTCTTGCTCGCCATTCTGACGTAACGAATTAGAATAATTATTTACTTAATTCGTTATTTAAAATTCAAGCGCATCGCTTGATTCGTACAAAGAGTACCTTGGGTGGCGTGTTAGGCTATATAGGACAAAAACACGAACAGTCCTTCACTGTTCAACATCTTTCTTCAACCTAAAGCCACCTTTTTCAAATTTTTTCTCTGAATTTCGACCTTCAAATTTCGACATTTCAAGAATATCATTGTGTTATTAAGGTATAGACAATCACAGCGATATGATTTTCGTCAAAAATGACGGTGTATTAATAGACTAATTATGACCTTTTGTTTTCTAAGGGTTTTCCGAGTTCAAAACTCTGATTTATTTATGATATACTTTGTTAATGTAGCTTATTTATGATTCAACGTAATGGGAATGTGATTCCGAGACCGTGGGTAGACCTTAATCAACGATCGATTATCATTTGCTAGGTTTGATTGAATGATAATATGTTTGGGGTTTTAGACTCTGTTTAATTTACTGAGTGTTCTTGTTTAGGTTATGGTGTTAAGCCTCAATCTTAGCACCATGTACTTCGGATTGCTATACCGAGTTGGAAAAATCTGTAGTTTTGATTATTCAACGATTAGCATGAGCTAATTGAGTCTGGTTTTGTCCAGTTGACCGTCTGTTGTTTATATTAATTTTGACTTTGACTATGCAAGTCAAAGATCAAGTCTAAATTATTGACCATTCGTTAACCTTAGCGAATTGAAACTACTTCGTGTCCAATTCGTTAAGGAAATACACGAACTAGCTCAGCGAATCTCTTTCTCAACGAATCAAATACAGATTCGCCAAATTTGTAACGAACTAGACTTTAGTTCGTTAATATTTATAGTTAATTCGCTATAGCTAATTCGTTAATGTATTTACATGATAGCGAATCACTTGATTCGTTACTGGATAGCAACGAATCAGAGTGATAATCACACGAATGACATTTATTTTTAATTATTTAATTAAATTTAAATTACCTTTTGAATTCAATAACTTATTTCAACCGTCTAAACGCTTAAATACATTAATTACACACGACATATTATATATTACTAATACCTGTTCTAAACTCTATTCAGAAATAATGGCTGATCAAGTAAATTAAGATCCACCGGTTGCTGATCAAGGGCAGCAAGAACAACCACCACAAGAGCAACCACCTCAAGTACAGCAAGAAGATGCTGTTTTATTACCTTATGATCCAAAACACAAAATCTGTGCTTATATTGATCAAGATATTGCTGACATTGATGTGTTCGGAGATATGTTGTCATTCTTAAGACGCTCAATGATACGTTATGCAATTACTGCTCGACCTAAAGTGTATCGGAGTTTATTTATGAAGATGAGGATGTTGAGATGGAAGACGTCACTGCTGAGGAGTATCCTGACTTGTACCAACACACAAACGTTGATCAAGGTGCTCCTGTATTTAATGAGCAAACTTTTAAAGCAGCAGAGGATGATCTGGAGAAGATAACTAAGGGAAAGAAGGTTGTGGATACTCGCTTTGACTCACTTGTAAACCCATATGATGCCGATATTGCTAAGTGGTTTAGATTTAAAGTTGCAGGTAAGATTATCAAGGCGTATCGATATGTTGATCAAGAAAGGAAAGACATAGCAGCTGCATGGGTCAAAGAAAACCAAGTGACTTCCTTCAAGACTGTATCCAAGGTTCATGGTGATATCGTCTCATGGATATATGATTCCGAGCTTAGGGTATGTATATTTAAATGGGAAAAGAGAGTTCAGTACTACGAGAAGATAATGGACGTTCTTACACTACCGCGTTGGGATGTTAGTACCCTCGCGAGCCATCCATTTATCAATCGTGGTGGCAACCGGACAGCTGAGTGGTTTCATCAACACTTGTTGTTCGAAGTCAATCATGGGTTCAAGTTCTTCAAGCCCCAGGTCCCGATACGTAAACGTATTGACGAGATTAATCCAAGGACTGGCTGGAAGAAACTTGTCCTTAAAGTAAAGCCACCGCAGACGATGAAACGAGTGCCGGTGAAGACGATGCACCAACACATGCATCACTCGTTCAACCGCTGGTACTATGACAATCGTACGAGCGAGGCCGTCATTGAACTTGGTAAAGGACTGAAGACTGATCTTATCAAGATAATTGACCCGATGTGGTTGGTTGATTTATCTGAAACAGACAATGAAGTGCTACACAGGAAACAGATTATGATCGAGCGCAATGAAGACTACGACCTGGCTATGCAATTCCAACGTGTTGTGCGTGTTTGTCATGAAAATGGAATTCAAAGTTGCAAAGACTGGCAGTCCAAGCGCTTCAAGTAACTTAAAGACAAAGAGCTCAAGATGAGGGGGTGTCTGTTAGTGCACGGTTTTGCGTCTTGAGTCTTTGTAATTATCGTTAACGTATTTGTTTTATGTTTAATGTAATAAACAATTAAGTTATTCTCTAGTTCTCTAAATGTAATGTCTAGTTCATTATTGTTGTGTAGCAAACTAAGACTTAAGGTTATTCCCTCCTGATTCGTTAGGGGATGTTAACGAATCAGGGGGTGATTCGTTAGGTTATTTCGTTTAAATGTATGTAACGAAGCGAACTCTAGTTCGTTAGGGGATGTTAACGAACTAGGTTCGTCTTCTATTTATAGTGAACCTTTGTTCACGTTTAATTTAAGTTTTGGGAGATATTTAACGAAACTCTGTCCAAATTCTCTCTCTCGATCTTCATCCTAATATATACAACTACTAATATATACATACTGATAATATATAATACACATATAACACTTAATCATACGTAATTATGAGCTAGGTCTATATTAAGGTATTAATCTATTATATACAGATCTGAGATCTGTTATTGTTATTGGATTGATAAACACGGGTTCCAAAAAACAGTTTCTGTTTTAACCGGTTTAGATTTTTCATAAATCAAAGATTCTTTTTCAATCAAATCCTCTTCTTTTCTAGCAAAAGGATTAATTTTATAATCATTGTAAAAAGGTGGCGGAATTTCAACAAAACCGATACCTTTCTTTGAATCCTTTTGTTTTCCAGACACTTCAATAATTTCATTCAACAGAAAAGAAGAATTTCTAAATTTACCCAATTTGTTCTTCAACTCAAGAACCTCAGTCTCAAGCTCAGTTATCCTTGAACGATGTTTCAAGATTTCTTGAAACTTTTGGTCATTAATCATCATTTTCACAGATAACTCAGCTTTGAGATCATGGTTACTTATCGACAATGCTTCAATCTTTTCTCGAGATCTCATTTGAGATTCAAGGGATTGTCGATAAGTATCCTTCAGAGAAGCAATTTCTCTTACTAGATTGTCATTATGAGTTTTCAAAGCCTCTAACTTAGGTTTGTTAGATTCACAGTCAACACCTGATACTTTAACAGATGAAGTAGCAGAGATAGAATGACTAACCTCATTGATCTTTGCCATGTAAGCAAATACAGTTGGAGTCTTGTCACAAGAATCGTCAGAATCAGATCCAGAATCATTGTCTGAGGACACCTCACTTCCACTTGCATCTTGGAATTCTTTTGTTAGCCCGAACATAGCCAAATTAGCTTGAGTTTAATTGCACAACAATCGTTGTGACCAATCATTTCCATCAGCTAACATAGCCTGTGACCTAGGAATTGATGGTTTCTTTTCTGCATCATTACTTCGTGGTGTAGAAGAATTTTGATGTTGACCACGAGAACCAGTATACTCCTTTTTCGGTTTGTCACATTCCTTTGCAAAATGCCCGAACTCTTGACAATTATAACATTTAACTTTTAACTTGTCAAATCCCAATTTCTTATTCAAAGCAGGAAGATCTTTACCAGTACTTTGCAAGAATCGCTTAACCTTACGGACGATCATATCCATGTTCCACTTTAAATCCATGATTTCCAAATCATCCAGATCAATCTGATCATAATCCTCATCAGTTAGATCACTTGTGGCAATCTTACTACTAACCAAGTTTTCATATGAAGACATAAAGGCTTTTAGAAAAGCAAAATTCTGTTCGGCTTCCTTCATATTGAGACTAGATGGTGAAGCAAATGGATTAGTAGTAGTTGAACTTCCAGAACCACCAGATGATCCAGAATTACCAGCAGTGTAAAAACATGCTCTTGGATCATTAAAGATAGCTGATTCTTTTTCACTTGTAGCTTGGGTAAGAAAAGCAGTTATTGGAGAAATAGTTGAACTTAGAGGCAAAATACCACCATAGAAAGCAGGATCTTGACTATCTTTGGAGGATTTCTGACACTTAAGATCATATTCTCTTGCTTCAATCTTTTGCAAGAATTCAATGGCAGTCAAATCTTTATTCAAGAAATAGTTATTTTCTTTCAGAACCATTAAAAATGTGGAGTAAGAACTTGGTAGTACACTCTTAATAGTGTCAATCTTATCCATCTCAGTAACTTCCAGTTTCATTTGATCCATTTCAGCAATTAAATGATTAAACCGTGTAATCATCTCTTCAACTGTTTCACTCTTCAATAGATTAAAGTTTCGAAACTGAAACTTGAGCATCACTTTCTTACTCTCAGTTGTGTTCCCCATACTTCTCATACGAAGATGTTGGAATAGGGAAGCACATCTCTTTATGCGACCCACTTGGTGAAAGATATTTTCAAGTAATGCCATAGTAAGAGTAGAATAAACTTTTATCTCGATCTCTAATGCTTTCTTCTCTTCTTGTGAATATTGAGAAACAGCTTTAGGAGTGTAACCAATAGTGTCATCGCAAATCATTGGTGCAACATATACCTCATCTAGGCAATACGAGCAGTCAGGGTGAACGGAACCCAAATGAGCACGAAAACGGGGTTCCCATTTAGCAAAATCGCTAAATTTCATCAACCTTGGACATTTCCAATGTGAAGCTATCTCAGTATCAAGTTGCAACATTTGTTGCATTAACATGTTTTGAGAAGCTAGTGCATACATACCAGCCATTTCTGTAAAAGATTGAAACTTTAAAGATTAAAATTAAAATTAGTTAACGAGTCTGTAAACAGTGTAACAAATTGTGAACAGTAATCAACGAATCAAACCTTAACGAAGTTGAGGTTTATCAGGAACGAATCAGGTTTATCAGGTAACGAATCAGATTTGAATTAAGTAACTAATCTGATGATTAACGAAGTAGACAGTCAACAAATCAGTCAAACCACGAAACAGATGGTCAACGAATCAGTCAACGAATCAGTCAAACTAACGAATTGTCTAATCAAATCACGAAGTGCAATCTTAGCGAACTAGAGAACGAATCACTAAGAAATCCTTAGCGAATTAGATAACGAACAAGCTACAGTTGATAGCGAATCAGGTTGTTACAACCGTTTGTAACAAACTCTAACACTTAATGCCACGTGGCAAAGGTTGTTATAACACAAATTCCAAGGTAGACACATGTCACAACACGAATCAAAAGATGAAACGAACTGGTTGACGAATCACAAAGACTTTATAAAGAATTGACAGAATCAGTGAACAAATCAACATGAATAAGATGACGAATTAGACTCATGTTCAAATCTTCAAATCTTCAAAGAGTATTTCCAGATTTTATGGAAATGATGAACACCAAACCAGAAACCCAGAGACTCAAATTCGTAATATTATCTCAATTTGTAACCAAATTTCACAATTAAACTACCAAAATGCTCACAAATTAATCACGAAACCAACTCAACAATTCTCGTAACCCAATTCATAAACAATCATAACCAATTGACCAAAAACCACTCTCTGTTTTTTAGCTAACTCAGATTCAAACCAATCGATCCAAACCCAAACCAATATCCAATTCCAAATCACCGAACCTTACCAATACCTTAACCACCTAAAATCCAGTCCAATCCTTTCATAATTCAATCAATTAACCTCAAATTGATTCAAATTTAATCAAAAAGAGCAATAACAATACTGAATACCAATTTAAAGTCTAATAATTCAAATAAACAACCAACTCAAGCGTAATTGAGCCCCGAAAGCTCTGATACCACTTGTTCGTTCCTGGATCAATCCTTAATCAACAACCAGATCTCAGATATGTGTGAATACGGTTAATCCTAAATATGGATCTAGCTCATAGTTACGTTTAATTATATGTTATAGTATATATATTATCGGTATTACTATGTGTATGTTAATAATATTAATATGAAGATTGAGAGAAAGATCAGACAGAGGTTTGTTAATTAAATCTCAAAACTTAAATTACTTTGTGAACAGAGTTCACTATATATAGAAGATAGGTCTAGTTCGCTAACATTCCCTAGCGAACTAGACACTACTTCGTTACATACATAAACATAAATAACTTTAACGATTCATCTCCTGATTCGTTAAACATCCTTAACGAATCAGGAGGAAACTAACTTAAGTCTAGTTCGCTAAACATCCTTAGCGAACTAGTCTAATACATTAACGAACTACTATATAACCTAATATTTTATTACATTAATCAAAACGACAAATACGTTGAAGATAAATACAAAGACTCGAGACGCAAAACCATGCACTAACACAATCGTTCAATCAATAACATTACAATCCCAAATTTAACTCAAAATCACATCGAAATATGAATTCATTAAATCATATTATATCTATTATAATTAATCATATTACCATTATTAACTAGGAATCCTTTATCAACGTATCCCGAGAAGCTCGGTCTTATTTAACTTATTTTCCTATCATCGTTTCATCTTCTCTTGTTCTACCTTATCAGGTGAGTAATCACTCCCCCTTTTTAACTCATTTCTACTATTTTGGGGACATATGAGTTTATATTTATTTTATTATTATATATTACTCAACTTTCAATTGTTAGTCATGCGTGTTTAACAATTTATACATAACGTGTATATGCTTATATGCTTTACTTGAATACATGTCGGAGAGGTCCAACATATTCTCAGTCTAGTATGATCATATGCCCGTCGTGTTAGCCATAGTTCAATTTCATCTGACATCGAGCTTACCGACAACATTATTTACTTGCTCATTGGTTAAATTGCTTATCTCACTTGACACTGTTTGTATTTTTCTTTATTAGTTATATATTATTATTGTTGTGTCTTAAACTGGTGTTTTACTCACTCAACAGGTGTTGCTGACAAACCTTTCCATTTTATACGCATATGCAGGTTATTGTTTGAACTAGTTGCAAGATTTGGTGAAGATGTAGTGAAGAATGTAAGTTAGAAAAATTTTAATCAAGATCATTTGTGATATAAGTTGTATTGTCGTATTATTATGGATTTTGTACTTTGTACTTCAATTTTTTGAATCATTTAATCAAATTAAATAGATATTGCCGCTTTTATATATTGCATGATAGTACCTTGAGAGCTGTGAGCAATCATCTCACGCCCCGATATTTCCGCCTTAGGTTGGGGTGTGACAATGGCTACTATGAACGTTAGGCATAAATTATTATACACACATGATTAACAGTTGCAATTGAGTATTAAATAATTACAAAATAATTAGAGGTAAAAAGGAGAGTGAAATGCTCACCTGATAAAGTAGAACAACTAAAGATGAAACGGTGATAGAAAATAAGTTAAATGAGACCAAGCTTCTCGGGATGCGTTGACAAGGGTTCCTCAAACAATGTCAGATGAATGGTTAATTGTATCGATATGCAACCGACTAGAAACAAGAAGAGGAACACGAAGCAGCATGCATTGATAATCTAATTCTTTAAGGGCTAATAACAGCGATGACGGTGAAATGGTGCAGGCATGATTATTTGAATTATGATGATGATTATAGTGTATATTGATAAATGGGTTAGCACGGTTTGTTTAAACAATCATCACGTATACATTTGATCTTGTTTCCTAATACATAGTGTCGATTAGGCCGATTTGGTATGAAGAATCAAAACAACAATTCAATTCCAATTTAGACGCGATGATTTAGGCTCAAGCAATCAAAACGGGTTTGGCTATTCGGGTTTAATATGTGGGTAATTAGGTAGATGGGTTAGGATATATTATTTGCATATCAGCCCCTGAACTATTGAGATGGATTCAAATGGTGATTAAAGTTTAGTTTAGGGTAAAATTTGTATATAAATCAAAGTTATTTTTATGTATTAAATAAATATAATAACAATTAAAAATAAAATAATAAATACTTGATTAGTCCGATATTTTATTAATTAAATTTCTCTAACATCAAAATGGGTCGGGTAAACGGATAAAATACTAAATGGAAAAATCGAGTTGGTATAGCTGGCCAGGATATGAACACGCATCCCTGGCCGGCACCCTTGATTGTAAGAACAAAAATTTAACTATATAGAAGCCAATTTTATCCCCAAATTGATTATAAGAACCATAATTCCTAAATCGATTAAACTTCTTGATTTTGATTCAATTAGTCATACGGTTAATGCTAAACCGAGTAAGAAGATCTCATAACATAAATTAACTACCTTAATGATGTTTAATTGATGGTCAGATAAAACAGTACATCGTCGGATGGACGTGATTACAAAAGGGGTACTGGCATCAAATCATAATGTAATTAACCATAGGCGTTTGCTTCGACAGGTATCTAGCATCGTGCACACGAGTTTAATTGCATTTCTATCAACTCTACGTGGTAATTTAATTTAATGGTAATGATTATTGTGAAAAATTTCTAATCCGCATCACTTTGATTTTGTAGTCTAAATTAATTATGTCGGTAAGAGTCGCTTAAGCATCAAGACTGATTTGCTAGGATCAATTCCATGTTTAGAATGAGAATTATGCTTCAAGAAATCAAACGGGTCTTCGGGTTGTGCATAAACGGTTATGGGTATGGGTAAACTGTAACATCCTGAAATTTCCAAAATAATATTAATTAAATTATTTAATATTGGAGGGAAAGTTTACTCGGGTTAACTAGAAATAATTAAATAGAGTAGGAAGTGGTATGGGTCGGGCTAGTGTTGGGTTATGGACTTGGGTTATGAAGGAAAGAGGGAAGGACCATGGACTTGGGTTATGGACTAAGCGCATGATCCATAATTATATAAGCCTAAATTACCCATTTATCATTCATTTACACATATTCCATACACCACCAAAACACACATTTAGCTCTCTCTCATCCTACCTTCTCTCTCTAGCCGAAATAGAAGAATAATTGATTTCCGACCCGAGGTAATGATAGTATGATATTGTAGAGATCCAAACCCATTAGATTTAGTCACGAAACGACGACCCGACACCGTTAAACCGTTGAAGTCACGAAATCCGGGTGGAATCGGGTATAAACCGAACCTAAGATGAGCTTAGGGATCACCCTAGCCCAGATCTGAATCGAACGGGATCAAAAACGGTGAAAACAGTTGTGAAACGGCTGAGATGTCGTTTTTCCGGCGATATGTCGGTTTTCCGGCGAAGACGGTGCTGGAAAGGCGACGCCAGAGTTGGGTGTACGAGGTAAGGATGTCAGAGAATGTTCTATGACATTCTGACCTAACCCTAAATCATTAACGGGAAGTTAACGAACTAGAGTTAATTCGTTAACGGAGAGTTAACGAATTAGAAATAATTCATCAAGATGATTCGCTAACGAAAGCTTAACGAACTAGCCTTAGTTCGTATCCAATTCGTTAAGGAGATGGATGACGAACTAACTCCAATTCATTAAGCAATTCGTTATGGGAGAACTAACGAATGAACCCCAGTTCGTTAATGGTACAGTTCGTTAAAGGACCAGTTCATTATAAACAAAGATGATGAACTAGATAACGAATCAGACCATGTGCTAGGTAGAGAATTAGACAGTGATCTGATAATGAATTAGACAGCTCGACCCCAGCCAGGGGCTCTGCCCCCTGGACCCTGCTAGGGGCTGCTGCCCCTAGACCCCGCTGCCAAGGGCACTGTCCCCGGACCCCCGTTCGTTGTGGGTTATAATTAGACATAAACGTGAATGGGTAGCGATAGTTAATCGATACGTGTAATTGTTATACAGTTAGCTGTGCACATCTCAAGAAAGGAGTAACCATTAACTGTGAGCGTAACCGCATTCATGTAAGTTTCTAGCCCCATTCCTTGCTATGTTTTCGGGGCTGTGTGCATACTCGATTTGAATTGTGAATACACTTACCTTAAGTGGTAAGTGTATGCTATAATGTTCGATGTGATATATTTATGTATGTTATGAATGGATGTCTGTTTGTGTGCGAACGATCTTCGGATATTGCGCGTACCGTCATTCGGGAATGATCCCCAAGTGGTTACTAGTGTGTATATAAATGTTGTGATGTAACTTGATTATTATATGAATGACATGAAGACATAAAGTGTGTTGTAGACAAGTAGGAGTAGGGTGTGATAGAAGTGGCAAGGGTCTAGTAAAAGTGTTAGTGGCATGACGATAGTACGTGGTAGGGTAAGCCTATGTGTGACTTCATTATTAAAGTGGCAAAGTGGCATAACATTATTCGTTATTAAAGTGGCATAAATGACTAACCTGTAGGGGTAATTAAAAGGTTAAGTTGTAGGGGTAATTAAATGGTTAAGCAGTAGCAGGTTAGACAGTGGATTATGTGTCTTCGGATACGCATATGTTGTGTGTAGTTGTTGTATGACAAGTTGCCTGATTAACTAGAACTCACTCAGCGTAGCTGACTTTTAGTATGCACGCATGTGAGCAGATTAAAGAACTAGCATGAGGATGGCACATGGCATAGAGCGAACGGCTGGCATCTGAAGACGAAAGAAGTGATGTTTTAAATAAGATGTTTTGTGTTATGGTATCAAAGAAAAAGATCTAATGTTTTGTAACGAATGATTCAAGTTAATGTTTTCGCGAAAGTTTTAATTAACTCTGATTTGTAAGAACTATGTTTATGAGTAAATCCGACGCTAAAGTAGGGCTACCGGGAACAGGCCTTACATAAACGAGTCTAAAGGTCCTGATTATTATATAAGTTTTATATAATTTGCAATCTAGTCCCTGAAGTTATTATGTGGAAACAAAATGATATTAAAACTTAGTTTGGGGTTAAAAATGCATAAGATTGAAAGTTATATTTATAAAAATTAATTAAATAAAATAACAATAAAAATAGAATAATAATCATTGATTCCGATGATTTATTGATTAAAAATTTTCTGAAAACGAAAACGGGTCGGGTATTGGATTTAATATAACAAATGAAAAACCCGAGTTGTTACAATGAGATTAATTGAATTTTTATTATGTCTGAATGGTATAATACGATATAGCATAAAGACGTTTTGTTATTGTAACACCACGTAAAAATCCACCATAGAATTAACCTAAAATGCCAAACCAATAAAGTTCAAGGACTAAAAATGAAAATTAGAGACACGAAGATTTTAGCTTGAGAATGTTAGCGCTACTCTAAGGATGCAAATATTAAACCAACTTAAGGACTCCTCAGCGCTGCACGAACGGACAAAAAGGCCATCTTAGCGCAACGCAAAACCTAGCAAAGTAATCAGAGACACGTGTCCAACCACGTGGCACGATTGTACACCCCACGTGTCAACACGTGGCAGATTTCTGCTTCACGTAACCCGAAGATCACAGACATAGCTCCTCCACACGACACGAAGGAGTCAAAATTACCCTATATATAGGAGACTATGGGATTTAGTTTCCTCATCCCAAAAAATACCTTAGTCTACACACACTTAACCTAGAAACCCATGCCCAACTTACCTGGCCAACCGACGACTCGTTTTCTCGAAGAACGTGATAGAACGTCATAGAGACCAAGATCTAGCCGCTAATACGATACAACAACACGAAATCGATACTTTAAATATAATACTTTATTGATAATTTAGTGTAAATACATTAGAGAGAATAATAAGTTATGGAGAGGATAACTTAAACTATGTACAAGTTCTCTACTAAATTATGAGCATAAGCTCCCTATTATAGGCTATTTACAATATACGTTAAATACAAAGACTAATCCGCCTATAACTTATTCGATCGCTACGGACACCAAAACCATGCACTAACAGACTCCCCCTTTTTCGTAGCTATCGAATACTTTATCCTTGAATACTTTAACTGCAAATCACCAGTCACAAACCGTGCACTAACAGAACGTGCTAGAAAGAAGTTCCAAAACCCCGCTACATTTCAATTGTCTTTATTATTGAAACCCTACCAACAATTTGCTTCTCTTTTTCTTATTATTAGCATTCTGAGTGCTCGCATTAAGGTAATGATTATGTTTATGTTATTTAAGTTATATATTAGACATTAGACAAGGCTTTGGCCTTTAACCTTGAAAATATTATAAAGTATTCATAATTGAGTTTTCATAAATGTTACTTCTTGACAAAGTAATTTTAATAAAATTATATTTTGACGGGCATGTAGTAACTACAAGGGGATATCACTAGTAGTGAGTTTCTTGCCAAAGGAAATTAATTCGTATAAACACTAATCAACCACGGGACCCGTTTACTTACCTGGAGAAACTCACCAACGTGTTAGAACCTATTAAGCAAAAGCATGTTATACAAACGTCACATTAAAACAAGTATTTTCATTCAAAAACAAAAGTTGAAAAGTTTATAAATGTTAAACTCAATGGCAATAGCTTAATCATGAAACACCATTCGATATTTATGAACCTATTTATGTATAGGTTAGCATCATTCTCATTCACAATAAAGAAGGTTTCAAGCGCACACCAACGGTACAGGTGAATATGTTAAACCTTTTCAAACAGTCAAAACATATTTATACTCTATAAGTTGAATGAGTTATTTATCTTAAAGACTCAGTCGACGTTTACATAAGATTACGGGATCTCTAAAACTTTATAATACAAATTAGAAAATAAAAAGTAACTCATACCGATTGAACATGTGTATGGATCCAAGCATAATTGTCTAGCCTAAACATTCGAAGGCTACGTGCTCGTGGGCTAACAATCATAACCAGTTCTTCAATAGGGGCTACGTGGCTCGATGAACTATTGTGTATGTAGGGAAGTGGTACAAATCCCAGTAATGAAATACTTTCTGATGAGTTTGTACAAGAAAACTATATTTGTATTGTAACTGTTGTTTAAATATTTTTTTGAGTCATACGTGTTCACAAGTACATAGCTGGCGTATTTTCCACCCATTGCAGGTAATTAAGTTAGTAAGCAATAGCAAGGACTGGAGTCATCATGAAGATAGAAGCTCGCGATACAATATGGCTTGGTTCTTGATAAATAAAATCCTTGTAATAAAAGCAATGTTTTGTAAGACGAATACTTGGGAATTTAATTCTCGAGTAAATCTTCAATGTAAATTAATGTTTTAAACAACCTAAAGTCTTCGGCTAAAATTAACCCGTAAACTCTGATATATTTACAAAACAGGTACCAACTTGTGGTCACACTTCCAAGCCCTAAAATGGGGTGTGGCAGTTACAATTGTAAACCCGTATCAATAAGATCGTATTTTTCAAATCAATAGAGTCGGTGTATGTCGCAAAAGGTAATCTTTGATCTTCCAAGATCAAATTCCATGTATAACACGAGAATTATGGCTCAAGAAATCATTATGTTTAACGGGTTACGGGTTTTGGGTCTGCAAACGAATTTGGGGTTGACATAATATATTTGGCAGATTTGCAAAAAGGTCCTTGATGTTCAAGTGTGGATCCAAAATGGGTCAAAACTTAAGTTTAAGGTAAATTTTGTATATTTAACAAAGTTAAAAATAACAAATAAAGAAACAAAAAATATAATATAAATAAACGAATATTTTATTGATTAAATTACCCAAAAATGAAAACGGATCGGGTATTGGTATATAATATATTAAATGAAAACCCTAGTTGTTACAAAAATATATAACAAAATGCATAGAAAACCCCAATTAAAAAACTACGGGTGGCAATCTTGACCCAAAACCTTTCAAATGGGTCAATTTGAGTTGTTTTAGAAATTAAATGGGTTTGTTTGGGTAAAAGGTTTTAAAAAATAAATGGGTTGGTGTGGGTAAAAGAAATCAATTTGAAATTCCATCTTTTTATTTTCGTGTCAAAATGGGTTGACAAGTTCAAAGAAATGGGCCGATGTTGGTTTGTGTTTTAAGGAAATGTGGCAGGTTTAGGATCGGAACGGGTTTTCATACAAGACAGGTTTCGGCACAAAATGGGTTTTAGATTGGAACGGGTTCGGTTCAGGTTTCAAGCCAACACGAGTTTTCACACGGGACGAGTTAGGTTTTGGTTTCTTTTGTTTCTTTTTGGTCAATTCCGGACTTTCAGTTTAGTTTTTGTAAGGTTTGAATTCTTTTACTTTCATTTTGATTGATTTTTTCGATTTCAATTGATGTGGTTCGGTTTTGGCTTTTTGTTTCATTTTCGTCGATTTTTTTCGGGTGTAGTTCGATTCTTGGTAGTTTTTTTTACCGAACGAGGACAACGTAGGAAACGTTTTAGTGTTTTTACTTTTTTTTTGTTTACGATTTATATTTTGAGTTATGATTTTTTTTTATTATTATTGAATATTTTTTTGAGGGTTTTTTATCACAGCAGAAAATCCATCAAAAAATAATAAAATAATCATAAATTAATATATAAATTAATTTCCCATTATAACGTTTTTTTCGCTTAGCAGTTGCTTTGCGTCTTCTAAATCAACCGTGTTGTTTGTAGGGTTTTCAGATTTGAAGTTTGAGGAGGGGTAGAGACGATTTTTAAGATCTGAGCATCAGATATTCAGATCTAATATGCAGGTTTAACACCTTATTATGTTTTCTATTATTTCCATTAATTTTAATGTTTCACATCTGGCCAATTTAAAGGCTATGGTTTGCCCTTTTAACCAAAATTAAGGGGGTTTTATCACATTTTATGTGAATTTGTTTTCGATAAACTATGTGTGTGTGTCTGTCTGCTCATTTCATTCACAGTTCTTACATATATAGGGAAGATGTTGGATTTGGTGGTGTTTACCTTCGCTCAACTGGATTGGCTGATCAACTTCGTAAAAATAGGGTTTTAAACATCCATCTTTGTGAACAGGTAGTCTGATTAAGCTGAAATGTTGACTTTGAATGTTTATTTACAACAGGGAATTGTTGCAGAATGCTATGGAGTTTGAGATTTTTTTTGAAGTTGCTCGTCACACTAAGAAAGAGTGGAGGATTTCTGAAAAAAAACAAAAGGTTTGAGTATTTATGTATTAGCTTGTGCAATTTATATTGAATCACAAGGCCCGATAGGAGACTATTTTTGCACCAATTGAAAACTTTTGGCATTAGGCCCGATAGGAGACTATTTATGTATTAACTGTGGAAACCACTCTGTGCCAATTTTTGCCCTCCAAATATGTATAAAATGGTTTTTAAATTTGTCCGCAAGGGCAATTTTGGCATAAAGAATTGATGTTAGGGTTAAGATTTGATGTTAGGGGCAATTAGGAAAGTAACAGTAAACAATAATTGTCTATTATATAAACAATTAAAGTAAGGCTTTAGTTGCACAGTTTTCATGATTTTATGGGTTAATTTTTAAGATTGTGCTTCTATTAATCTGTTTTTGTAGTTGGATGTTGTTTAGCTAATGGTTCTCTTGTTCAAACCCAAGAGATTCTTGGTTATGTGAAGTTCGTACGGCTTTTGGCTGATTACATTGATGATGAAGACACCTTGAGTATGGAATCGCAATACAAACAGTTCATTCTTTCATCTAAATCATCTTTTTTTCAACTAATGCCCAAAAATAGTAAGTATATACAAATCCATACACACATGTAGTGCTATTAACAAGCCGAGCTGGGCTCATTTATGTTTACCAACAGAAATGTTGAGTTCAAGCTCGGCTTGTAAAAACTATTTTCATGTATACGAAAAACTAACACATAGTTAAAAGAAATCATGTTTTTTTATAAATCAATGTTTTGGAAAACGGGCCATTTTAAAAAGATATCGGTTTTGCTCGGGTCAAAACGGGTCAATTTAAAAAGGTATTGGGTTGGTTCGGATCAAAAGAGGTCATTTAAAAAAGATATCAGTTTCGTTCGGGTCAAAACGGGTCAGTTTAAAAAGGTATTGGGTTGGTTCGGATCAAAACAGGCCATTTTAAAAAGATATTGGTTTTGTTCGGGTCAAAACGGGTAAGTTTAAAAAGGTATTGGGTTGGTTCGGATCAAAACATGCCATTTTAAAAATATATCGGTTTCGTTCGGGTCAAAACGGGTCAGTTTGAAAAGGTATTGGGTTGGATCGGATCAAAACAGACCATTTTAAAAAGATATCAGTTTCGTTCGTGTTAAAATGGGTCAGTCTAAAAAGGTATTGGGTTGGTTCGGATCAAAACAGGTCATTTAAAAAAGATATCAGTTTTGTTAGGGTCAAAACGGGTCAGTTTAAGAAGGTATTAGGTTGGGTCAGATCAAAACAGACCATTTTAAAAATATAATGGTTTTGTTCAGGTCAAAACCGGGTCAATTTAAAAAGGTATTGGGTTGGTTCGGATCAAAACATGCCATTTTAAAAAGATATCGGTTTCGTTCGGGTCAAAACGGGTCAGTTTAAGAAGGTATTGGATTTAAAGGTTAGTTGTTAATTTTTGTATGAACTTTAGGTGAATAAAGTTTGCTACTTTGTTAGTAAATGTTGGATGTTTTAGATTATCCATCTGAAATGCTTCTGAAACATAAATTTTGTTAGATTGAATTAGATCATACATACCACTGAAGGTTAATAAGATTCTTGAAGATATTTTTTTTTGTAATATATGCAGGCACAGTAATTTCTCAACAGCATCTTAAACTCCATGATTAGGTTTCTTTTTGGTGGCTACACACAAGAATTCCAAGAGTAACTTAGGTGCTTGATCGTCCCTATGCAATTTCAATATAAGATTTGGAAATGGGATAATAATCAATTTTAAATGTTAAGAGTAAACAAATTTTTAATATTTATATAAATAAATACATAAACTTCATAATCTGATGCATATACTTTTTTTTGTAGGAAAAAGCCCAAGCCCGTCGAGGCCCTGATTGATTCTTTGTTTGGGTACCGAAAGTAGACATCATGGTGGTTACTTTGAGATGAAGGCTTCTTAAGTAAATACGAAGTAAGATTCTTTTTTGTTTCATGTTGTAACCAGTAGGGGTATTTTAGTCTTTTAATCACAGAAACATAAATATTGTTTTCAACTGTTTATTGATTATAAAATTTATCTAAACTAAATATTGGCGGCACGCATTTTAATCTTTGAACACAAACTACCTGATACCTAATCATGTTTGACTTTAATGAGGTCAAAGTTGACATCTGGTTGAAATGGGCTGGCCACCAGAACATTTAAATCACTAACGGCATATTGGGTATTACTGGTAGTGAATATGTTCTCACTGTGTGTATTTCCAAATTTTAGATTGGTACGTGATTCAATTATATGAACCAATAATTATGATGACAAAACCATACATGCTCAGTTAATTATAATTTCATCTTTGAGAAAAAAAGTATGATGGAGTTTTATCTGAGTTGGAGATCTTAGGATTAAAATGTGTATGATTTAACAAATTAGGATTAACGGTGTTGTAAATGCAGAAATGGTGATTTTGATCTTGAAAAAATACTGCTTATCGAAGCCATCTAGCTCTCATTTGAGGTACTTTCATGTAGATAAAGATTAAGATTGTTAATCGATACATATCTCATCATCTTGTGAATTGTTCCAACATATTGGTGATCATTAGGAGGACAACAAACTCCACTGTAAGTATGGTGAGTTGCATTAATTCACGCAACAGCTATAGCCCCGCTCCACAAGGGTAGAATTGTCAACGAAAACGGACATGGTATTGGAAGGTTTTGAAGAATGAATGATGGTAGCCATGGTTTTAGAGGGTTTTGAAGAATATATGATAGTAGCCATGGTTGTTTCATTGCCCGAGGCTTGGCAACAATGCATCCTTTTCTCCATGTGAATCAAAAAAGATGAACCGAGTGAGTATAAAGAGCTTTATAAAGATGTTTTGTTATTAGGTTCTTTATAAAATTTAAGCTTAATCATTTATTCAAATTGTGATTCAAAATATATGCATACTTGAATCTCCCCATTGGCTCCTTGTTGTTCGTGCGAACAATATATTAAGAGAGAATTAAAAAACTAATACGAATGTGATCGCGTTGTGCAAATTGTCATCGCCGCAGCATCGCGCGGGTTTTTTGCTAGTGTGTGTATATATATATATATATGGGAGGGTTATTTTGAGAACCATGATGAGTTTTAAGAACTTTAAGAACTCAATTTTGAACCACAAATTTAATTAAATGATATGAAATATGTGGCTGAGATTAAATTTGATTAAAAAATGAAGCAGGAGAGAAAATAAGTATTTTTGATAATTACACAAGTTTAAACGTTAGTTACACATATATAAAAAGTCTATTCGGTGTGTAAAAAATACTGTAATTTTTTGTACATCACTTATACTTACGTATTACACACGTGTAAAAAAATTCAAAAAAAAATTGTTACGTTGAGTTTTTCAAATTCTTAAAACTCAAAGTGGTTCTCAAAAGAAATCAATCATATATATATATATATATATATATATATATATATATAAAAGGGTTATAGCCCTGCTTGCGGTGCGCACATATGATGTATATATGTGTGAACCCTCGGGTGGGCAAAAGTGAAATTGCACTAATTTTGACGTTATTTTACTAATCTCGTGAAAATAACGTTAAAAGTGACGGACGGTTAATTAGGCATCATGTAGTGGCGTTGATAGCCGAAAGACAAGGGTACATGCACCGATCAGCCGGTGTCCCGATGATTGAGTGCTATGTGCCTTATGTCCAAGGCTTGATGCAAAACTACTGTCGAGCCGGGGGTCTCACCGGAAGCAGCCTCTCTATCCTTATGGGGTAGAGGTAAGGCTGTCTACATCTTACCCTCCTCAGACCCTACTATAGCTTTGCTATTGGTGGGATATACTGAGTACGATGATGATGATGATGATGATGATGATGATGATATGAAAGGGTTAAAATAAAAGAACAAAGTTTTGTAGAAAGAGTAGGAATGACATAAAATTTAGAGTTAGGAAACTATTTGGTAGTTTAAAAACTACCAATCTCAACCACTAGATCAAAGATCCAAGGACTTAGATTTATTCTTACTCTTTCTAGGAACCTATCTCTTTTTATTATAACTCACCTTTTATATATATATATATATATATATATATATATATATATATATATATATATATAGTTTATGGTTTTCGCCTTTTGTATCTTAAGTCACATTTTTTATCTTACAATAAGTATAAAAATAGATAACACTAAAAATAAGTTAGCTTCTGGATTCACTTGATCCCGATACCTAACATTTGAGTTTTTGCCGACCAACCGTGAGTTCAATAGATGTAGACCCGACCTCTAGGGTTACCATATATTATATACAAAGAAGAAGATAAGATATTAGTCCAGTATAATGTGGTTTAAATGCATAATTAGTATTTTGATTTTACAAGTAACAAATTAAAATCTTAGGAGAAAGTCCTAACAATTATTATCTAACTATCTATATAATTGCCTATCATGAAATCCTATGTGTCACTCTTAGGTTGCCCCTCCATTCTCTAGAGCCACCAGATTGCTTGATTTCTAAATGAAGGCTTCTCATACATTTGACTCGAAATCGTGGGTATGGGTCTTACCAAACCCAGATAGTCTTTAAATGGGTTATAACATCTCATTTATTTCTGAAACTCTTTCATAATCAGACAATAATTTTCGCGAGTCATGAATCTCACTAAACCCGGATAACCCTTAAACGGGTTGTAACATCTCATTTATTTGTGGATTAACCCCTTAATCATCAAAGAATAATTTTCATGAGTTATGGGTCTTACCAAACCCTAATAGCTCTCAAATGAGTTATAAGATCTTATCTATTGGTAAATACTTTCACCCTTAAACCCTAATTTAATTTATCTTCTTTACATGTTCTCCATTGTTGGTATATCATCTCCATCGCCGGTTAAATTCTGATACTACCCGCCATCGTCAACTACATCAACGACCCCTTTTTCATTAAACAAATATTTGTGTTCATATTTGTTCATTAAAAAAATCAACATGTTCATGTATTATTGTTCGTTAAAAATCTAAAAAAAACCTGCACATCTCAATTGAAAGTACCCAAACGCAAAATAATATAATAACAAACTAATATATATCAATTAAATTAAAACAAACTACGTTAAAAAATAAAATAAATCATCATCAAATAGCAAAACGATTAAAAACAAAATTTTATATAAACTCCCATAACACGGGAGGATCAAACTAGTATATAATAATTAAGAAGTTTGGCGACACAGTCGCGTGAGTGGTCGCCAAACTTCTTATTTGTTTTTAATTTGTTTTACATTTTCAATTTCGTGTTGGTCCGTTGTTGTAAAATACGGGGTTTTTTTGTCGTTGATACCGTCAAATGATTCCAACCAAATTTGTGTCAGCTCGCGGTCGCAACCTAAGGTTTTTTTTCCGTGATTTATTAGCCCATCGACTCTGGTCAAACCCGCGTAAGTCAAGACTACAACGCACCTATATTTTTTGTTTCGCCATGGTCTTTTTTATGTATATATGTTAATTTTTTGTATTTTGAGTGTGGACAGATTAACATATTGCTTTAATTTCAAAGTCGTAACCTGATTCCAATCGAACCCTCGTCACTTCACCAACACACCACATGGTTTTCTATGTACGATTTAGTTTCGACAACGTCGATTCCGACCGAATTCGCGTTAGTTTGCGAACGCGCAGCGTGGATTTTTTTTATCACTTTTTTGTCCCTCGATTCCATAATCAATGAATTCGTGTAAGTTCGCAACTACAACGAGCGTGTTTTTTTTCTTCGCCACATTTTAAAAAAAAATTAAATATGTTAAATTGTTGTATTTAAGAGAAGACGAATTTATGGTTTGTGTCACACTCCAAACCACGGCCTAGGTGTATGACACATATGTTGGTACCACATTTGTAAATAAATCAGAGTTACGTTTAAAAGAGAAAGTCTTTAGAAACACGTGGATTTAAAATATAATATCTACATACACAAAAGACGGGATTTAAAAGTTCCCGTTTAGTTTTTAGAGAATACTTGTTTTAATTACAAAACCACCATTAATATTATAATAAGTTTAATAAAAAGATCCGAGCCATCGGATATCTTGAGCACTTCGTCATCCGAAGCTCTAACCTTTATCACCTACAAAATGTTAACAAAATACGTCAGCAACGAATGCTGGAAAATATGATGACGCTATAAATATTTTTCTATACTTGATAACCCCTTGAGACTACGTAGGTCTCGGCCCATCGTGTCTTAGGAATAACCAAGTTAAAACAACATTATTCATACACTCGAGTCTCTACACTCGAAACCCCAGCAAACACCGCATCGTTCGACTAGTTGAGTACCTATGCGTATACACAAGGTCATACTCCCCGCAGGCAGCGTAATTGTGACCAGGTGTGATGTGCCAATCACATATGTAAGGATCCAAACAAAAGTACACGATAGCCTGAGGCTAGTGTTTATACCCTTGTTCATAAATGTTTTAAAGACACTTAGTCTCATGTAAACTTTTTTCATTTAACATGTTTGACTCGTTTCAAAACAAGTTTGTAAAGTTGGGGCGTATTCACCTTTTCAATTTGGATCGGCTTCAAACATCGTCCGAGGGACTTTCCCGTTGATATCTCGCACCTATAGTACGAGTATAACCTTTTGTTAGTCGGATATACAATCCGTCTTAAGACCGTTATTCTTTTATAATCTTTACCTCGATTATGTGAACCTTTAGTTCAAATCTCTTTTCTTACTTTAAAACCTTTAGTTAAAAAGTATTCTTTTCTTTTATAAATTAAAAGTCTTTCTTTTAATTTATATTATAAACCTTTAGTTTATTTCATAAAACCCTACGTTTCTTCTTCTCTAAGAAACGTATTCTTTTCTTTATTATTTAAGAATAGTTATTATTACTTAAATAATATTTCTATAACATAGAATCATGTCTATATAATCACACACACACACACAAATATATATATATATATATATATATATATATATATATATATATATATATATTCACAATTTCTTTCTTTCTTTTTCTTTGTTATATTTTCTTTTATACTATCGTGGTATCGAGTATAACCTCGACTTAGGGTTTTTAGCCTTTTAAAATATTTTATTGTTATTTTATTTGGGCATTATGCCTACCTTCGTTGGCTTACGAACCCGACACACTCGAGCAGTACTTCAACACCGTTTCGCTTTCATTATCTACTTGCTCAAACTCTTCTTCTCGTCACTTTTTGCTTAGCACGCAAAATGTTGTACACCAATACTTCACCACTCATCGGCACGCTTTACGAGGCTAGTCATGATGTCAGTGATGGCAATCTCCTTCTTGATTGGGAAGTTGGTGGAAAGTGGCACGAACTACGAGGAAATGGGCACGATAATCTAGGAATATGAGCACGGATTTCGAGGTAGATCGATGGTATGATTGTGGGATTCTAGAGAGATGTTAGAGAGGGAGTGGAATGTGATTTTGGTGTGTGGAATGTATTGAACCTGGAGTTGCTATTTATAGGCAAAAACAGGAAAGCCATCGCGATACACAATGGCCTTTGCTTGGCCCGTCGCGTATCGCGACGTAGGTCACGCCAGTCACCATATAGGTCTGCCACGTGTTAGACGGTGTGCCGCGTGTCAACACGTGGCAGACGATGTGTCACGTGTGGCCACGTGGCGGACGATGTGCCACGTGCCTCGTTGTCAGACAACCCACCGCGATACGCGATGGGTTTCCCTTCTGATTCATCACGTATCACGATGGGTCAGGAAAACCATAATTTTCTTTTTAAACCCTAAGGTTTGGAATTTGACAGTTTTGACCCCTTGACTTTGGAAACTTGATGTTTTGAACCCGAAACTTTCACGATGTTACATCCTCCCCACCTTGAAATAAATCTCGTCCTCGAGGTTGCTTCTTTAGAATAAGTGGGGGTATTTCTTTCTCATTTCGGATTCGAGTTCCCAAGTGTATTCGGGGCCCCTTCGGGAGTCCCACTTTACTTTTACGATTTTCAACGTTGTTCTTTTTAATTTCTTTGTTTTCGAATCTTCTATTTGAATTGGTCTCTCAATAAATTTTAAGTTCTTGTTTATTTCAACGTCTTTTAATGGCATAGATAGAGATTTGTCGGCTAAACACATTCGCAGATTGAGACATGGAACACGTCGTGTATCCCTTGCATTTCCTCGGGTAGTCACAAGAGGTATGCAACAGTTTCAATTCGTTCGAGTACCTCGAAGGTTCCAATGAATCGAGGATTTAGCTTTCTTTTCTTTCCAAAGCGAATGCCGCCTTTCCATGGCGAGACTTTTAATAACACTTTGTCACCAACATTGAATTCCAACGGCTTACAACAGACATCAGGGTATCTCTTTTGGTGATCGTGTGCCGTCTTAAGTCGTTCTCGGCTTTGGAGAATCTTGTCAGTGGTTTCTTGGACTATTTCGGGTCCAGACAATTGATTGTCTCCGGATTCAGACGGCAGATGGCCGTTCTACATTTTCGACCATATAACGCTTCAAATGGTGCGGATGGAATACTCGTGTGATAGATATTATTATACGAGAATTCTATTAGGGGTAAGTGGTCATCCCAACTTCCACATAAATCTATCACACAAGCGCGGAGCATGTCTTCCAACGTTTGAATTGTCCTTTCACTTTTCCCATCATTTTCTGGATGATAGGTGGTGCTAAGGTTTAACTTTGTTCCTAACGCTTGTTGGAAGCTTTTCCAGAAATGAGATGTGAAACGACTGTCTCGATCAGAAATTATAGACAACGGTACTCCTCGCAAATCTATCCATTGAGTATGACTCATTGATGGGTATGAAGTGAGCAGATTTTATTAGTCGATCCACAATAACCCAAATAGCATTTTGTTGTCGAGTCGTTTTTGGGAGTTTTGTGATAAAATCCATGGTTATTAACTCCCACTTCCAAACGGGAAGTTCGGGTTGCTGAAGCAATCCCGAAGGCTATTGGTGTTAAGCCTTGACCTTCAAACAAGTTAAACATTTCGCAACATGCGAAGCGATGTCCTTTTTCATCCCATTCCACCAGTAGTTTGGTTTAAGACTTTGGTACATTTTGTCACTACCGGGGTTTATCATGTACTTGGACTTATGAGCTTCGTTCATTATTCTTTCACGCAACTCTCGAACGATTGTTAACCAAATCCTATTACCGAGTCTAAGGATACCATCGTCACCCTTGACTAGCGAGTCAATGGTGCCGTTGCGTTTTTCATCGGAGATCTTGTTTTCATTGATAGTTTGAATTTGAGCGGATTTGATTTGTTCGAGAAGATCTACTTGAAGTTCTACTATTAAAGCTCGGACTCTTTTTGGCCTTTCATGCTCCTTACGACTTAAGGCATCGGCCAAAACGTTGGCTTTGCCTTCATGATAAACGATCTCGCAGACGTAGTTGTTGAGAGTTTCCATCCATCGTCGTTGCCGCATGTTAAGCTCTTTTTGTTCGAAGATGTGTTTTAAGCTTTTATGATCGGTATGCACGATAAATCTTACTCCATAGAGATGGTGTCTCCATATATTTAATGCAAAGATTATGGCACCTAACTCTAGATCGTGAGTTATGTAATTCTTTTTGTGCACCTTGATTGGACGAGAGGCGTAAGCGATTACTTTCTTACGTTGCATTAGTACGCGTCCTAAATCAGAATGAGACGCGTCACTAAAGACAACGAAGTCTTCTGTACCTTCTGGAAAGGCCAGTATAGGTGCTTGCGTAAGCTTTTGTTTTAGTATATCAAACGCCTCTTGTTGTTTAGCTCCCCATTCGTACTTAATGTGTTTGCGCGTCAAAGAAGTTAGGGGAACGACTATAAGAGAAAAGTTTTCAATGAACCTTCGATAATAGCCGGCTAAACCTAAGAAACTCCGAATCTCCCACTTTGAGATGGCTTCTATTTTAGCAGGATCGACTTGAATACCATTCACATTTATGACATGCCCAAGAAATTGCACTTCGAGCAACCGAAACTTGGATTTTGAGAACTTGGCGTTCAACTTCTCGGTTCTAAGTATTTCAAGTATGGTTCGGAGGTGAATTTCATGATCATCCTTAGACTTAGAATAAATAAGTATATCGTCAATGAATACGATAACAAATTTATCCAAGTAAGGCTTGCAGATTCGATTCATCATATCCATGAACGCGGTTGGCGCATTAGTAAGTCCAAATGGCATAACGGTGAACTCATAATGGCCATACCTCATTCGGAAGGCAGTTTTCAGAAATATATTCGGATTGGAATTTGAGTTGATGATAACCAGAACGAATATTGATTTTGGAAAAGAAGCTTGCACCTTAGAGTTGGTAAAAAAGATCATCGATTCGAGGAAGTGGATAACGGTTCTTGATGGTAACTTTGTTCAAACGCTCTATGGTCGATACACATACGCATGGATCCATCCTTCTTCTTGACGAATAGTATCGGTGCTCCCCATGGTGACGAACTTGGTCGAATTAATCCTTTCTCAAGAAGCTCGTCGAGTTGTTTCTTTAGTTCCTTCATTTCAGTCTGAGCAAGACGATATGGAGCTTTGGTGATCGGAGCAGTACCGGGAATAAGATCGATCCTAAACTCTACCTCACGATCGGGAAGAATCCAGGAAGTTCTTCGGGAAAAACATCAACAAAGCCGGAAACAATAGGTACGTCCTTTATCTCCTTTGGTTTGGATTCTTCAGCGACGTAGGCCATGAATGCTAAGCATCCTTGATTTAAACATTTGTTAGCCCTAATCATGGAAATTATGCTAACTTGTCCAGCATCTTTGTCCCCTTCAATTCGAATGGTTCGTTTATCAGTGGATTGAAGTTCGACGGTTTTACTATTGCAAATGATACGATCATGGTTGTCGGATAACCAATCCATACCAAGTACAATATCAAAACCAGCAAGAGTCATTGGCAATAATTGAATGGGCAGAATGTAGCCAGCTAAAAGAATCTTTCCGTTTTCAAGAGCTTCGAAGATTTTGACTATTTCTCCGCTAGCAGTCTCGACGCTTAGAGATGTATTTAGTTTTGTTAAAGGTTCATTTAATAGACTACAAAAGCTATAATATATAAAAATTAAATTGGCACCCGAATCAAACAAAACTCTAGCATAAGTGTCGTTGACTAGAAACGTATCGGTAATGGTTTTCGGCATGCTAGTAGCCTTTTTGGTGTCGAGGACGAAGACTCTTGCATTGCCCTTCTTGTTTTGACCACTTCCACCCGCACCACCATTCGTGGGTTTGTTCTTGGGGCACTCAAAGCTTAGATGCCCCATTTCTTTGCAGTTGTAACAGGTCATTTACTTCTTCCAGCAATCGGCCGATGCGTGGCCAGGTCGATGACACGATTCACAGACATTTGCCGTAGAATCTGAAACATGTCGGCATTGTCCTCGGTGACGCTTTCTGCATATCTTGCAAAATGGAGCGTTTGAATTAAATCCAGTTCGGGTTTTATTTTGCGCCTTTCCCTTGAAGTGGGCGCTTCCTCCAGCCTTCCCTTGGTTGTTGGTCATCGTAACCTTCTTGTCTTCCTTTTTGTTGCGGACAAGGCCGCCCATCAAATATCCAGCTAACTCCATCGCGGAATCAGCAGTTTGAGGAAGATGAGACCTCACCATGTCGCGGATTTCCCGCGGCAATCCCCATATGTATCGTGTTACTTTGCTGGACTCAGGGTTAACCAGCTGGGGAACAAGGCGACAGTACTCATGGAACTTCGTATTGTACTCACGGAGATTTGTCCCTACGACCTTATGGTTTAGAAATTTGGTTTAGATTTGGTCGGATTCATGCATAGGACAAAATTTCGCCATCAACATTTCTTTGAATTCTTCCCATGAAAGATTGTACAGTACTTGACGTCCTTTGCTTAATATCAGCGTGTTCCACCATTCCAACGGCTCACCTTTGAACATCTGAGCAGAGTATTGTATCTTATCTTGATTAGAACACTTGCTTACGATAACAATTGATTCCATCTCCTCGAGCCATCTAACAGTCGTGATAGCTCCATTGTCTCCATGAAATTCTTTAGGTCCAAAATATATAAAGTCTTTGAATGGGCACCCTCCAATATTCAATTTCTTAAACTCTTGATGAATTCCACCATCGGCATTTGACTCGTGAACACTCTCCTCAACATGGGATGGTTTCGGACGGGATTTAACGGATTTACGGGAGAGTTCAACGGATTGAGAATTTTTATATTGGTTGGATTGAGATCTAGCTTCAGATTCAACCCTAACGGCATCTTTTATCATTTGTTGAATTTGATTCATGTATTTATCGGGAATTTGTTCGTCTTGTTCTTTTTCATGATCTTTCCCTTTCTCTTTTCGATTACCTGCTTCTTTTCGAGATTTTTCAATATTATTGCTTTGTTGTGACATTTTTTTCTTTATATTTTCAACTTTTCTTTAACTAAAATTTAACAAATTTATTTTATTTAAAACATACATTTATTTCATAAAGATATATATATATCATAAAATGATATATATATTTATTTTTCAACATATATATATATATATATCGTTTGATTGATATATATATATATATATATATATATATATATATATATATATTGATGGATCTATCCTTATCCAAGAACGTCTCAACGTTCCATATTATACATATTTTACACATAACATAACAAGTTTACATCAAATACACAACTTTTCCACACTCGTTCTTCTTTCCTCTCATCAATCTTTGATAAAATTCTTGACAATCTTTGTCATTTTGTTTCATTTTCTTAGAAGTTTCTCTCCAATCTTTTTCTTCTTTTTTCCATCCACTGCTATCTTCTTTCTCAAGTCATCAGTTTCATGCAAGGCTCGGTCCAAATGCTCTTCCTGTGACTGAGGGATCTCGTTTGGATATCCGTATCTTGGGGTGGGTCGCGGTAACCCATCATTACTACATCATAGTGGTTCTTTGGATCAGGATATGGAGATTCGATCACATCAGGTGAGTAGTTGAAGAACGCCTCGGAAGCTTCGTTTTATTGGCGGATTTCATCCACTTGTTCTTCTTCGGTTGGGATTGTGCCTTGGTAGGGTAGAAAACTTGATGACGATTTGTTTCGGAGTTCCTCGAGATATCGCACCTAAGGACCAACAAAGCCATAACTTGGGTTTTGGGGAGAGAACGATTCCTCCATTGGTGTCGATACTTCATTAGGGTTCTCAGGGTATTCCTCTTCCGGGTCCTCTTCGAATTCTTCCTCCAGATCCTCTTCTTCCTCAGGTTCCTCTTCCTCCATTAGTTGAGCAGTCTCCTTCACTATCGAGGGCATACGAAAACTTTCATACGGCATCATTACTTTCATCTTAGGCTTGCGGGATGGTCCTTCATCGTTGTTGGGGCGAGAGTCAATAGAGTCAACTGCAGAGTTTCCAGTGTGCCATCTATGTTGGTCAGAATGGCATTGCATCCAATCAGATGAGTCGGAAAAAGGTTCCTCCATGGTCGGTCAGTTGGAGAGGAAAGCGTATGATGGATGAGGGTTTGGTGGTAGGTATGTATAACATCCCGTTTTCTGATTTCGGTTAACAAACGAAATATGAGTTAATATGAGTCGGGCTAGTGTTGGGTAAATGGATATGGGTTATGGATTTGGGTTATGAAAGAAAGAAGAAAAGACCATGGGCTTAAGCCTATGATTAATAATTATATAAACCATTAATCACCCATTTAATTCATTTTACACATACTCCATACACCACAAAACACACACTTAAGATCTCTCTCTCTCTCTTTCTCTCTAGCCGAAATATAGAAGAGAAAACCGATCCCGACCCAAGGTATGATAGTATTTTGTTGTATGAGCTTAAACCCGTTAGATATAGTCACGAAACGACGAGCCGACATCGTTAAACCGTTAACGTAACTAGATCCGGGCGGAATCGGGTATTAACCAAGCCAAAGATGAGCTTAGGGATCACCCTAGCTCAGATCTGGATCGAACGGGGCGAAAAAACGGTGAAAAACGAGTTAAAACTCTTTTTTTCCGGCGAATCCGCGGTTTCCTCCGGTGACGGCACCGGAAAGGCGGCGCCGGAAAAGTTAAATACGAGGTGGGTAATGTCAGCGAATGTTCTGACATTCTCTAACCTAACCCTAAATCGCTAACGGGAATTTAACGAATTAAGGGTGATTCGCTAACTGATTCGTCTTAGGGAGCATAACGAACTAGCTCTAGTTCGTGTCCGGTTCGTTAAGGGAAAGGGTAACGAATTACCCTTGATTCGTATAGCCAGTTCGTTAAAAGAAGATAACGAATTAGAAGGACCGATTCGTTACCTAGACTGGTTCGCTTTGGACTGATTCGCTAAGAGTCCAGTTCGTTAGGGGATTCAATTCGTTACAGGAACCAGTTCGTATGACAACCCGATACGTTAAGAATAATGTAACGAATTAGAAGTTTTATGAAATGACAGAACAGTCCCTGGACTTATAAAAGAATAGGTTAATTACAAAGAAGCCCATGGACTTTTTAAGTTAGAAAATTTATTGATGATTCAAAATTCTAATGGAAAATGTGTTAAGACAGCTCGACCCCAGCCAGGGGCTCTGCTCCTTAGACCCTGCTAGGGGCTGCCGCCCTAGACCCCGCTGCCAGGGGCGCTGCCCCTGGACCCCCATTCGTTGAGGGTTATAATTAGACTAGAAACGAGAGATGAGTAGTGATAATTAATTAATGCATGTAATTATTATACAGTTAGCCGTGCCCAACTGAAGAAAGGAATAACTATTAACGGTGAATGTAACCGACTTCAGGTGAGTTTCTAGCCCCTTTCCTTGTTATGTTTTCGGGGCTGTGTGCATACTCAATGTGATTAGTTAATACACTTACCGTAAGTGGTAAGTGTATGCCTTATATGATTATGTATAAATGATTGTTTGTCGGTACGTAAACGATCTTCGGATATTGTATGTACCGTCGGGTGATAGTTGAAGATATGAATGATATGTATATAAGGTATGAATGATTGCTTGTCGATCCATGAACAATCTTCGGATATTGCACGTACTGTCAAGGTATAATGTTATGTATATTGTACGAATGATATGTATGCATGTTATGAATGAATGTAAGAGATAGTCAGGTACAGAGGAAATGGACTGAGCCTTAATAATACTCAAGGTAGACAGGGACCGGACCCTAATAATATCCGCGGCAGAAAAGGGACCGAGCCCTTTATAAATCTTGAGGCAGAAAGGGACTGAGCCCTAATAATACTCAAGGCAGAAAAGGGACCGGACCCTAATAATATCCGAGGTAGAAAAAGGGACCGGACCCTAATAATATCCGAGGCAGAATAGAATAACGTAAAATAGAATTTAGAATAAAGTATGAAGGTAATTATGTATATTATGAACGAATTACGAAAGTATAAAGTACGTATGGAAGTACGTAGTTATGAATGTATTGAATGTTGTATGATTAACTAGAACTCACTCAGCGTAGCTGACTTTTAGTATGCACGTAGGCTAATCGACTGAGGCAGTTGGCTTAAGGAAGACACATGGCAGGATCCGAAGAGACTTGCATCTGGAGATTTGTCGTGATGTTTGAAATACTATGTTTTATGTATGTTTTTGAAAGACAAGTTATGGATGTTTGTAATGAATGGTTGGCTTTTATATTATTCCGCGAAAGTTTTTATTAACTCTGATATTTAGAACCGCGTTTATGAGTAAATCCAACGTCCAAATGTGAGGCACCGGTAACGGGGCCTTACAGTATGTTGAAGCACCGGATAGGTAATATGGCGGAATATCCGATGGTTGATATGTTGGAATATCGGAAGGATGATATGTTGGGACTTCGGATGGATGGTACATGGGTATGCTTGACGGGTGGTAGCTTGAATGCCTTGGAGGATCATTTCTTGTCATGGGCGGACTATCAGGTAAATTGATTGGACAATGCTCAGTTCCAGGGAAATATATCGGCTTGGTTCGGTCAATGTATTTTTCTTGGTTGAAGAAAGTCTCATAGTAGTCCTCGCCTCTCACACCCCGGTTTAGGGCCTAGGCATGTGACCACAAGTTGGTACCTGTTTTGAAAATACATCAGAGTTGCGGTTTATTTTAGCAGAAGACTTTGGTTGAATAAAATATTAATTTATTTGAAAACTTCTCGGATAATAAATACCCGGTGTTTTATTTATAAATTTTGTTTAAATACTGTTTGCAATATTTTAATAATTTAAAACTGAGCCATCATTACCTTGCGAGTATCCAACTCCATGAATGTCTATAATGTCTTGATACCTGTGCTAATCTATTTCCCTGAAATGTGGGGAAAAATACGTCAGCTATATGCTACTGAACACGTATGACTCTATAAAACATTTGAATGACATTACAATACAAATATAGTTTTCTCGACAATCTCAGCGGTAGAATTTCTACTTCCGGTATATGTACCACTGCCCTATACACATAACGGTATTCTCCGAGCCACTAGGCCCTAAACAAAGTCTCTAGTCATGACCATTTAGCCTGCGGCTACCTAGCCTTTGACTGATTAGGCTTACCAGTTATGTTTGAATCCAGACACATGCATATTCGGTCTGAGTTGATTTTATTCTCTACTTTGTATTATAACCTTTTAGAGATCATGTAATCTCTTGAAATCATTAACTGACTCGTTAAGACAAACACTCATTCATCTTGTCGAGTATAAATATGTTTTGATTGATTGAAAAGGTTAACGTATTCACCTGTACCGTCTTTGAAACCTTAACTGTGAATGACTGATTGATTGAATGACTGATTAATTGATTGATTGACCTATAATAAAATAGGTATATAAATATCCGGATCGTCTCTTGATCCGGCTATAGACCTTTAGTCTGGTTTAAATAGCTTTAAACCTTGATTGATCATTTGTTTGAATAAAATATTTAGACCTGTAGTCTGTTAGTTTATTTACTAATCATATGCTGAGTTTCTTCTTCGTAAAGAAATATCTATAATATGTTTCTTCTTCAAAAAGAAACAGTCATTGACTGCTACCTTTGTATGTAAAATATTATGTTTCTTAATCATGAAGAAACAATATATTAACAATATTCTTTGTATATAAAATGTTACGTTTCTTAATCACGAAGAAACTATATATCCTTATGAATGTAAAATTGATTTTTCTTAATTGTAAAGAAACACTATTATAATCCTTTGTATGTTTAAAGCTTATGTAAACATAATCAATGTTTGGGCTATACCCCTGACTATGGTCTAAGCCATGTAATAAAATAATAAAATAATGACTTAGGCAGAACCCCTACCTTACACGGGTATTCGGAGTTTATTTATGTCTAAGCTTGTACGATCAGTACTTCTACTCTACTTCGGGTACTATGGTTCAGATTGACGGAACTTCGAATCTTGACACGCTTTACGAGGTTCGGCAAGCAAAACGAGGTAGAGAGAGTAAACTCTAGAGAGAGAAAGATTTTGGTGTGAGATTTGAAGTGCCATGAGCCCCCTTTTAAGGCTGATTTGCAACCCATCGCGATACGCGATAGGTATTCTCTAACCCGTCGTGTATCGCGTCGTCGCAATTTAACGCCGCCATCCTACCTTGTGACACGTGTCCGCTGACTCATCAAGGTCCATCGCGATACGCGATGACCTATGTTTTGGGCTCATCGCGTTGCGCGATGGGTTCCTGAATTCAATCTTTCACTTTTTGTCCCTTGTCTTTTGTTAGCTTGTCACTTCGGGGTCTAACTCCCATTGTCCAAAAATACTAAGGCGGCTCACGGCGATGCGAGCGTGCGAAGTGCAAAGTGCGCCATCAAAGCACCACTTTGCGTCCATCTCCCTTCGCCCGAGCCCGTGCCCGTGCGCGTACGCGTCGGGTGCTTCGCACCCTCCGCTAGGACCACTTGGTGCATGCTAGGCATAAAAGAATATTACTATGGAAATTTTATCTCTTTATAAAGAGCTTCCAAATCTTTACCACTTTCCATGTGGGATGGATTTTAACTTCCTTATTAATACCCATGTGGAATGCTTCCACTTTCTTACATCTTTCAATGTGGGATGGAATTTCCTTATTCTATATCCTTAACATGATATGACTTTATTTATGTGATATTTACTATTTCCTTATAGAATGGTTTTATTTTCTTTATTTAAATTTTCTCATTACTTATTTTAGGGAATAATTTGATTCTTCAACTTTACTAAGTTGTTAAATTTGGACCAAAATTTTGGGGATGTTACATCCTCCCCACCTTGGAATGAATCTCGTCCTCGAGGTTCGTTGTGAATGATTTCTTACTCATTTGCTTTACTAGCAGATTCTTTCTAATCTGTTTCTCGAGTTTAACTCGAACTGTTTAAATGGTAGAAATTCTTGAATTGTTGTTAACTCACATCTTTGGACGATGTATCCAGTTAATAGTTCAGAATGTCATAAGTAATTGTAAATTGCTAAGCATAGTGGCCAGTTGTGTTTATCTATTTACCTTACCTTGTGTATTCTAAAAATTTATTGATGTTATCTAGATTGTATCTTGAATCCAGTCCACCGAATCCTTTTAAATAATCTTCAAGATATCCATTCTTGAATCATGTAATCATTTACTTCATGATTTTGACGGATTCCGTCCGCTTATTTCCATTAGTTATACCCTTGAACTTTCAAAGGTCTGCTAACTGATTTTCCTTTAAGAAAACATACTTTTATGTCTAGTTAAATTCATCATTCTCTTTATTTCATTTTTCAATAGATGATGATTAAATAACGAAGATTCTTATATTTTGAAAACTTTCGAAACTATCTCTTTTCCTTGTATAAAAATAGTATGCATATATATATATATATATATATATATGCTAATATTTTTCTCTATTCCTTTAGGGATTTAACTATCCTTTGGTTGTTACAAAACTTCTCGTTTAAATATGAGTTAACAAGTAGTTTATAAGAGTTAACTAATTATTTCTTATTACAAGATGTTCCTTGTGTTTCCTTTCTTCCTATTGTTGTTAATCCTTTAATTGCGTCTTTGAACATTCCCTTTAAAAATGTCCTTTTTCTCCATAATTGAAGCATGCCATTGCTTTCCTTCTACAGTCTTCTTCAGAATGACCAGTTTTGTACACGTGACTGATGTATTGTTCTTGTTCTGTTTTCAACACTTTCCATAATGTCATTTATCACAGTTCTGACAGATTGGTCTTTTGAATTTAAATGGTTCTCCTTGTTGATGTTATTCTCTTGTTTGATTGTTGCCTTTTCCTTACACTATTTTTCTCTTTAACCTCCGTATTTCTTACCATACTATTGATCAAATATCTGGCCAATTCCATGGCCGAGGAGGTAGTTTGTGGCATATAGGTTCTCACTATATCTACTATCTCTTTGGGTAATCTATATATGTATTGAATAACTTTGTTGTATTCTGAGTTGTCTAGATGCGGAGTTGATTGATTATATTCAAGAAACTTAGTATTTATAATCCATGAGATTTATAGCATTCATCTTGTGGTTTAGAAACTTGGTTTGAATATAATTGACTTCATGTATGGGGCAAAACTTCTGTAATACGAGTTCTTTAAATACTTTCCAATTTATTTGATACAAAGTTCATCTGCCCTTTCTCATGACTAGAGTGTTCCATCATTCTAGAGCTTTAACTTTAAAATTTCAGAGATGGATACTGAATCTTTTGAATCTCAGTACATTGACTAATGATGATGATGGACTCGATCTCTTTAAGCCATCGTAAAGTTGATATAACACTTTGATTGCCAGAAAATTCTTTTGGTTCATAGGTATTGAAGTCTTTAAAACTACAACCTTGAGTTACTAAATGATTCTTGAAGTTCTTGCTATCTGTATTGGAACTATGATGGTTTTTCCTATGATTAGAAGGATTTTGTCTTGGATGGATTCTAACAATATTATTTGAATGTTCAATTTTTTATATCTCTCCTTTCATTATATCGATAAGAGGGATCATTGTGTCATGATCCTCTCTTGCATTTTGACTAATATTGTTTAGGAATCTCATGGTCAGATTGCGTCATATTCTTATTGCTTCTCTGATTGGAAATTTCATCATTATTTACTGACTATTTTGGTTCAACATTCTGTAAATGGAATTACATCAGTTATGAAAGAAACATAGACACTGATGAAAAACTGCGTGACATGTGAACTTAATGCTACAAGAAATCGTTCAATAGATTTGTCCTATTCTTAAAGGAATTTCTTTCTATCTTTGCTTCTTATTTTTCTTGGACCTTACTAACTTTTCCTTGAGATTATCTGTCTTGTACTAGGCACATTCCATATGTTTTGCCTCTTGTATAAGATGATATTTCAATATATCTCATAATTACCAAAGTATTCTTCGAATATCTTAATGATGTTTTATAAGGTTCTATTAAGATATAACTACTTTTCCCGTTATCGTATGCTCTTGGAATGATTAGTACATACCTTGTGTACCTACAACCCATGAGAATTTCTAATTCTCTTTCTAGGTTTGTTCATGTCTCTTTTGCTAAATATTTCTTTGGTATTGACTTGTAGTTACTTATCCTTTGAATGTTGTTCACCTGGACTTTTCTCTTAAGCTGATGTTTTCCTTCAGACTTGCTGGGAGAATTATTCTTTTGCATTCTATTCCTTGACATAATTTAAAGTTAAGTTTAGTATTTCGAAGAAAGTAAAACATATATTTTATTTATGTTGTAGTAGTAAGAATGTACAAAACTACTATTTCTATACTTATTACAACTTATTGTCTACTTCTTCTAGCGAATGATCAATTTCTTTTTCTTGTTTTCCTTCTTTGTATTTTTGCTTATCTCCTCTTCTTTTTGTCTTTCCTCATTTTCCATTGCTTTTGCTAATTTGGTGATATTGATTTCATACTGAGTAGAATTGTCTTCAATGTCATATATTCCTTCTAAGGAATTTTGAATCCGTATTTAAGCATTCACCTTGTGTGTGACCAAAGTAAGGATTGTGAAATGCTGGATAATTAAAATATTGTTGTTTCTGATTATTGTATTTTGGATTAGTCATTACTCTTTTTCCTTTTGACAACATTGGATCCTGCTCCTTGTATATTCTAATTTATGCTTATCGGAACTGATGGAGTCTCAGTGTCGTATGAATCTGAATTTTCTTCCATTGTCGTTTTAATATGAGTCTTGATTACTGGACACAGAAATTAGGAGTAGAGATGTTCCAATACATCCCTTTCCTTTACTGGATTGAGGTTGAATGGTATAACTATTGTGATTGGAAATCTGCGTGAGGTTTGATAAAAAGTAGGAATGCGTTCCTATCTTATTTGTACAGTTTACCTTATCCGTAATATTTGAATGTTTAGATATTTTTCTGTTAAGTATCTGATTTATTCACATACATACATAATCGCATACACTGAAACTCGATTACAACAACCCTAAATCGATTAAAATCGGCCATCGATTACAAGAGATGACTTGTTTACAAAGGATCGATTACATGATGAATTCGTTTACAATAGAACCCTATTTCAATCCAATTTCGATTACGTTCACTATAACTCGCATACAATGCAGTCCGATTACATTGTAATCGACCTCCTAAAAAACTCGATTACAATATAGGATGTCGATTTCAAGCAGGGAAGCAATTACATGCGTGTATGATCGATTACATGGAGGATCGATCACTTGGGCGTGTAAGACCCCTTTCCCGGTAGCCTTACTTTAGCGTCGGATTTACTCATAAACACAGTTCTTACAAATCAGAGTTCATTAAAACTTTCGCGGAATATAAAAACTTTCATAAAACATTTCATAACAAAACACGTCTTGTCTTAAAACATCATTTTGTCTTTCAAAATTAACGAAACATTAAACTTAAACGTCTTGAGTCTTCCGATGCCAGCCTCTTATTCAGTGCCACGTGTCTCCTCAAGCGAGCTGCCTCATCCTACTCACCTGCGTGCATACTAAAAGTCAGCTACGCTGAGTGAGTTCTAGTTAATCGAACGCCATACAATACATACACATACATACATATCTGTAGATACATATCCAAACTTCACTAGTTACCCTTCTGTTCTACGTACATACTTGCTACCATACATACATACATACATATCTACAATCACTAACCTCAGTCTACCGAGAGTACGTTCATAGTCCGCCGTCTATACCTGTACTCAAGGTCGTGAACACGTAAAAGGTCCGCAGTCCTTACCTATGTTCACCATTTATGGTACGTTCAAGGTCCGCGGTCCTTCCCTATACCATCATACATCCACAACACGTACAAGGTCCACAGTCCTTCCCTATGTTGCGACCTAATTCATAGCACGTACGAGGTCCGCAGTCCTCCCCTATGCTACAATTACAGCACGTATAAGGTCCACAGTCTTTTCCTATGCTGAAATACATCCACAACACGTACAAGGTCCACAGTCCTTCCCTATGTTGCAACCTAATTCATAGTACGTACGAGGTCCGCAGTCCTCCCCTATGCTACAAATACAGCACGTATAAGGTTCACAGTTCTTTCCTATGCTGAAATATAGCACGTGTAAGGTCCACAGTCCTTTCCTGTGCTGACGCCTATCTACATTACGTATGAGGTCCGCAGTCCTTATCTACGTTTACATCTATCATCTACATCACGTATAAGGCTCGCAGTCCTTAACTACGCCATCACCAGCCGAGTCTATGTCCGACAGAAGCTAGAGGGATTTGCCATCCTAACTTACTATGTCGAACGTAGAACTCACATGCCATTCGTGTACCTATATACACATACTTCACATATACAATAATTACATTATAACATAAGAACACTCTAGACGTTCTTTACATCATTCATTTAACAACCATATCCCTTGTCGATACGTGCAATATCTGAAGATCGTTCACGCCCCGAAAAGTATTCATTTGAAATATTCATACATCTTCGATATATAATATTCGTACCTTTATTTTTTAACCAGACAGTACGCGCAATATCCGAAGATCGTTCGCGTACCGACAAGCAATCATTCATATCTATCACACATATCACATATGACATACACTTATCACTTAGGATAAATGTATTAACAACACATCGAGTATGCACACAGCCCCGAAAACATAACAAGGAATGGGGCTAGAAACTCACCTGAACTCTGCTTCTTCCTCTGATAGCTGTAAATCCCTTCTTTAACTGAGCTCGGCTGACTGTAAAAGTTACACGTATCAATACTCGCCTGATCCAATCTGGTGGCCTAGTATTAGCATACTTTTACTTATCGTTTGTAACTTATTTCCTAATCGAACTCGGCTTTAGGCGAAGTTAAACCTTAGGCGAACTCAGCTTTAGGCGAAGTTAAACCTTAGGCGAACTTGGCTTTAGGCGAAGTTAAACCTTAAGCGAACTCGGCTTTAGGAGAAGTTAAACCTTAGGCGAACTCGGCTTTAGGCGAAGTTAAACCTTAGGCGAACTTGGCTTTAGGCGAAGTTAAACCTTAGGCGAACTTAGCTTTAGGCGAAGTTGTCATCAGGCGAACTTGGCTTTAGGCGAAGTTCATCAGGCGAACTTGGCTTTAGGCGAAGTTGTCATCAGGCGAACTTGGCTTTAGGCGAAGTTCATCAGGCGAACTTGGCCTCAGGCGAAGTTATCGCTTTGAAGGCGAAGTTATCGCTTTGAAGGCGAAGTTGCCCAGTTGCAGGCGAAGTTGCCCAGTTCCGCCGCTGTTTTGGTTTTCATCAATCATTTTGGCGATTTTAACACCCTTGTTATGGTTTAACATCACCCACTACGTTCCCCAACCGTTTCCGGTCGTTTATACACTATAAAGCTTGGATCTTTAAACTTCAAAGATCAAGAATCATACCTTTTTGAGCTTGTTTGGATCTCGTTTACTTGTTTAATCACAACTAACCCTCACTCTCTCTCGGATCTGGCTCGGTTCTTCCCTCGGCCGGCGGCGGTGTTGGTGTGTGGTGTGTGTGTTTTGGAGTGTTAGAGGATAGGATGAAATGAGTGATAGTTTAGGGTTTAGGGGATATTTATATCCCTTAAATCCCATGGACCTAAGGCCCATTCTCATTTAACCCATCTCCATTAATCTAAGTCCATAACCCATATCCATTACCCAACACTAGCCCGACCCATACCAACTCCTATTCTATTTATTTATTTCCCGATAACCCGAGTAAACTTTCCCTCTATTATTAAGTAATATAATTAATATCATTTTGGAAATTTCGGGTTGTTACAGGGCGGTTGTTAGAACAAATAAATGAAGAAGAAGACTAACCTGATGGTTTAATTAAGAAAAGGGTGGGTTGGGTTTGATTAAGACAAGGATGAGTTGGGATTTTATTAATATTCATCCCAAACATTAGCCCAAACCCAATTACAAACCCAAACTCCATTACACTTCCTACACTCGATCACTTATAGTTTGGTTACTATGAGGAACTACCCGATTACTTTACGAAGTGATTTAATTACTTACAATCGATCTTGTTGAGCGCACAAGAATAAGTATTCGTTTAAGTGTACACCAAAAACTACACTTGGAAGTCCACAAGTAAGGGGTAACCCGAGTGTCCTATATACACACACATACATTTAAATGTGAACACACTTATAAACACATGACGGGAAATCGATAAAGAAAAGACTAAATAGAAATTAAAAAAATTATATAAATAAAAGACTAATATCATAAAAGTTAATAAATAAAATAACTAAGTAAATGTAATCTAAAATGAACCATTGGATTACATCAGACTTAGCCATTTTTCTAGCTAGAATACAATAGAACGAGTATTGATACGTGTAACTTATATACAGTTAGCAGGGTATAATTAAAGAAGGGAATTACGATAAACGGAGAAAGAAACAGGATCCAGGTGAGTTTCTAGCCCCATTCCTTGTTATGTTTTCGATGTTGTGTGCATACTCAATGTGACAGTTAATATAGTTACCTTAAATAGTAAGTGTATGTCATGTATGATATATGTGATAGATACGATAGATTGCTTGTCGGTAAGTGAACGATCTTCAGATATTGCACGTATTGCCAAGGGAAGAGATTTGTTCTTTACATGGATATTAAATAATAGCTTATATACAGTGTTCCTTCTATGGATAATATATAGCGTTCCTTCTATGGATAATGTATAATGTTCCTTCTATGGATAGCATAGTGTTCCTTCTATGGATAGTATAGTATTCCTTCTATGGACAGTATAGTGTTCCTTTTATGGATAGTTTATTGTTCCTTCTATGGAAAGTATATAGGGCGTTTCTTCTATGGATAATATATAGAGAGAGTGTTCCTTCTATGGATAAAATAAGTATAGAGTGTTCCCTCTATAGCACGGGCAATGGTAATAGTTCTTTTAATAGATATTACGTGACGTTCCTCTTATGGATATTTATATGAGGTTAAGATATGTATGTATGTACTGTATGTCGTCTGATTTAACTAGAACTCACTCAGCGTAGCTGACTTTTAGTATGCACGAAGGTGAATGTGTTTAATGAGCTAGCATGAGGAGGGCACACGACATGGATTGAAAGGCTAGCATCTGAAGACAGAAGAGATTGATGTTTTAAATATGATGTTGTATATTATGTTTTAAAGAAAATATCGAATGTTTTTGTATTAAATGGTCAAAGTTAACGTTTCCGCGAAAGTTTTAATTAACTCTGATTTGTAGAACTGTGTTTATGAGTAAATCCAACGTCCAATGCAGGGCACCGGTAACGGGGCCTTACAAGTTGGTATTAGATTAAAGTTAGAGAGATTTAAGCATCCTACATGCTTAGACTCGAACATAGAAGGGGATTTAAGTAAGAAGATGCCAGTCCAAGAATGCCACATGTCACTCAAGCAAACTTAGTAAAGGTAAAGTGTATGGTTAAATAATAAATGTTAATGTTATCTTGATTAATATGGATAGGATTTCTTGCTTGTTTGACAGTTTAACTGTTTAAGATTAGAATCAGCACAAATAGAATCATAAAAGGAAGTGTATAGGAAACGAAAAGTAACGTGATCAGCTAATAACAACTGACAACTGTTATTACCTATTAGCCTTACTATCCTTGTACTAAATAGTTCATTGAGTGATGATCTTTGTGTTTTCCCTTTTAGAATACAATGGCTGGAACGGGAGGTAATGTGGGAGCTGGAGGAATTGTGAGAGCTGGAGGTCGCACTGGACGTCGTGGCAGGCCTCGTCGTGCCCAATAACCTTCGGTTGAGACAGCTTCCAACACCGGAGATGAAGGAAGCGCGGCTGGAAGCGAAGGGGTTCAACTGGATCCCGCGATTCAAGATGCTATTGTTCAAGCTGTAGCCACTGCTATGAAGAACTTGACTCCTAAAGGGTCTGTTAGAAGCCGTGAAAGAACCGCAGAAGGAGCGGGAGGAGATGGTAAGAAAGATGATGAAACAGAGAGGGAGGCATCAAGTGAGGTTAGATCTGTGAAAGTTGATGACAGGAAAAGAGGTCGAGGTGGGTGCAACTATAAGTCCTTCAAAGGATGTGACCCGCGATGCTGACTGGTCTTGGAGACGCAATCGCTACTCTTCAATGGATAACCGCCATGGATAAAATTATCCGCATTAGCGAATGTCGTCCCGACCAAGCTGTGGGTTATGCTATTCAGTCATTTGATGATGACGCTATGTATTGGTGGGAAAGTGTGGAGCAGAGAAAGACTCGGGATGAGATTAAGACGATGAGATGGGATGATCTAAAAGAGTTGGTGATGAAGAGGTTCTGTGCTGATGCCGAAGTTGAAAGAGCAGAGATGAAGTTCATGAACTTAAAAGCAGGAAAGATGACCCACCGGGAGTATACTACTGAATTCAACCGCATGTCTAGGCTGGTACCTGACATGGTGAAAACTAAAACTAAGAGGGTCAAGTGTTACATCAGGGGACTTCCACAGAATGTTCGCACTTTGGTTAAGGCTAGTAAACCCGCAACGTTTGACTCAGCTGTGGAATTGGCCGAGATGGTTTATGAGGACCTTGCCATCAATGAAGAAGAGAAGACTGAACCGAAGAGAAAGAACCCAGCCTCAAAACAAAATGAAGCTAACGAAGAGGATCCACGTAAAAAGAAGGCAAGGCATGAGGAGTTCACTGTTTGTGAAAAAATGTGGAAAGAAGTACTTGGGAGAGTGCAGAATGGGATTAGGCGTTTGCTACAGGTGTGGAAAAGCAGGACATTCCTCCTGGGAGTGCAAGGATCACCATAGGTGTCATAGCTGTGGAGGGCATGGACACCTAGCAAGGGACTGCTGGAAGCCAAGGGACGAGAGCAGAGCAGAGAAGAATGCTTGAGAACAGTTTCCTCCGTTTTCTTAGAGATGACCATTCAAGAAGGCTAGCTACTAGCCATAAGTTTAATTTATGTTTGACGTATTAATGACTCAATGCGTGTTGTTTTACATTGAAGTTTAGACTGGTGTTTATTAATTATATGAATTGTCTTAGATGCATGATTACTTATGTTATGATAAAATGTCGTTTAACTAGTAGTGTTAGATAGAACGAAACAACGCCCCTTGGAGGGACGACATGAGACTTGGTACATCGAGGGCCTCATGGACAAGCTACCATGAATAGCTACAACTCATGAACGTCACTCGGTGACGGCGAAGTCAGGAGAAAGAAGGATAACCCAGAAAACAAAGACGATTCGGCAAGTGTGTGAATATTAGAAGTGTTCCTTTACAAGGAATATGCTAGGTTTCGGGGACGAAACCTCTTTAAGGAAGGAAGACTTGTAACATCCCGGATTTTCAAAGAATAATATTTAAATATATTATTTATTTATGGCTTATAATAAAATTTCTCGGCATAATAGAAAAATTATAATATTAAATAAAAGAAGTTGCGTTTAGTGATTTCGCGTTAATAATTAAATAATATCAAATAAAGAAAAGATCAAAGACTTAGATTAATTAAGGTGGGTTAAAGGGTAACGGGCTTTAGGTCCATGGGCTTTAGGAGGTATAAATACTCCCTTAAAACCATCCTAAAACCCTAATCATCATTTCCATCTCTTCCATAAGCTCTACACACACTTAAGAACACACACATACACCTTACAATAAACGGCAAAGAGAAAGAAAGAAGGAAGAAGCAAGATCGAACTATATATTATTAGCTCGTCCATATACAAGATAGATCCAAGAGTTAAATTCCATAACTAAGTCAAACAACAACAAACGAACACGTAAATGTATGTTCTTTAAATTAAAGTTTACGTTTTGATAAGCGGTTAGTCTTGAAACTTGAATCTAGAATAGATCGGCCATAAACAAACCTTAAAGTAACAAACTTGACGTTTAAAATGAATGAAACGAACACAACATATGAACGGCTCGTTAAAAGAAACCCTAGATCTAGTTTGGATGTTTTAAGGTTAAAGATCCAAACTTTATGATTTCCCGAGTCAAGTCTTGCCTAGAAATGGTCACGAAAGCGCTTAAGGGAAAGATCGCTTCATGTTAAAGGTTTATATAACAACAACAACAACAATAATAATAATAATAATAATAATAATAGACAAACAGTGGGTTAGGACCCAAATCTGTAACCTTGGGTTGTCCAAAACCCACCAGTCCCAAACCCAGCGCAATAGGTAGCCATCAGACCATCGTTATGCCACCATCGATCACAATCGGACTCGATTACAAGGCCGGAGTTTGGTCACTCTTTTATCATCGCCTACACCTATGTTCGATTACATCAGGAGTCAGTCACAAGGAGGATTAGACTGCTTATATCTTGATTCCAATGATAGTAATCGAAAATCGCTTACAAATAGAATTCGATTACAACGAGCCGAACACATTGGGACTCGAATACAATACCTTAGCAGATTTTAAGTGAGCTGCCCCTGTTAATGAACTCGCATACAATTACTCACGTACCCTGTCCCAATCAGACTCGATTACAATCCCTCGCACAGAAATGAATCAGTTACAAGCTTAGACTATCGATTATACTGTAGCAACTCGATTACACTGAAGATCGATTACAATTTAACTCGCATACAAGTCTATCGATTACACAGAAAATCGCATACAACCAGAGTTCGATTACGCCGAACTCGAACACATTAAACTCGATTACAATCTGGATTCACATACATATATAATCGCATACACTGAAACTTGATTACAACAACCCTAAATCGATTACAATCAGCCAACGATTACATGAGATGACTTGTTTACAAATGATCGATAACATGATGAATTCGTTTACAATAGAACCCGATTTCAATCAAACTTCGATTACGTTCACTATAACTCGCATACAATGCAGTCCGATTACATTGTAATCGACCTCCTAAAGAACTCGATTACAATATAGGATGTCGATTTCAAGCAGGGAAGCGATTACATGTGTGTATGATCGATTACATGGAGGATCGATTACTTGGGCGGCTGTTAGAACAAATAAATGAAGAAGAAGACTGACCTGATGGTTTAATTAAGACAAGGGTGGGTTGGGTTTGATTAAGACAAGGATGAGTTGGGCTTTTATTAATATTCAGCCCAAACATCAGCCCAAGCCCAATTACAAAGCCAAAGTCCATTACACTTCCTACACTCGATCACTTATTGTTCGGTTACTATGAAAAACTACCCGATTACTTTACGAGGTGATTTGATTACTTATAATCGATCTCGTTGAGCGCCCAAGAATAAGTATTCGTTTAAGTGTACACCTAAAACTACACTTGAAAGTCCACAAGTATGGGGTAACCCGAGGGTCCTATATACACACACATACGTTTAAATGTGAACACACTTATAAACACATGACGGGAAATTGATAAAGAAAAGGCTGAAATAGAAATTAAAAATATTAAATAAATAAAAGACTAATATCATAAAAGTTAATAAATAAAATAATCTAAGTAAATGTAATCTAAAATGAACCGTTGGATTACACCAGACTTAGCCATTTGTCTAGCTAGAATACAATAGAACGAGTATTGATACGTGTAACTTATATACAATTAGCAGGGTACAATTAAAGAAGGGAATTATGATAAATGGAGAAAGAAACAGGATCCAGGTGAGTTTCTGTAAGGCCCCGATCCCGGTGCCCTACATTTGGACGTTGTATTTACTCATAAACACAATTCTAAATATCATGGTTAATTAAACTTTACGCGGAACATAAAAGTTTCATAGATCATTACATAATAAACCATAACATGTCTTAAAACATTCGTCTTGTTTTTTTTAAAGTCAAAACATTAATTATAAAACATAACAAGTCTTCAGATGCCAGACTTTTATTCTTCTGCCATGTGTCCCGCTCACTCCAACTGTCGCATCCTACTCACCTGCGTGCATACTAAAAGTTAGCTACGCTGAGTGAGTTCTAGTTAATCATACATCATACAACACTTACCTTTAATCATGCATCCGAAGATACATAATAATTATTTTACTAATTTACTTTCATTTCATACTTTCGTACATACGTACATACTCTAATAAGTTCATACTTTATATTTACTATCCATTCTATCTCAGATATTATTAGGGTCTGATCCCTTCCGTTTCTATCTCATATATTATTAGGTCTGATCCCTCTGTCCTTTGTCTATCTCAGATATTATTAGGGTCTGATCCCTCTTTACTTCTCTATCTCGGATATTATTAGGGTCTGATCCCTTTCTTCTCTATCTTAGATATTATTAGGGTCTGATCCCTTATTTCTTCATCTTCGTACATACTATCTTTTCATACCCGTAACATACATATACTTTCTTGAATTATTACATACTCATATGTTGTACATATATATATATATATATATATATATATATATATATATATCATACACATTCATCTTTCATATTTATACCTCCCTTGTGAATACGTGCAATATCTGAAGATCGTTCACGTACCGACAAGCTTTACTTCACATACATAACATAATATCTATCACATAAATCATACATGGAATAAACTTACTATTTAAGGTAAGTGTATTAACTATCACATCGAGTATGCACACAGCCCCGAAAACATAACAAGGAAATGGGGCTAGAAACTCACCTGGTTTCTGTTCCTTTCTCCGTTTATCGTAATTCCTTTCTTTAACTGTGCTCTGCAAACTGTATATGAGTTACAAGTATCAATACCCGTTTAATCTAGCCATACGGACTCGTGTTAGCTTACTTTTACTTAGATTTGAGCGAACTTAAATATTAAGCGAGCTTAGCTTCAGGCTCACTTGTATACGTGCGAACTTAATATCCGGCGAGCTTAGAGTCCAGCGAACTTAGAGTCCGGAGAACTTAGGGTTCGGCGAACTTAGGGTTCGGCGAACACAGAGTTCAGCGAACTTAGAGTCCGGCGAACTTAGCTTGCTGCAGCGAGCTGCCTCAACCATGGTTCGTCACACGCATTTCGTGCCCCCAACTTGCTTATTGTGGTTCGGCCTTAGTCCACTCGTTCCCTAGATTGATTGCGAACCGAACTTGACTCGAACTAACCATAAAGCTTGCTCCTTTAAGCTAAAACGTTCTAACTAGGTTTAAGGATTCATTTAATCGAGTCGTTTCCATTTCTGGGTTCGTTACACTCATATTTGTTATCAAGTTTACGACTTTATGTTTAGTTCATACCCGATCTATTCTAGACTCAAGTTCCAAGGCTAAACGTTTATAAAAATGTAAACTTTAAGATCAAGAACATACCTTTTGTGTTCGTTTGGATCTCATTTAACTTGTTTATGAACTCTAGATCTTGTATAAGGCTTGTATAATAAGGGTCTACTCGAACTAGCGTCCACTCGATCCCGAACCTCGCTCTAATCTCTCGGTCGTGTATATGTGTGTAGTGGTATGTGTGTTTTGAGTGTGTAAAGATTATGGAAAGATGGAAATGAGGATTTAGGGTTTCAGGATGGTTTAAGGGGGTATTTATATCCCTTAAAGCCCATGGACCCTTGGATTAATTAAGATGGATTAAAAGGGTAATGGACCTAAGGCCCATTACCCTTTTAATCCATCTTAATTAATCCAAGTCCATGATATTTCTTTATTTGACACTAATTAATTAATTTAACACACGACAATTTAACGCAACTCTCTTTATTTAATATTAGAATATTTTAGGAAGTTACAGTTTCTAACCCCATTCTTTGTTATGTTTTCGGGGCTGTGTGCATACTCGATGTGACAGTTAATACACTTACCTTAAATGGTAAGTGTATTCCATGTATGATATATGTGATAGATACGATAGATTGCTTGTCGGTACGTGAACGATCTTCGGATATTGCACGTATTGCCAAGGGAAGAGATTTGTTCCTTACATGGATATTAAGTAATAGCTTATATACAGTGTTCCTTCTATGGATAATATATAGTGTTACTTCTATGGTTAATGTATAATGTTCCTTCTATGGATAGCATAGTATTCCTTATATGGATAGTATAGTGTTCCTTCTATGGACAATTTAGTGTTCCTTTTATGGATAGTTTAGTGTTCCTTCTATGGAAAGTATATAGGCCGTTCCTTCTATGGATAATATATATAGAGAGTGTTCCTTCTGTGGATAAAATATGTATAGAGTGTTCCCTCAATGGAGAATATATAGCATGGGCAATAGTAATAGTTCTTTTAATAGATATTACGTGACGTTTCTCTTATGGATATTTATATGAGGTTAAGATATGTATGTATAGTATGTGTATATACTGTATGTCGTCTGATTAACTATAACTCACTCAGCGTAGCTGACTTTTAGTATGCACGCAGGTGAATGTGTTTAATGAGCTAGCATGAGGAGGGCACACGACATGGATTGAAAGGCTGGCATCTGAACACAGAAGAGAATTGATATTTTAAATATGATGGTGTATATTATGTTTTAAAGAAAATATCGAATGTTTTTGTATTAAATGGTCAAAGTTAATCATTCCACGAAAGTTTAATAAACTCTGATTTGTAGAAATGTGTTTATGAGTAAATCCAACGTCCAATGTAGGGCACCGGTAACGGGGCCTTACATTCTCGGATAATAAATACCCGGTGTTTTATTTATAAATTTTGTTTAAATACTGTTTGCAATATTTTAATAATTTAAAACTGAGCCATCATTACCTTGTGAGTATCCAACTCCATGAATGTCTATAATGTCTTGATACCTGTGCTAATCTGTTTCCCTGAAATGTGGGGAAAAATACATCAGCTATATGCTGGTGAACACGTATGACTATAAAACATTTGAATGACATTACAATACAAATATAGTTTTCTCGACAATCTCAGCGGAAGAATTTCTACTTTCGGTATATGTACCACTGCCCTATACACATAACGGTATTCTCCGAGCCACGGGACCTTGAACAGAGTCTCTAGTCATGACCGTTTAGCCTGCGGCTACCTAGCCTTTGACTGATTAGGCTTACCATTTATGTTTGGATCCAGACAAATGCATATTCGGTCTGAGTTGATTTTATTATTTACTTTGTATTATAACGTTTTAGAGATCATGTAATCTCATGAAATCATTAACTGACTCATTAAGACAAACACCTGTTCATCTTATCGAGTATAAATATGTTTTGATTTATTGAAAAGGTTAACGTATTCACCTGTACCGTTGGTGTGCGTTTGAAACCTTAACTGTGAATGATTGATTGATTGACTGGCTGATTGATTGATTGACCTATAATAAAATAGGTATATAAATATCTGGATAGTCTCTTGATCCGGCTATAGTCCTTTAGTCTGGTTTAAATAGATTTAAACGTTGATTGATCATTTGTATGAATAAAATATATAGCCCTGTAGTCTGTTAGTTTATTTACTAATCATATGTTGAGTTTCTTCTTCATGAAAAAATATCTATAATATGTTTCTTCTTCAAAAAGAAATATTCACTGACTGCTACCTTTGTATGTAATATTTTTCATTTCTTAATCATGAAGAAACAATATATAAACTATATTCTTTGTATATAAAATGTTACGTTTCTTAATCACGAAGAAACTATATATCCTTATGAATGTAAAACTGATGTTTCTTAATTGTAAAGAAACACTATTATAATCCTTTGTATGTTTAAAGCTTATGTAAACATGATCAAGGTTTGGGCTATACCCCTGACTATGGTCTAAGCCATGTAATATAATAATAAAATAATAACTTAGGCAGAACCCCTACCTTACATGGGTATTCGGAGTTTATATATGTGTAAGCTTGTACGAGCAGTACTTCTACTCTACTTCGTGTACTATGGTTCAGATTGACAGAACTTCGGAGCTTGGCACACTTTACGAGGTCCGGCACGCAAAACGAGGTAGAGAAAGATTTTGGTGTGAGATTTGAAGTGTCGTGAGCCCCCCTTTTATAGGCTGATTTGCAACCCATCGCGATACGCGATGGATATTCTCTAACCCATCGCGTATCGCGACGCCGCAATTTAACGCCGCCATCCTAGCTTGTGACATGTGTCCGCTTACTCATCAAAGTCCATCGCGATACGTAATGACCTGTGTTCTGGGCTCATTGCGTAGCGCGATGGGTTCCTGAATTCAATCTTTCACTTTTGTTCCCTTGTCTTTTGTTAGCTTGTCACTTCTGGGTCTAACTCCCATTGTCCAAAAATACTAAGGCGGCCCTCAAGCGGCTCGCGGCAATGCAATCGTGCGAAGTGCGCCATCAAAGCGCCACATTGCGCTCATCGCCCTTTGCCGAGCCCGTGCGCGTGCGCGTCGGGTGCTTCGCACCCTCCGCTAGGACCACTGGGTGCATGCTAGGCATAAAAGAATATTACTATGGAAATTTTATCTCTTTATAAAGAGCTTCCAAATTTCTACCACTTTCCATGTGGGATGGATTTTAACTTCCTTATTTATACCCATGTGGAATTCTTCCACTTTCTTACATCTTTCAATGTGGGATGGAATTTCCTTATTCCATATCCTTAACATGAGATGACTTTATTTATGGGATATTTTTATTTCCTTATAGAATGGTTTTATTTTCTTTTTTTAAATTTTCTTATTACTTATTTTAGGGAATAATTTGATCCTTCAACTTTAATAAGTTTTTAAGTTTGGATCAAAATTTTATGGATGTTACATCGCCCATATTATCTTTGGGTAGAGGTTCGGCGATTCCAGCCTCCTTTGCTTTTCGTACATAGCTATCCATCATCTTCTTAGAGTGAGGAGGGAAAGAAAAGGTTTACCAGTCTATCTTATCCCTATTTCAAATTAAAACAAGTAATGAAAATATTTTTCCTATACTTGGATCGAAACTTAGGTATTATCCTGTAATACCTAATTCGCTAAGATAGATGGCTCTGATACCAACACTTGTCACACGCCAAACCACGGCCTAGGTGCATGACACATATGTTGGTACCACATTTGTAAATAAATCGGAGTTACGTTTAAAAGCGGAAGTCTTTAGAAACATGTGGTTTAAAATATAATATTTACATACACAAAAGACGGGATTTAAAAGTTCCCGTTTAGTGTTTAGAGATTACTTGTTTTAATTACAAAACCACCATTAATATTATATTAAGTTTAAAAAAAAGATCCGAGCCATCGGATATCTTGAGCACTTCGTCATCCCAAGCTCTAACATTGATCACCTGCAAAATGTTAAGAAAATACGTCAGCAACGAATGCTGGTGAATATGATGACCCTAAAAATGTTTTTCTTTACTTGATCACCCTTTGAGACTACATAGGTCTCGGCCCATCGTGACTTAGGAAAAACCAAGTTAAAACAACACTATTCATAAACTCGAGTCTCTACACTCGAAACCCCAGCAAACACCGCAGCGTTCGACAAGTTGAGTACTTATGCGTATACACAAGATCATACTCCCTGCAAGCAGCGTAATTGTGATCAGGTGTGATGTGCCCATCACATATGTAAGGATCCAAACAAACGTACACGATAGCCTGAGGCCAGTGTTTATACCCTTGTTTATAAATGTTTTAGAGACACTTAGTCTCATGTAAACCTTTTTCATTTAACATGTTTGACTCGTTTCAAAACAAGTTTCTAAAGTTGGGGCGTATTCACCTTTTCGATTTGGATCGGCTTCAAACATCGTCCGAGGGTCTTTCCCGTTGATATCTCGCACCTATAATACGAGTATAACCTTTTGTTAGTCGGATATACAATCCTTCTTAAGACCGTTATTCTTTTATAATCTTTACCTCGATTATGTGAACCTTTAGTTCAAATCTCTTTTCTTACTTTAAAATCTTTAGTTAAAAAGTATTCTTTTCTTATATAAATTAAAAGTCTTTTTTTTAATTTATATTATAAACCTTTAGTTTATTTCATAAAACCCTACATTTCTTCTTCTCTAAGAAACGTATTCTTTTCTTTTCTTTATTATTTAAGAATAGTTATTATTACTTAAATAATATTTCTATAACAAAGAATCATGTATATATAATCACACACACACACACATATATATATATATATATATATTAATATTCACAATTTCTTTCTTTCCTTTTCTTTGATATATTTACTTTTATGTTATCGAGGTATCGAGTATAACCTCGACTTAGGGTTTTAAGCCTTTTATAACATTTTATTATTATTTTATTCGGGCAATATGCCTACCTTCGTTGGCTTACGAACCCTACACACTCGAGCAGTACTTCAACACCGCTTCGCTTTCTTTATCTTCTTGCTCAAACTCTTCTTCTCGTCACTCTTTCCTTAGCACGCAAAACGTTGTACACCAACACTTCACCACTCGTCGGCACGCTTTACGAGGCTAGTCGTCATGATGTCGTGAATGGCAATCTCCTTCTTGATTGGGACGTTGGTGGAAAGTGGCACGAACTACGAGAAAATGGGCATGGTAATCGAGGAATATGAGCACGTATTTCGAGGTGGATCGATGGTATGATTGTGGGATTCTAGAGAGATGTTTAGAGTGGAATGTGATTTTGGTGTGTGGAATGGCTTGAACCCGGAGTTGCTATTTATAGGCAAAAATAGGAAGGGCATCGCGATACGCAATGGCCTTTTCTTGGCCCGTCGCGTAACGCGATGTATGGCTCGCCAGTCACCATATAGGTCTGCCACGTGGCGGACGGTGTGCCACGTGTCGACACGTGGTGGACGATGTGCCACGTGGCCGGGACACGTGGCGGACGATGTGCCACATGGCAGGCCACGTGCCTCGTTGTCAGACTACCCATCGTGATTGCGATGGGTTTCCCTTCTTATCCATCGCGTATCGCGATGGGTCAGGAAAACTAGAATTTTATTTTTAAACCCTAAGGTTTGGAATTTGACAGTTTTGACCCCTTGACTTTGGAAACTTGATGTTTTGAACCCGAAACTTTCAGGATGTTACAGTTTGCTTTATTTTTTGGGTTGTAACCAGATACCAACCGAAGTGTCATCGGTTCATAACCGTAACACATGTTTTGTTATGTTAATTTGTTGTATTTTTTCGTTAACAAAGGTTTTTTGTGAGGGGGGGTAGTTATTGGTTTCGTAATATGACACTGATCGAATTTACCTCGACTCGCAGACACACTGAACGACTTGATAAGTTGTACGAGTACGACTATCAATAGAATCACCCTGGTGCAACGCGACGGGAATCTTCCTAGTTAAGATATAAAAGTAAAGTTGTTTGCTTAACAAAGTATTCATATTTACATAACATGCAACTGAATGTTTGAAGCTTATACTTAACGTCATTACTTTAAATATATAAATGACTTGGTTATTAACCCGTGTACGACATGGGTGGAAATATTGATATTTTTGAACAAACACGTGTCATTTGAAAGGACGACATAAGTTGTCATATGTTATTCAGGACGACAACATACTTAAAGTTGTAAATGATATTGGTACGAAAACAAATGATTGTGAAACACAAAGATAAACCCAAATAACATTCAAATTACAATCTTTGAATACATACTCAAAGGTTAAAATGTAAAATTTATTAGCTAAAAAAAGATTTCCTTATAATCCATATTTATTCTTTATTTGTAACTTTGTCTTCCTTGTTTAATATAAGAATTTTAACACCACTCTTCACTCTTGATAAAGCTACATAGAGTTGTCTATGTGTAAACACCGGGTCTCTGAGATATATGTCAACTCTTGCTAGAGATTGACCTTGACTTTTGTTAATGTTCATTGCAAAACAAACGATAACTGGAAAAAACTACCTTCTCTTCAATTTAAACGAAAGTTTCTTAACTGAAGGTGTTAGACCACAAGAATTATATAAGTGTGATAGCCAGTATTAGTACCTGAAATAACTTTTACTTCAACAAAACGTCTACCCAAATTAATTACTTGCAATTTAGTTTCATTACACAAACCATTATTCTGATCCATATTGCTTAGTAACATTATTGGCACATCGACTTTTAGAACCAATTTATGAGTCAAAATAATTTCGGTCTATTTGATTTTATTTAGCATAATGTGTTTTATATTGTTTCCATGCTTAGCAACAAAATTCACAAATTTAGTTGTGGTCTATATATAAAATAGATTTTTGGTTTTTAAGTAAGATCATACCAATTATTGTTTTATATTTTTAATTTGAACACATCTTAATTAAAACACGTTTAATTAAAACATAAATTTATGAGAAATATCTTTGCGCATCTAATTAACATAAATTGATTCGTATACACATCTTAATTAAAACACATATTTTAATTGGCTTTAAAGAATATAAAATAGTATTAGATAACTGAAAATTATGTTTCATCATTTCTAAAAAAGAAAATAGAAAAAAAGAACTGTGTAAACATACATTCAATGTTATTAAAACTTTGTTTATCAAAAAGGTATAATGTAGTTAATAATAAATATATTAAAAATCGTTTATAATTTATAGTTACAATTGCCTAATTTTTAGTTAATAACATATTAATTTTTATTTACTACATTTTAGTTAATAAAAAAATTATATTAATACAACATAGTGTATTAACACGTTTAAAATAAAGTGTTACCGTTCAAAATGCTAATAAGTTGTTCTCTAGGCGTTGAAGCTGCACATTTAAATAAAATGCATTCTTAAATAACAATTAAAGGGTAACTAAAAGAATATTAAAGTGACTAACCGTTTGAATTACTCATCTTATTGGAAGACGTTGATTAACCCCAAAAATTCAGTTTTTTTAATTTTGAACAAATCTATAATATATTATATTATGGTTAGCGTATGAAAACGATGAACAACATAAATATAAAAAACAGAATTTTATAAAGCATGATGTTTTAATTTTGCTGACTTAATGAAGGATTTTAATACATAAAACAGAAAAAATAGAAAACTAGGAAACCAAATACTATTAACTTTAGTGAAAATTGTAGGTTATTTATATTTGGTGTTCATAAATATATTAAAGTTATGAAAATTTAAAATATTACATAGGAAACAACAATAACACAACTTACTCTACTCGATATATAGACTATCAGCTAACTTGAATCGACATAGATGATCTGAAATTCATTTATGTAAAAGTATCTAACCCACCGATATATTTCTAGAATAGTAGCCCATGTTAGACTTTGGTTGAAAACATATAAGCAACCATAAAATTTCATAACTAACATTTTAAACCAACACAAATAGTTAACATAAGTTTGTAAACAAAATATTAAACATTTAACTAGTGTACATAAAAAGTTAATACTTACACAAACTTACTATACACCTAAATTAAAAAACCAAATGACTAAATGAACATGTTATAATCATATTAGCCCACCATAAACTTATTCGACATTTCACCAAAAAAAGTCATTTTGCTTCACAATCTAAAAAACAAAATAAACCATAGCAGCCTGATTAAATATACAATTAAAGTCTTAAGGTATTATGAGTTTCATTTCAACATTAATAAATAAATAAAGGTATATTTTAATATAAATTATTTTGTAATTAAACTTTTTTTATTTCGATTCAAAGACTTTTAGTTAAATGTATTAAGTTAAATCGAAGAAATAAAGTTTTATTCTACTAATTTCACTAATTAAGCATAATTAAAATAATATAGAGATAATTAAAATTAAACCGGTTAATTCTAATTTTATTACATAGAGGTCATTCCCTAATTAAAATTTAATTAAAGTGACTGCAATCTGCAGTAAATTATGTTTCAAACTCTTTGACATCATTACTTTATTTAAAATCTATTTCATTATATAATTGTTTTTCAATTGTATACATTAATCTTGACATTTATGCGTAATTAAAAATTGGTTAAATATAAAAGATGCAAAGTTTGATGACATTGAATACTATTAAGAACTACAAAAGATTGTTGCAAAAGTCGTCATTTTCGGTTCCATAAAAAATAAATGTAAATATTATTATTAAAAACTTTTCATTTTTCTTGAAAATTCAGTAACTAAACAATATACTATTAATTTTTTTAATTATCACGAAATTATTATCAACACTTTAGCATCATTTCCTTATTTAACAATAAATTCATTAGATAATTCTTTTTTCAATTTTATACATTAATCTTGACATTTATGACTAATTAAAAATTGGTCAAATATAAAAGATAGTTTTTATTCTCTATTTAGTTTATTAGTTTATTATTTAATTTGGCCGGAATAATTTAGACGAATCGGTAATTTGACATTTATGCCTAATTAAAAATTGGTCAAATATAAAAGATGTAAAGATTATTGAGATCGAAGAATATTAAAACTAAATCAGAGTGATCAAATTCGTTTTTAAAAAAAATAAATTAATGTATAAATGATTGTAATGTATCATTAAAATTAAAGATGATGAATATTTTAAAATAGCAATTATATTAAATATGTAAGATTTTTTAAATATAAATTTGAAATAAGTAATACACCACATATTAAATTGGTTAAATAAATTAATGAGTTTTTAATACAAAACTTATAAACTTTCGAGTATAATCAAAAGCAAAATATTTAAAATTTCCAGCTACATTAAATTTGTCATTTATGCTAATTAAAATTTGGTTAAATATAAAGATGAAAAGTTTGTTGAGATTGAATACTACTAAAACTACAAAAGATTGTTGCAATAGTCGTCAGCTTTGAATTTTAAAAACAGAAATAAATAATTGTAAATATTATTATATAAAAAAGTTCCATTTTTTTGGAAGTTCAATAACTAATTGTTAAACTTTCAAGATAAGATTCAAAAAATTTACCAAAAAAATTAAAATTGTTATTCATATAAAATGAATTAATTTACATGAATTTTCTAAGCTACATAAAATAAAAAAATGATAGAAAATTTAACAACTAAAATACGTTCGTAATGACCAAAACAAACATAATCAACCTACTTTCCATCAAATACTTTTTCCATGCAATTAGCTAATCTACCAAGTTGGGCGGCCATTAATTGAAATTATTAAAAATAAATTAATGTTAGATATACTGAACTATTAAAAAAATTATTAAGAATTATCAATGGATGTAATCAGAATAATTATCATAATAATTTCGATAAAGAAATAAATCAACAATATTTTCGCATATCTCAAAACCTTCAACATGTCTATTGAATCTTAGAAGGAGCAAGTGGAACTTTGGTGACCTAGTCCTAGCATGGTTAGAGTTAGTCTTCAAATGATCCTTAAATTGTAAATATGAATAGAGTGAGCTCTTAACAAATAAAAATAAAACTGTAAATATGAATTTCAATAAATCTTACATCAATCAGAACACGCATTTGGTGACCAAGTTCTACCATGGCTCGAGCTAGTCTCTGAATGGTCATCAAACTTCATGATCTAACCTACTTAAGTAGCAGCAAGACGTGTGCAACATATAAGATGAACTGCAAATAATACCAACAATTCAAATAATTAAGTTTCATTCAATGTACACCAACAATAAGAACAAAAGAAATATATTTAAGTAGAATTGACAATACGGAAACTTTAACATGAATCATTCACCTAACCAGTTTGCATACATCTAATTCCCAAGCTAACATGCCTGCATAACAACCGAAAGGCCAAATAAGGACAACATAATTAAATTAATATGTGAATTTCACTTACAAACAATAACAAACGATAGAAAATTTGAATACAAAGTCGTAGTTATAAGTTATAACAGCTTCAAAAGAGTGAAAATGATGATATAAACAAATAAATATGGAATACCGAATTTATAGAAATGATTGTTGAAATGGTTTTCGAAGTATAAGATGAGGTCAAATAAGTAGTGGAAATTTGAAATTTTGAAAATTAGACATCTAATACCTGAGGGTTTGACAATAGTTATTACACGGTTTTTATTTATAGATGATTTAGATTTAGAGTAAACACATTTAGTAAGATAATGAATTAATTGTGTTGTTAGTTTTGGTCTAAATTTGAATATTAAAATTAAACATTCATTGTGTTAGTTTCGGTTTAAGTTTGAAATCTAAATTTGAATACTAAAATTGTTGGTTTTAGCTAAAAGTTAGTTTATAGATGAGTTAAATATATTAGTATGTGAATTAATTGTGGGTTATTGATTAATTTAATTAATTTTTGAATTATTTAATTTTCAAAAAAATCATATAAGTGATTGTTATATATGGAAACAATAGAGTTTGTTCAATAAAACTCAATTATTTTAATAGTATATATAGATATTGATTGTAATGAAATTCATGTAACTGTTCTAAAATTATTGTCCCATAAATACATCTAAAAAGTTACATCGTGTCCTATATTGAAGAATTGTAGTCTTAACTCTTATGTTCTTAACTAAATGAAATAAATATGGGTAACTGGTGTGAAAGATCTTTCGTATATTGATATCAAGATGTTTGTCTTAGGGATGAAATCGGTATTGTACTTGTACCCGAAAGTACCGAGTATCGTACTGAATTTAATGGTACGGGTACTTTAGGTATGATACCGTACCTAGTTTGGAATCACTTTTTATTAATCTCCACTGAACTTGATATGGTAGCGGTACGAGTAACAATTAAAACAAATCAGTCCGGGTAACGATACGGGTGTTGGTACGCAGTAGTAGATCCAGATCCAGGATTTTTTTCTATGGGTCACCTATTTTCGGTGGTCAAATTTTGCGCATCCAAAAGTTAAATTTTTTTTGGTTTGGTTGGGTCGGGTCGGGTCGGAGAAAAATATAAAATACGATATCTAATTAAAGGATATAATATTAGAAAACGCATAACAAAATCATTAGGTTAGTTTTATACTCATTCGGTAAACGGTTATTTTAATTTCATAATGATATAAATATATTTTTTTCTTTGCGCTCTAAACAAAACAATATTCGTTTAAACCACTTTCGCTTTTGTCAAATTTAACAAGAGGAAAAAAAGGACTTTGACAAACATCAACTATTTACTATTCTCTAAGCCAAGCAATAAGCGAAACATTATATTTGAATTAAACAAAAACTAATGTAAAAACAAAATAGACGTGTGCAAATGTGGCTGCATAGTGTTGGACGTGGGGAATGCAAGACCCCGTTATTGATATCCGTGTTGGTTAAAAATAAAAATAAAAATAAAAACGTACAAACTAATAGCAGATATATTCGAATAGACAACCCCATCTTTACAGAATGATGGATTTACCACTGGAACAAGTATTCATTCCTGCAAATTGGTTCACTTCATAAAATTTATGGGTTCATTCCAGATTTTTATATATGCTTTCTATTAAAAATCTGAAACTCAGGGTCCCGTGAACCCGTAACTCAAAACGTAGATTTGCCCCTACCGGTACGCGAATGGTATCAAATGGCTAAATTGGTACAAGTATCGGTACGATGCCGACATTCATTAAACTATAATACCCAAACATTAACCATTTGAAGCCGTCAATCGGTACGCAACGGGTACCAACGGGCATCGGTTGAAACCTTGAACCGTTTGAAGATTATACACACTGGTTGAGTGTTGGTCATCCCAATAAAAATCTCTGCGTATTTCAAACGGGTATCGAGTACCGAAATACCCGTACCTGTACCGGTACCTATAAAATCTCCGCTATTCCAATCTCTGCATACTATGGGTTGTAACACCGATACCCTAAACTCTTAGTATCAATACGTATACCGAATATGTAGGTACGGGTACGATACTGAACGGGTACGTGGAAAAAAATCTATGTAGTACTTATTTGTCTTTTCAAATGGTTATACCAATTAAAGGACATTTTAAATCTTGTAATTGTCAAAAAAAAAAAGTGTAATGAGAAATATAGCAAAACATTTTTTTGTTAAACAGGTTAGAAACAACATACTTAACACAAGTGTCAAATATGAATACAACTCGTTTTACTACTTTATATTGCATGTTTATAACACAATTGTATTTTTCATGTATTGATAGGAAGAACTGACGGAGTCTAGCATACTAACTTCAATTATTTATAAAATAAAAAAATTACATAGTTTACTTTTTTATTTAATAGGTTTAATCATATCTTAAATAAATGAGCGATTGCCAGCCTAGAGTATAACTAAAATGTGAGTGACTTATCGTTATGAAAAAATATGTGTCATTGAAAGTTTAAGATGAGGTTTTCAACATAAAACTATTGCATGATATTTATAAATACATATATTTGTTTGATTAAGTGCTTATGTCCGTGTTCGTTCAAAGTTAATTAAACGAATATGAACATGCTTATGTTTATGTTCGTCGGTTCATTTACATGTCTATTTAAAAAAATTAATAATAATATCCTACAAGATTTGGTATATTCATTATTAGAATCAGCTTAAAATTAAAAGTATATAAATAAATCATTAGTCTACATTCCATCACTAATCATGTAGATGACAAGAAAATAAAAATAAAAGGAGAACTTCTAAAACTAGAAATACTTGAAATTATTGTTAAGGAATACAATTCTTAATTAGTGTGTGTAAGTTTACAAGTAACAAATTAATTTCTTTTGGATATATTTCTTAAAATTAGAATATCAATATAAAGTTGTTTGATTACGAAACGAAGGAAAAAATGGTGTGAGTTCTTTCAATAATAGATACACATGCCATCAACACGTTTTCTATGCCAAATAATTAAATCTATTATTTTTATTTTCGTAAGTTTTATGTGATATTCTAAAATACACTTTACCTCCTCGATCTTCTTGTAAGCTATAATATGTGTTCAATATACGAAACTGACATCATGTATGGTTCTAGAGCCCTTCATCTTATCATAAAGCTAGGGATTTTAAAGCTGTTTATGTGATTAGCATTTTTTGTACTTTCGTAATCTCAACGTGTGCATTATTATTGGATTTTGGTTAGAATGGAAGACAAACCTAGTAAAACTACACACACATTCGAAGACCGAAACATAATAGCACCAACAAAAAATTATAGCATTATTTATGTTGGTCAATGTGGTCTACCTCGCTACCTCGTTGAAAGAATGCTTCTAAGTTGGTGATCTACGAGTGAGTGTTTATTTTATTTTTTGGTTATGTTAGATGTACTTTATTTTTGTTTTGCTTGTACCTTCGGTCACTCACTAGGCTCCTATTTACATATACTTAAAAAAGATCATTGTTAAAATAAATATTAAAGCCATGTTTATATGTTGCATTATACCTGATCAAAGTATGTATACATGAGTTTTTTTGTCGCTACTTCCATGCAGGAATTACTGATAGAAAAATTTGACATGTTTTATAATCCGTGCTACATTTAAAAAAAATTGCACACAGAGCTACCTCAGTACCTTGTCGAACATACTTAACTTATTAGGTTTCTGGTAAGATTTATGGGCATGTTTTTCAGGCGATGGTTGATGTGGATCATTAACGATAGATTTTCTTCGATATTTTTGGCTATAGGTAACATAACAAGCCACCGAGGTAGACTTAGCCCCATACATAGAAGACATGTCAACCACTAGAGAATTTTCTATGTGAATCCTTGCTAAAGTAGAACTCTCGGTAAGGTCCTTCGATAACCCCTTGATATAAAGGCATAACTCACACTCATACTACTATTATGGTAACGTAGACATGTTTACCTCAGTAACCACTATCACCAATGGACAACCGGGTTACCGAGGGAAGTGTATGACATTGATGCCCGTTGGTTTAATAGTGCCACGCGCGTGAGCAAGAGGTTTAATATTTAAGTTCCTATTATTGACACTTCTAATAGAGTTGGTGGAGTATTATTAATAAATCATTAACTACAAGGTGCAAGTTGTAATACTTGTAAACATAAAGGCTTAAAGTGAACTTTAATAACATCTTTAGGTTGTAAAGCAATCTTGGGTCTATGTACATATGCTTATCAGTTCTCATCAATCATCAAATCAAAACATATACATACGTACACACATATACATATATATAAGAGAGAGGAGAGAGAGTATCTATATATATGTAGAGAGAGAAATAGAGCATGAGACATGTGTAACCAAGATCACAAGATGAAGAAGGTGGCTATGTGGTATGTTTGCTTCACGCAAGATATCTAATTTAGGATTAATTACATCCTGCACGTCGTGCCTTCAACGTTTTTAATTTCTTCTTATAAACCCTTTAATTCTCATCTTAAATAATTAGCTTTCAATCCTCTCTCTCTCTCTCTCTCTCTCTCTCTCTCTCTCTACCTACAAACCCTAACCATCAAAATGAGTTCGAATCCCACCATCGATGGTGGTGGTGGAAACAATGGTACTGGTGGCGGTGGTGTTGTTAGTGGCGGTGGGCCGTGTGGTGCTTGTAAGTTTTTAAGGAGGAAATGTAATCCAGGGTGTGTTTTTGCACCCTATTTTGATTCTGATCAAGGTGCTGCTCATTTTGCTGCCGTGCACAAAGTTTTCGGGGCGAGTAACGTCTCGAAGCTCCTTGGTCATATTCCGGTTCATAGGCGCCATGACGCGGTCGTCACTGTCTGCTATGAAGCTCAGGCAAGGCTTAGGGATCCTGTCTTTGGATGTGTTTCTCATATCTTTGCTCTTCAACAACAGGTAATTTTATCATTTCTTTCTTACAAAGTTATAATATTATTATTATTATTATGCTTAATACATAATTAATTAAATTGATATAGGTTTTTAATTATTATTAACTTTTTTTATATAATAAGGTATCGTATTTTGTTGTTGTTCATACAATAAGAATGTTACTTGTCCGTATTATATATTTTAGTGAAAATGCAAATATGGTTTAAAATTTAGTTTCTTGTTTTCATTGGTTAACAATACGACATAATGTTTTTCTTCTAACACACAGGAGATGGATCACACCGTAATTTCCGGGCTACTGTTTGCCGTTATGTATGATAAACTTGTCGTTTTTGTCACCCTTTATACGTTACATTTATAGATCATGTGACATCGCAATTAATATATTTTACAACCTTTTAAAATATTCGTGTTTCTACACTTCAAATTACATTTTATTTATAATAATAATAATAATAATAATAATACAACAACAATAGTAATAAAAGTAAAATATACCTATTCATTAAATCAGATTATACTAATGTGAAGTTATATATATTATATATTGAAAATATTTTTTTTTTTCACTTAAATACGTACGTAAATAAGTTAAAGGTTATACGTGCCTACAAATATATCAAGTCTTGATTTTATTTTTTGTGTTATATTTTGACAAGAGTTTAACTACGCTTATTTTAGAATTCAATTAAAGTTTGTAATTAGTTTTATCTATCTTTAATTAGTGTAGTTATCAATTGTTCTTGAACGAAAGTTGCTTTATTATCTTTTTTCCAAATTGGCAAAATCACAAAAAAACAAAATCTGTTTGATGTTTGATTCTACCAATTTTAATTTTGAGTAGTTGTTATTAATTATGATGTATATCTAAACAAAATTTATGTATAATGATCGATCATATTTAAAAGCATTTACTGCTTCTTACATAGAGCATCTAAATTAAAAAAAAATATGTTAATTCAGGCATTCAATTTATTTTTTAATCTTAATTTTGCTTTTCAAAAGAAAAAATAGCTTTGATTATGTTTTTCTAACGTAAGTGGTCGAACATTAATTTGCATAATCCGATGATTATGTGCAATTTTATTTCAATTTAAATTTAGTGTATAAGAAAAGAGACAAGGAAAAACTATGTGTCGGATAACACGACATCCAGACATGTGCGAAATATTCACACTCATAATATTCTTTCTAAGTTGATACGTTATAATTCTGGCTTACATTTCACTTAAATTTCGACACGAAATTTCTCATGAGAGGTTTCACAAAAAACTCTTTGAAAAAGATATAGAGAAAATATACAACTATATTACTCTAAATATAAGAAGAAAATAGTAGTTTTTATTTTCAATACTTACAAAATTATCAGGATGTCTCTTTAAATAAAATCAATAAGTAAAATATATATTGAGGAGTACAAACCATTTTTGAAGGTCAATCTTTATATGGATACATAAAATATATTTCTTTTGTTTTGAATATATGTCATGTTGAGTGAACTTTAAGGTTTCTGGTTGTCATGTGTCGTATGTCAAATTCTTATTATCACATCATATTTGGATTGCCTTTAGACATTAGACATCAACAGATAAATTATTACAGTTATAGTCTATAATATTTTATATCTCTTCTAATAATAGTTGAGGGTCTGTACTAATCGATATTTCGGAGCAAAGTGTACGGGGCAAAGCTAGGGAAACATAAATACGGTGCATTATCATAAATAATGTAATTACGTTATATATCTTAACTATTATTATGCTAGTTTAAAAGATGTAATAGTATAATTACTACTCTACTAACAGTAATTATGAAAATGTCACCACCCATTTTCCATTCCCTTCATAGAGTTCACAAGTATATTTGAATTAATTATTTATTATTTTACAAAACTAAAATACGTACGCAAATAAAACATTTTTACTTCTAACTTTATCAATTTGTTTAACTTATCAATTTGGTGATCACATATATATTTCAGTGACAAAATTACTAATCAGAATATGACACGTCATCGATATATAAACGATAGTATTTTAACGTTTATGTCTAGTCAGTGGGGAGTAAGTAGGTCTGTAAATGAACTGCACGAACACGAACAATAACATGTTCGTGTTCGTTCATTTAACCTAAAATAAACATGAACACGAATAAGGACACTTAATCGGACAAATATATGTGTTCGTGTTCATTCATTTTGAAAAATGAACATGATCGTGCTCATTTATGTTCGTTCGTTTTAAATCGAAACGAACAATTTGACAAACATAATTGAACAAATATAAATGAGCATACATGAACAAACATAAATGAACACAACAAACATAAACAAACATAAATGAACAAATATAAAACATCAAGTAGATGACTTATACATATAATATTTAATTATTTTTTATTTACTATGAAAACAAGCATAAACAGACATGGATAAACGAGCATAAACGAACCTTCACGAACATATATGAATGAACAAAACACGTGTTTATGTTCGTCTGTTTATTAAATAAACGAACTTTCAGCCGAACGGTTCACTAACATTTCACCAAACATGCAATTCATTTACTGGGCCAGAGTACATTTTAAATGGTTATTTAAAAAAAAAAGAAAAAACAAAATATGATTAATGAAGAGGTAGGTCCCAGCAGAGACCAGTTGGACCCGCAAGACTCACATTGAAAAGGGACGTCTGCGCAATTGAACCCGCAAGACTCCTTAACGGACGTCTGCGCAGTTGAACCCGCAAGACTTAACTTAAAGGGACGTCTGCGCCGAGACCAACTGGATCCGCAGGACCCACCATGCTCAGAGACGTGACGTCCTTACGCGCAGTACGCAAGCTGTTCCCGCAGGAAAAGCCTCCCAATGGTGAAGTACTCTGCCTGTTCCCGGAGCTGCGGATACAAGCCATCAGGGAAGGCTACCTGCGCAGCAAAGCTACACGCACAAGGCACTTAGCTCTCATAATAATTCAGTAATGTCACCTGAAGAAGGAATGAGCAAAGCCGAGAATACTCCCGCCCAAATGAGCCAGTCCGTACGATACGGGAGGATCTTTTGTACTGTACCTGACGAGGTATGGACAAAAGATCTGACCAAAGATACGACAGCTCACTGAAAACAGTATGACGAGCAGCACGCTCTTGTACTGTATGTCACTATTAGCCGCTGCCTACTCACCAACCTGTCGGAGGACGTGCATAGCCTGCAGTTGGTGGAACAGGAATAGTACACAGCCGGCCTGGTCACTATCAGCTGCTGCCTACCCACCAACTACCAGCATGGCATGTGCGTAGCCCACAGTTGGCAGAACAGGAACACTATTCAGCCGGCTGTACCTTCTTGGAAACCTACCTTCGGCTATAAATACTCCAACACCTTGGAATGGTATTATCATCTCATCTTATCTTATATATTATACCTGATATCTGCTCTAGTCATTCTCTTAATATACACTTATATTCAAGAGCAATCTAGTCTGATTCTCACGCCGGAGGGTGGTCACAAGGAGGTACCCCCCCCCCTTCTCAGTGACGAGCTCACGGTGTCTGTTTTGCAGGTTATCAGAAGAATAACCATCTTGCCGGGTCTAACCCCTCGTGGGAAACATCTATTTAACCCCCAGATTATCCGTAATATGCCCGGGGTCGATTAGTGTTTCTTCATTGGCGCCATCCGTGCATAAAAGCTAGAACTTAATCCTTCAGTTCTCAAAACTTCTGGAAAGATGGTTAAAGAAACTCCGGTAACCACAACCCCAGCTACTGTGGGGAATACCGGCGACTACACAGTTTTTACGAACACTACCCCGGTTACCCAAGCCGGGGCAAGTGCAGTAAATTTTACGAACACTACCCTAGTTACCCGAGCTGGGGCAAGTGCAGTAAATAATCGCTCACTGGGATTCACCGATACCCAGTTAGAGAGACAACGAACGAGGCTCCCCCGCCAAACACTCGATGAAGTTAAAGCGTGGGCGGGAGCACGTCAAAAAGAATTCCAAGCTGAGTTGGATGAACGCTTACGTTCACTCCAACAGGCTGATGAATTAGTAGAGTACCTGGACGATGATTCGGAGGAATCCGATAGTGACGCAAACCCTCGTCATAGGGCGAAAGGGAAGCGTAAGGAAACGGACTCCCAACCGAGAAGGCATTTTGGAGAAACCTTCAAACCAAAAAGCGCGGGTGGAAACCCACGTGACTTCTCCAAAACATTTACACCAACTGCTGCAAAGGCGGGAACGTCCAAATTTGCAAGGGACATTGCGGAAGCAATCGCCCCGAAAAGTGCCAAACAGATGTCCAGCATCGGCACTTACGATGGTATATCTGATCCAGACGATCATTTGAACAGGTTCATTGCGGGGGCAACCGTCAGTAGTTGGACGGAACCTACGTGGTGTTACATGTTCCAAATGACGCTTGTTGGGGCAGCTAGAGCGTGGTTCGATCGTCTACCGGTCCACCACATCTACGATTGGGCAGACTTCCAGCAGAAGTTTAGCTAACACTTCAGCCAACAAAGAAAGTATACCGAAGAGCAATGGACAATCCTCAATTGCATTCGAGAGGAAGATGAATCTTTGCCAGACTTCATCACTCGCTTCAACTCAAAGAAGCTAAGTCTGGGTAATATTAGCGAAGATCTTGTTCGCGCTGCTTTCATCCAGGGCGCGAATGACCCAGAGCTCATCCGCACCTTAACGGGTAAAGATGGCATGCCATCCACATGGGATGCCATTATGACAGCAGCTAAACGCTTTGCGTAAACGGAGAAGCAACTGGGTAGAGATCTCCCCCAGAGCACAAACCTCTACACCCATAAAACAAAAGAAGACAACGTCCTTACCGCTCGACTAAACAAAAAGCGGAAGCTAGGCATTTGGCAGTCAAGGGTAAACTTTGACACCTCATCCGGCTTGCAACATCGGTTAGGCGGAAGGGATAACGTACAGTCAAACCAGAACTCCAGATGGACGCCACTCACCAAAAGCGTCACCGAGATATTCGCCACTGAGGAGCTCACATGGCCAAAGGCTCCAATAATCCGACATCGTCACAATGCTGATCGGAGCAAATACTGTGACTTTCACAGGACAAAAGGCCACAACACTGAAGAATGCACAGACGTGAAGGACATCGTCGAAGCATTTGTCAGAGATGGGACGCTCGCGCACCTCGTGGCGTAACGAACGCTGAGCAGGCTGATGCGTGTAGAACCCCAGTTGGGGAAAACACGAATAAAATTGCAGCTTTAATGTTGGAGACTACATACTGCGTAAACAACGAGATCCCGAACCAGGTGCATATCGGCTCGATGGCACTCCCATCCCAACAACATGGAAGGGAGCTCAATTACACAATTTGCATGTAGATCAATTCCAAATTTGTAAAGAAAAGGCCCAGAGCCACTTCTAATGGAAATGATTCTCCTTAGAACATAGATGCTGATGATCTTACATTTATACTTATGAACTTTCCACACTGATATGCCGGTCTTCACCGCATACATAAGTGGGGAAATCGTTGCTTGTGGAAGGCGGCAAAACCCGTATAAACACAAAAACGGCAAACCTTCACGCAGGTCAGTCATAGGTGAAGTTTGGTCATCCCACTAAATGAAAGTGCCGGTCCTAACCGCACAAATCATGATAGAGGAAACCGAACTAACCTATTGACAACCGCGCGTCGAACGGTTAATTTATTCAAAACACTGATGCCTGTTTTCACCGCATAAATAAGTGTAAAGAAGTCATTGCTTGTGGAAGGCGGTAAAACCCGCATAAACACAAAACGGCAAACCTTCACGCAGGTTAGTCATAGGTAAAGTTTGGTGATCCCACTAAATGAAAGTGCCGGTCCTAACCGCACAAATCATGATAGAGGAAACCGAACTAACCTATTGACAACCGCGCGTCGAACGGTTAATTTATTCAAAACACTGATGCCGGTTTTCACCGCATAAATAAGTGTAAAGAAGTCGTTGCTTGTGGAAGGCGGCAAAACCCGCATAAACACAAAACGACAAACCTTCACGCAGGTCAGTCATAGGTAAAGTTTGGCGATCCCACTAAATGAAAGTGCCGGTCCTAACCGCACAAATCATGATAGAAGAAACCGAACTAACCTATTGACAACCACGCGTCGAACGGTTAACCTATTCAAAATACTTAGAAAATTTCTAAAGGATGAGGAAAACCTCCACGCAGGTCAGATATAGGTGAAGTTTAGCCATCCTACCAAGTGCAAGTGACGGTTTTACCCGCACAATCATGAAGGAGGAAGCAAAACTTCAACCTATTATCTACCACGTTCAAAGGTTAACTTATTCCAAACACTTAAAAAATTTCAAACGAAAAGATGAGGAAAACCTCCACGCAGGTCAGATATAGGTAAAGTTTAGCCATCCTACTAAGTGCAAGTGACGGTCTTACCCGCACAATCACGAAGGAGGAAGCAAAACTTCAACCTATTATCTACCACGTTCAAAGGTTAACTTATTCTAAACACTTGGAAAGTTGCTAATTTAAACTAAAGTATGCATGAGCAAATCATATAACGTTTATAAAGCAAGTCATCCAGTGAATGTAGCGGTCTTACCCGCACAAAGATTTATATTTCATAATTATTCAAACATTACAAGAATGGCCGGGTAACTACCCGCCTACATGAATATAAATCTATACAATGTAAACCTATCCTAACAGTGGGAAGGGATCTTAAGGTTCAAGCTTCAGGACCACTCCCTCCAAACCCACTTGTACCCGCACCATCAGTTGGCTGTGGCGGTTCAAGGAAGGTCTTTAGAATGGCTAGCCCATCATCAGCAGCAGCAACTTCGTTCACCTTCTCCACCACCGGATGCAGGAAGGCGGCATACTGGTTCACTGCTTGGTCATAAACAGCTTCAGTATCCACATCATATAAAGGGAAGTTGGAAGGCGGGATGCCTTTCTCAACGAACCCTAGACCAAGCAGGAAGCCGGCCTTTTCCCCATCCTCATGAGAAGCGTTGAGGGCTGCGCTCATGGCATCGTCGTATGATGTGTCCGTGAAGACTCGATGCACAACCTACAAGAAAAATACAAGTATCAAAACCTTTTCTATTTACAAAGAAAAGCGTAAAGATATTATGAAATTACGCATACCTGAGACAACGCTTCTCGAAGAAGCCATTCCTTGGCAACCAGAGCTTCCTGGAGGGCGGCTTGAGCTTGGTTACGGGCGCGTTCGGCTTCACTTTTGTTAAGGTTGGCGAGCAACACTTCCTTAGCAGCAGCCTCTTCAACGCCCTTTAGCTTCCGCTCAGTGTGGTCAAGCACGCCCCTCTGGTCCAAGATCTCTTGGAGCTTCTTGGCGTCTTCCATAGCCAAGGCATCATGAGCCTGCTGAAGCCTCTCTAGCTTGGCTTTAAGCTCCTCATTCTCAATGCGTAGAGGCTCAGCAACAGCTTCAGCCTTGGTGGCCCTCTCAGTTGCATTCCAGGCAGTTTCCTTAGCCAGCCGAAGCTGTTAACAGCTTGGGCAGCCTTGGAACGGGCCTCAAGCCGGGCCTGAACTTCAACCTCGAGGGCCTTGAAGGCCTTCTCCTTTTCCGCAGCCACTGCGGTAAGCCTCTTGTTCTACTCCCGGACAGCCCGCGCCTGAGCTACTTCTTGGATACGAGCTGCTTTTAACTTGTCGTTTTCACCACAAAGCAGCTCGACGCGCGGCTGCATCCGGGCCAGGAGAATCCGAAGCTCATTGGTTAGCCTACCCTCCTGGTAGCTAGCCATTGCTTCCCCCAACGCACCACTGGGAGCTGCGTGACGAGCCCACTCCACGCACTCCACAGGCGTGCGAAGGGTTGTTCCTCGGCGGATGTTCCATCGTGGAACATACACTTCATTGGAATCCGACACTGCAAAAGCAAAAAGCAGTTAGGAAAAGATGATATAAAAAAATATATATATAAAATAAAGGCCAAAATAACCCTACGCACCTGTAGGGTCGACGACAGGCCTGTAGCCGCCAAACCCATCACCCGAACCTAACGGATATCCATCCAAGAGGTCAGACAGATGGGAAGGAGGCAGAGATTGGCTTGACGCCCCAACCCCGGACATACCTGAAGGACCGGCCGCAGTCGCCGGCGCCGGAGGAGGCATTGCGGAAGCCGCCGTGGTAGAAACCGGCGGAGGTGAACTCACAACGGCGGCCGTGGCTGCGGAAGAATCCACAGAAACATTCACCGCCGGCTCAGTGAAAGAATCAGTAAATATGGCACTGACAGCCGGCGGAGATGTCGTCACAGTTGGAACAGTTGGCTCAACTGGGTGAGCAACTGAACCAACTGAAGCAGGCGCAGCCGCCTGGGTCGTCGCCTCAGGTAGGTTGACCAAGCCTACCGTCATGGGTCCGGAGGTGCTCCTCCCCGCTCCACCCTGGAATGCGGTAGCATCCACGCCTGTACAAAGAAGATATAAGTATAATGACGGAAAGATATGAAGTTAAAAGTAAAGGAAGTTTGTACTTACGGGTTTTCTTGAGCCTAAAAGTGCGAACAGGCGGGGACGAACCCGATGGAGCCGGCCTCTTCACGCCGCTCACCGTCGTCGTCCTGGGCTGCTCGGAGGTGACAGTCGTCTCAGCTTCCGGAGCAGTGGTCTTATCACCACCAGGGTTCCCCGCCACCTCCTCGCTTTCGGTCTCTGAATCAGACCGATGCACCGGATCGGCAGTGGAGGCAACCTTCGCCTTCCCATTCCCGCCGGCAGCCTTCTTTTTCCGCACCAACGGAGGACCATCTGCGGATTCCTCATCAGAAGATGACAAGATTAGAGGAATTCCAGCAGAGGTTTCAGCATTGAGAGGTCGAGGGTTGAATAACTCCTTACCTGGCCGCGTGGCGCTCAGAATAGGGTGGCCTGGCGGGTAGACCTCCACAAACCGATCCCTCGTTTGCTCCAAGATGGGCAACTCGTTCTCATCGAGAGCACGAGTACCCATCCGAGCGGGACCATCACTCTCCCGCGGCTGCAGGAGAGACTGCAAGTCGTTTCCCTCTGAAATAAAAAGAAGAAACAGTTAGAAGAAAAACCTATATCAACAAAGAAGAGAGAGCATACCATAAGGGACAGAGTTCAAACCGTATTCGAGGACGATAGGAATCTGGGACGCCTCCTTCCACACCCGGCTCATCCCAAGCATCACCATCCCAGACTCCGCAAAGCGGTACACCGGAGTCTGGATCCGGGAGATCTTGGCGAACCAATCCGCCTCCTGGTGGTTGAGGGCGTGAAGGGCGGGGAGTGCTCTCCCATTCTTAAACGTCATCGCAAGGGGAACGACGCGAGCGGAGATAAAGAAAAACTCCCGCTTCCACGACCGAAGACTGCGCTCGGTAGCGCAGATCTTCAACCCCTTGATCCGATTGACCAAGGTGTACCACCCCTGGATACACCTCCAGGAGTAGAAGGTCATCAACCGATCTACGTGGGGCTCCACGCCCAGAATGAGGCACACCCACTCAAAGTGGCGGATCTTGGCGATCGCCATCGGGTGTACCTCCGTCAGATGCACACCGTGCCTCTCCAAGACACGGTATACAAACTTCGTCAATGGGAACCTGAGATTCCCATAAACGAAGAATGCAGCGTACACCCCTATCTTGCCCTTGGGGGCATCGTACACCGTCTGGTGTGGCTCCGGAAACTCAGGCTCGAACGGCTCGAGCATGAACTTCCGGACGACGTACTGATAGAGGTCGGCCGGAAGAGCACACTGGCACTCGCCAGCAGTACTCTTGTCATCCTTATCGGAAGTGGACGACGGATTCTCAACGAACACGTCAGATTCCTCGGCAAAAGAAGACATTCTGGAAGGATGAAAGGCAACGATTTCAGAGAATATTCGCCGGAAATCGCTTAGAAGGAGAAGATAGAAGTGAAAGTGTGAATTACAAAGGACCCACTCCCCCTTTATATACTCATCGCAATTAATGCGATGAATTTAATGCGGAAGAGAGAAATCGCAGGTGCAATGAAACTATGACACGTGGCAAAGAGCAGGCTGGCAACAGCTGTTGAAAGGACGCGTGCCATTAATTTCGCGGCCACGCGCCCGAAAAATCGCGCCCACGCGCTTGAAAAAGCGTCTGGAATGACCATGTACTGTCACGTCGCCATAACTTCCTGCACGTCCTGACACTGTCAGAAGAAACCGTCGGACGACGTTTCAACAGTTTGGACTGTTCTTATCCTTTCACCAACTCTTCGAATTTCAAAAAGATTCAAAAGTAAGCGGGAAAATACCCCTTACCTTGGCAACCAAGAAACTATAAGACAGGTGCGAGTACAGTGTTAAGGCAAAACCCTTCACATACTTAGCACCTGCAGGGAATTGAAGCCAAGAATACCTCGGCAACCAAGTAACCATAAGACGGGTGCGAGTACAGTGTCAAGGCAAAACCCTTCACATACTTAGCACCCGCAGGGAATTGAAGCCAGGAATACCTTGGAAGTAAAGTAACTATAAGACGAGTGCGGGTACAGTGTCAAGGCGAAACCCTTCACATACCTAGCACTCCGCAGGGAATTGAAACCAAGAAGGATCTTCTGGGCAGTACTTGCGGAAACGGGAATAACATCCCCGCATAGCGGGAACGTCGAGAACTAGATTGTTTGAACCTCCAAGATGGAATTGGTTGTTTAAACATAATTGATCACTATGTTCAAAACTACCAAAACCTCATGGAGAATCTACACAAGTGGAACTCAACGCTCCTGACTTGCGAGGAGGTTACAGACCTACCCGCATCACACCCAAAGATCAAGCAGAAAAGTCGGGAATTTCTGCACGTGACATTAGGACTTCCGCGGGAAGAATCCCCATGGAAAACCTTAAAACTAAAACCTTTTCAAAACCCCTTGTTTAAGTCCAAAAGTTCACCTCACTTATTAACAATTCATGAGAAGAACATTGGACTGGGGGGACTTGAAGAGGTAGGTCCCAGCAGAGACCAGTTGGACCCGCAAGACTCACCTTGAAAAGGGACGTCTGCGCAATTGAACCCGCAAGACCCCTTAACAGACGTCTGCGCGGTTGAACCCGCAAGACTTAAAGGGACGTCTGCGCCGAGACCAACTGGATCCGCAGGACCCACCATGCTCAGAGACGTGACGTCCTTACGCACAGTACGCAAGCTGTTCCCGCAGGAAAAGCCTCCCAATGGTGAAGTACTCTGCCTGTTCCCGGAGCTGCGGATACAAGCCATCAGGGAAGGCTACCTGCGCAGCAAAGCTACACGCACAAGGCACTTAGCTCTCATAATAATTCAGTAATGTCACCTGAAGAAGGAATGAGCAAAGCCGGGAATACTCCCGCCCAAATGAGCCAGTCCGTACGATACGGGAGGATCTTTTGTACTGTACCTGACGAGGTATGGACAAAAGATCTGACCAAAGATACGACAGCTCACTGACAACAGTATGACGAGCAGCACGCTCTTGTACTGTATGTCACTATTAGCCGCTGCCTACTCACCAACCTGTCAGAGGACGTGCATAGCCTGCAGTTGGTGGAACAGGAATAGTACACAGCCAGCCTGGTCACTATCAGCCGCTGCCTACCCACCAACTACCAGCATGGCATGTGCGTAGCCCACAGTTGGCAGAACATGAACACTATTCAGCCGGCTGTACCTTCTTGGAAACCTACCTTCGGCTATAAATACCCCAACACATTGGAATGGTATTATCATCTCATCTTATCTTATATCTTATACCTGATATCTGCTCTAGTCATTCTCTTAATATACACTTATATTCAAGAGCAATCTAGTCTGATTCTCACGCCGGAGGGTGGTCACAAGGAGGTACCCCCCCCCTTCTCAGTGACGAGCTCACGGTGTCTGTTTTGCAGGTTATCAGAAGAATAACCATCTTGCCGGGTCTAACCCCTCGTGGGAAACATCTATTTAACCCCCAGATTATCCGTAATCTGCCCGGGGTCGATTAGTGTTTCTTCAATTAACTAATATGATGTTTTGATTTCCGACTTATTTTTCATCAACAGAAGGTAGAAACTAGCTTTCCTATTTTCTGAATGTCTAATTTCTGTTATCCGGAGTCTCATTGGACTTAAATCCAAAACCTCCTATTTCTTTACCAATAGATCATCAACCCTATTGACAAACATAGAAACTAGTTTTTTTTTTGAACGATTAATTAAGTAACGCCGGGTACTCTGTACGCGACCCCCATTGCCTAAAGGTAGCCCGAGCCGGCCACGAGTCCGGACGGACGGAGACCCTAGCGGTCCACCTATTGAGGGATTCCCTGGATAAAACCCGACCCCCACGCCCGCCAAACGGCACGACGGCGAGGAGCCGGTAAAACCGGGTGAGAACATGACTCGAACGGCCATCCCTCAATGCTTCCAAAACAAATACGAATAGTTTATTAATTTGTAAATAATGAGAATGATGAAATCAATGAAAAAAGGAAGTGTTTGATTGAATAATAACGATAGCTTAATTTGGTCGGCTTCCATGTCAACTAAAAACCTATTTCCTCTCTATTTCAAGGAGATTGTCGGCCTTTTGTGTTCACTCATGATTTGCTTTTTTCTGTCCATTAAAAATTTAGCATAACTTTTTTTAAACGGCCATATGGATCATTGACAAGTCACTGGCTCATCCGATCATCAATTCATCACCATTCACTGAGTACCGGAGACCACACTTAGGAGGAAATCTACCATAAGTAAGAAAACCTCCTATCTCAACCTAGAACCCCTATTTTATCACATGCTGGACTTAAACCCAAGAACATCCCTCAGCTTTCACGGCAAAATGCAAAATCGATACAATTTTTTTTCTTCTCCATTACCTCTAAGTAAATATTAGGATACGTGTTGCCCCTTGGTCCATAAGATACCCGTGAATTTTTCTTATGAATCTGACATTGGTTGACCTTTAGTATGAGAAAAGGCAAATAATTAATCGTAGGACTAACCTAGGAAGTTATAATTACTAACGTAATCCTAAGCCAAATTTTCAAATCAAACACATAGACCACTTTATTTAATCGGATTACTTAACACACAAACATAGCCTCATCTTACACTGTTATATCCGTTAGTTTTCAAGTTTTTTTGTTTGGACTTTGGAGCACGAATTTAGTTTTGATTTGTATCTGATAAAGTTAGAATAACCGGTGTATGCAATATACGCCTAATTTTGTAATTCGATTGAGAATTTAAATGTGTCAGATATTAACTTACAACATTTGAACTAAGCGGTCCCAAAACCAATATTGGCATTGTCCATAGTTCGTGGTCAAAATAAAAGAAAGCTCTTTGATGAATTGAATACTACTGTATATATGTAAATAGTAATTGGCCAACTTTTGGGTTAATGAAACTGTTACGATTTCTCCAATATTAACAAGTGTAATTGTTACCGTGTTAACGCATTTATATGATGTTTTAAAAACCGGCATAACCAAATGCTGGGCAAGTTCGTTACGTTTTAGTCCATTAAATTGGGCGAACAATAGTTATATGAACCGTCGGTATTACTGGTTTATACCACAATACTGGTTTAAGCTAGGGATGAGCAGGTATTGGTACCGAAATGTTCGGTTCGGTACCAATATGATGCGGTATTGAAGGCAAATTGCGGGAATACCGGTACCGTACCGGTACTCGAAACTAGGGATGAGCTCGGGATGGTACCGGTACCTATCCCGAAAATTCAAAATATCTGATACCGGTACCGGTACCGTACCGATACCGAAAACTAAAAACTTGGTACTGATTCGGTACCGGTATCGAAAATACTCATCGCTACTCGAAACTCAAAACTTGATACCGATTCGGTACCGATACCAATACCCGTTTTTCCCATCCCAGGTTTAAGCCCAATATTGTTTAGCCTTTAGACCAAAGACTTTTAGCGGTTCATATTTTGCCTCCAATTGATAGTTTTAATCTAGCAGTCTAGCCTATATATACCATCAAGTCAATTAGTTTCAACCTAGCGGTCTTTTCTATACCATGTAATCATATACTTTTGTATATTTTTTTAAAGTTAAAGTTTTATTTTTATAGAATTATAGGATTAACTAATCAACCCAGTTCAACCGCCCAATACAACTACTTGTACCATTTCTGAAACCGACGCGGTAAGGTTCATATACCGGTTTTTAAAACATTGTGTTTATCTTTTTTTAATATGCATGTTTAATGGAATTGTGACTAGAGTTTCTATACATAATCCCTTTTTATGTATCATTGAGTTCTCCCTTAGAATAACTGATACCTTGGGGGAAATTTGCATAGTTCATAGGACACTAATTAATTAATTATATGTTACTATGATTCTTTTATCTGACTTTTATATACTTCACATAATAATTTGAAACTAGCTTATACCAAAACTTTGTATTGATATTTTACTGATTAATAATTAAAACATCAAATTTCATTTATTGAAACAGCTGGTGAATTTACAAACTGAGCTCTCTTACTGTCAAGCCCACCTACCTGTAGCCCGTGAAGGAGCAATCCCCCCACCGCCTCCGCCACCGCAACAAGCAACTCCTCCACCCGGGATACCCATCAGAGACGCCTCAGCATACCTTGGAGCCTATGACATGTCATCACTTGTTGAGCCAATGGTTCCACCGGCCTCATGGACCATGCAACCACAAATGAGGCCGATGGATCCCCGCCAGTTCATGAGTTATGGGGCCGCCCAAGCTCCGGCTGACTTGCCGCAAGCACAGGGCGGAAGCGGTGACTTTCAAGAGCTGGCCAGGGAGCATATGCAGAGGCGAGGTAATGCTAGTGCAGGACCAGGAGCATGCAAAACTGAAGGTTCATCTTTGCGGCAGTAAGATGAGAGTTTGCTTTTTAATGATATATTTTGGCTAAGACATAATCTAAGACATGGTTTTTGTTATTTTGTGGGAGTTTGGATGGGCGAATGATCTTAATAATTGCATGCATGGTATCATTAGATTGATATATATTCTTATTTGCATGCTTGCTTTTTTTTAATATGGTACTTGGTATGAATTTTGCTTAGGATTCATACATCCATTCTTGAATATTATTATGGTAACTTTTTTCAAAAAATATTATTCTGACAACCTTTTGTACAAATGTGTTCATGAATTCGGGTTTCGGTTTACTTCGTTTGGAATTTTTTTGTTCTAAACTGAAAACCTAACCAAATTCAATGTGTTAAAAACCAAACCGAAACTGAAGTTTGAACTCACTTTGGTTTATGTTTCAAATTGAAAAACTCATTTTTTAACAAGGTGCTAATTATCGGTTTGGTTTTCGGGCTGCTCTGGTTGCTCGATTTGATTTCCTTGGTTATGAATTCACTTTCATAGTTAAAATTAATCAAGTTGAATTGATCAAAACCATCGGTTTGGTTTTCAGGCTGCTCTGGTTCTCGATTTGATTTCCTTGGTTATGAATTCACTTTCATGGTTAAAATTAATCAAGTTGAATTGATCAAAACCATCGGTTTGGTTTTCGGGCTGCTCTGGTTGCTCGATTTGATTTCCTTGGTTATGAATTCACTTTCATGGTTAAAATTAATCAAGTTGAATTGATCAAAACCGAAAACCGATTACCTAATTTGATTTCGGTTTAGAATCGTTAAAACAACCAAGTATATAATTCCGTTCAGATTTAGACGGTTTCACTTCAGTTAGGTTTTTGGTTTGAAACCGAATAGCGGACAGCCATATGGCCGTTTATATAGAAAAGATCATTCATTGGTAAAATATAAAATGTTTGCAAATGAATTAGCTTAAAAGCTCTGGTGTTATTCACTTATTCCGGCTATATATGTGTATAGTGTTAATAAACAATATATGGGAAAAATTTGTAGAATTGTAACTAACTTTAACCATTGTATCAATTAGGTTACGCTAACTTTATTTGTTTTAATTAGGTTACTCGCAAACTATTTTTTGTCTCAATTAGGTTACTCACAAACGTTTATTTATTTATTTATATTGTCTCAATCAGATTATATGATGAATTACTTTTTATCTTTTTGAATTATTATATCGTTTTTTGAACGGCTAATTATTATATCATTTAACTAAATTAATGTTAGATGAATTTATATTATTTTTTTAGAGTTTTAACCATACGTTTAAGCATAAATGATAAAAAGTTAATAAGTGCATGAAATTTAAAAACTAAAAGTATTTTAATAGAAAAAGTATTTCTAATAATAACAAATTAAAATATAGTGCTTTTCAAGAAAACAAACACACGTAATTTCTAAAATTTTAATAATTGAAAACAAAGTTTTTTTTTAATTTGCCAATTTCTTTAATTAATAAAATTAATATCACTAATTTTAAATTTCATATCATCGGTCCACATCATCGTTTACATATTTCACGTCAGCATAACTATCTACCTAAATGATAAAAAAAACGTATAATAAGAACATAGGCAGGGCGCATGTTTATTGGGGCCAGGGGTGCCTCCCTTCCCCCGTTTTTCCGCTTAGTAGTGTATATTTTCTGATATTCGGCCGAAAATTTTTATAGGTATTGAGTCCGGCCCCCCGGATTGTTTTTATACGTATTAAGCCCCCCCCCCACCCCCGAAATACTTTTTCCAAAGAATAATACTGGTTTGTGGTTCCACTGATTTTTTTTGTTATATAAGAACCCAACGTTTGGTTTTTATTTTATATAAAATATATTTGTTATTATAATTTGCTTTTTTTTAAAGAATTCTCAAACTTTAAGGACTTGTAATGTAACTAAACTAAACTTGTTAAAAACAATCTGATACATGATAATAATACCAATCGACGTCTCCATCTTCAAACTAGCGCCTGGACCTGGAGCCTCCACCTTTGCAGGTCATCACTCATCAGCGCCACCACCTGCCGCGGTGTCTCCTCTTCTCGCCGCCAAAGCAGACCCGTCGGCCGTGAGCCGTCAATTCTGTACTATTCCGACTGTTCGTCACCCGACCATCTAAATTGGTAATAATTTATTTGGGTTCTAATTAGGGTATATTTTGTTTGAACTTAGGGTTGATTGGGTTAAAATTAGGGTCGAAAATAGTATTGTAATTTAACCAAATCGTATTGTTGCTGGTTTGTTAGGACTTAGGAATAATTATCTTAAGGTTGATTGGGTTAAAATTAGGGTACGGGAAGTATTTTGAGTCTTTTGTTGTTAAAAAAATTATGTATTTGTTTTTTTTAAGAACGGTCTTTTGAATGAATGAAGAAAAAATATTTATTTAGATTTTATATTGTTTGACCTGACCCGACCCGCTTCATTCATTCAAAAGACCGTTCTTAAAAAATAAACCAAATACATAATTTTTTTAACAACAAAAGACTCAAAATACTTCCCCTACCTTAATTTTAACCCAATCAACCCTAAGATAATTATTCCTAAGTCCTAACAAACCAGCAACAATACGATTTGGTTACATTACAATATTATTTCCGACCCTAATTTTAACCCAATCAACCCTAAGTTCAATCAAAATATACCCTAATTAGAACCCAAATAAAGTATAGTTTCACCTATATTGTTTGACTTTGACCCGACCCAAACCGAACCGCTAATCTGAAATTTTTTGGATCCATAACTTCCCCCCCCCCCCCCCCCAATGATTTTGCTCAAGTTTTGCCACTGTACATAGGTGAAACTTGAGTGATTTAAATGAGACAAAAAAATTGTGGGTAACCTAATTGAGACAAAAAAAATTTCCGAGTAACAGAATTAAAAAAAAGACTCAGTAATCTAACTGATGCAATGATGAAAGTTTGATACTATTCTATAAAATTACCCCTACATATTTATATATATATTTTTTTTTGAATGTTAAAGCTTTTCCTCCTACTATTTACATTATACCCCCATTGCCAGGAATCGAACCCTGGATCTCTCACCCAAAGGCCAAAGCCTTTACCATCCCACCAAAGTGGAGATGGCCCCTACATATTTATATGGTTTACCCTTTTCTTCGTGGCTCATTAACGCAAAGCCACTACTAGGCTGGGCTTCTTTCCGGCCTTTACGGCCCAACAAGCAAACAACTGTTGACAACCGTAATAAGCCATTTATGTATTAACACCACTTTGGAAAATCAGAAAGACTATCGATCCTGATTTTGACCGGGTTTTACCAGAGCATTAAAACCTGTCGTGCCTTCGGGCGAGGTGAGCCAACTGGGTTTTACCGGGAACGCCAAGCCAAACTCGGATGCCAGCGTGGATCCCGATCATGTCAACATAGTTGGCATGAGTGGGGTGGTGGGGCGCGACGTGTTCGCGTAGTGAGATAACTTAACTGTGAAAGTCACCGTTCGAAAAAAAAAATATATGTCAGATTATTTGATTGCATCTAATTAAACTTTAGATGAATTGATATCTTTTTATATATTTCTAGTTATGCGTATACATATCATAATAAATATTATTTGATTTCATCACTTTTAACTTATTGACATTATAAAACTACGTCGTCAATAGACATTTTGAATAATCCCCCACTTTTTGGTTATAAAAAGTTACAAATGGGGTTTGTGTTTAAGATCATTGATTTTGGAATTTTGTAATGATTAAAGAACAATTTAACTCAGAAACATCATAAATGGTATTTAGAACTAGCGAGTTGGTTTTGGTTGAAGTTAGTTCAATAAGGGTCGAATCAACTCTTAGGTATTTTGACGTAACTAAGTCTAAAATATGATAGCCAAAGGTGTTTTTTTGTTTCTATTATTTGATAATATAAATCACTGATACAAAGTAGATTAAATACTAGAAAAAAAGAACACAAATGGAAAATATTAATAGTAGCTAGGCTAAAAAGAAGGCTAGTCAAAAGGGTTTAGATCATGGAGATGATACGCAAGAAATGCTAGTCAACGGGGATGTGATTATGGAGATAATAAATTGCATTTCAATACTCTCTCTGAAGTTGGATCATGTAAGTTTCAAATGCCCGGAAGAAATTGAAGTTGGGATCCCAATCCTTTTGTGAAAATATCCGCAATTTGCATCTTGGTGTCAATACAAACAGGTCTAGTTTCTTGACTTTCTACTCTTTCTCGAACGAAGTAGCAATCCATCCCAACATGTTTGGTGTGATCGAAGACCGGGTTATTGGAAATGTGGCGAGCCGCTTGATAGTCACAAAAGGGGGGTTGATTCGGTCAAAAGTATTCCAAGGTCCCTCAAAAGCCATCGAACCCATAGAATTTCACTAACGATAGTGGCCATAGAGCAGTATTCTGCCTCGGCAGAAGAGTGCGAGACGACTGATTGTTTCTTTGTCTTCCAAGAGGTAGGTGCTCCACCGAATAGGAGTATGTAACATGTTCGAGATCTTCGTCTGTACGGGCAGCCAATCCAATCGGAATCACCCCGACCAAAGGCGGCGGAACATGCCGGGGTGCAACTGATTGCCCATGAACACAAGACACTATTAAAGTAACAATATTTAATCAACTTATTAATTTCATTCAATCACTAAAGTAGCACATCTCGTTCATACAAATAAACACCAAATACTAGAAATAAATATTGTTCATTCTTCTAATAACCTAGCGGTATCAAATAGCATGGCGTCTTCAAACTCCAAGTCAAGTAATAATTAAACTGTAACAATGCATAAAATAATATTTGCTAACACGTATGTTGATGAGCAATTTCATAGTTTTGAGTATATATATAATATGAGCGAAATCCACAAACGTATATGAGACTATAAATAAAAGCAACAATTGTGGTATATAAAATATATGTAAATGAGGATCCTTTCTAATCGGTAACAACCGATATACTTGGATAATGAGGCCCTATTCTACTAGCACAAGGCTAAAATAGTTAGGGGAGCGTATGATCATACTTATTGAGACTCAACAAGATAAAAATAAACACTCGTGCACGTAAAGCATATGAAACATATAACACACAATAGAGCAAGTATTCTAAGTATCATACACCCTAGAGTTTGTGGTTTGAGGATCGAGTATAATATATCATTCTTGTTTTGAATAAGTATGCATGTTACCCCAAAGTATAAAAGTGAAAACGGGGGATGAAATGTACTCACTTTAACTAAGTAACTTGAATGATTGATTTGCGAATAATTGGAGATCGGTATAACGAGCAAGACCTAGATTAAACGGGTCTTAAGTTAGTAGGTAGTCTTGAAAGGGTTTAAAGGTAAAACATATGACAAGTAAAGTAAATAAATAAAGTTTATGGTTTAAAATGTAAATATTTGAGAAATTAAAGACATGTTTCTTGATAAATAAGTTTACCCGAAACCGGATCTTGGTATTCCATTCATAAATATTACTCAACCTATGTCAAGTAATTATATGGGTTATAATGCACTATTGCAAGACCCTTTGTTATATAAATACCAAATCGAGGTTTTAATCGAGTGTTCGGATTTATCGATTCGAGTTTTGATAATTAACTAAACTCAAAGTCAACTTTCCAAAGTGATAAATGTTATGAGATAACTCACTAAAAATCAAAAGACTTAACCAAGTGTATAGTTCTATTGAGAAGAACCTTAACGTCCGTTAAGCGAGTATTTGGTTTCACCGGTCCAAACTTGTTATAAGATCAAGTTGGATTCCGACACACCAAGTATGTTGAGAAAATAATTTAAAATTAGTTTAAAATACATTTTTGAAGAAAAGATGAGTTTCGGTGGCCCAAAACACACTTGTGTGTCTTAAGCGAGTGAACTCGGTTTAGTTTGGTTTTGGTTCAGTCCTTGACTCGGAATGATACCGAGGATGGTTGCCACATACCCAAATACCATAGAACTATAAAAACGATTTTAGAAGTTATAATATTCAAATCTTACATAAACATGTTTATTTAACTATTTAAAACAAAACTAGTAAACAGGAGTTCGGTTTTGGTTCGGTTCTCAACTCGGGATAAAACAGAGGCTAGTGACTTCATACCCAATACCATGGAACTCATTTAACAAGAATTAGAAACTAAACTACTTATACTTTAAACAAGACTAGTAAGCATTAAAGGAAATATATTATAATAAATGACTATAATGAGTCCTCCATGTAGTCTTGCCTTATAGCGTATCACCTCAACCGACCATGGCCGAAGAAGGTGAAAGCCGAAGGAAACAAGGGGTGCATATTATATATATATGTTGTACAACAATCTTCAATTACTAAGTAACAAAACAAAATTAAAGAATGGTTCTTGTTTGATTATTAAGAAACCTTGAAGAGATGAAGTTGTGTTTTTTGTTTGGGAGAGAAAAGAAGTGAATGAACAAGGTTGAAATGAAGAAGATAAACTTGTTTATATAGCGTAATGGTCAAAGTTTATTTATATGTTTTATATCAAGACTTGCATGTGTTTTAAATGGTTAAACAAGTCAAATAATACAAACAAACAACAAAAAACGAAACTTGAATATGCAAACATGGCTACGCGCCGCACGACCAGCCTGACCTTCCAGGCCCGCGGCGCGGCGTTCTAGGGGGTCAGGTTTGGTTGTTTGGCAGATTTGGTCCCTGTAGTTCGTTTTGAGGCGTTTTAAGCGTTTTAAAAGCCGTAAAAGGTGTTTCCGAAATCCGACAAGTATGAGATGATTATGTAACATAAAAACCCATTGCTTTATATTATCGAAAGATCCGGGTTACAAATCGGTTCGGTTTACAGTTTAATTGTACAAACATGTTATCCAAAATTGATGAATGTCACAGTATCCCCTAGTTTAGGGAATTTCGTATCGAAATTAAGATGATGTTGAAGCAAACAAGTGTGGATACTTCTCTTTCATAGAGTCTTCTCGTTCCCAAGTAAATTCAGCACCACGCCGTGATTCCCAACGGACTTTAACTAAACGGATGTGGCTACGTTTGGTTTTCTTTTCGTTGCGGTCCATGAACTCAAAGGGTTTTTCGACCATGATCATTGTTTCATCGATATGTACTTCATCGAGAGGTATATAGAGATTACCTTCAGCTAAGAACTTTTTAAGGTTTGAGACATAAAAGGTTGGATGAACACCGGTAAGTTCTTGCGGTAAATCGAGCTTATAAGCCACTTTTCCAATCCTTTCGAGGATTTTGAATGGGCCTAAGAAACAGGGAGCTAGTTTTCCTTTCTTTCCAAAACGGACTACCCTTTTCCAAGGGGATACTTTGAGAAGGACAAAGTCGCCAACATTAAATTCGAGAGGTTTTCGCCATTTGTCGGCATAGCTCTTTTGGCGACTTCTAGCAGCGAGGAGATTTTTGCGGATTTGATCGATACGATCGGTAGTGTCTTGGACCATCTCAGGACCGGTGATTTGGGTTTCACCAATCTCGTTCCAACCAATCGGAAAACGACACTTACGACCATAAAGAGCTTGTAAAGGAGCCATATCAATGATAGAATGATAGCTATTGTTGTATGAGAATTCAATAAGCGGGAGATGAAAATCCCAATTTCCACCAAAATCAAGAACACAAGATCGAAGCATATATTTAAGGGTTTGGATTGTACGCTCGGATTGGCCATCGGTTTGAGGGTGATAAGCGGTACTAAGATCGAGGTGATTGCCCAAAGCTTCTTGAAGCGATTTCCAAAAACGGGAGGTGAAACGAGCATCACGATCAGAAATAATGGTCAACGAAATACTATGGCGGCATACAATTTCACGAACATAGATTTGAGCAAGCTGTTCGACAGAGTACTTCTCGCGGATCGGGATGAAGTGATCCGATTTGGTTAATCGATAAATGATGACCCAAATGCTATCATTTTGATTTTGAATGGGGGGTGTAATTTGGTGATAAAGTCCATAGCAATGTCTTCCTATTTCCAAACGGGAATAGGAGGTTTCTCAAGTAAACCAAAAGGTTTTTGATGTTCGGCTTTAACCTTTGAGCAAGTAAGGGGCTGTTTGTTTACATCTGAATGGAACCATTCAGATGTAAACATCTGATTCATTCAGACTTCAGACTGTTTGGTTCCAAACAGAAAAACATCTGAATGGTTAAAATTAGGTCTGAGTCATTCAGACTTATTGTTGTTGCTGAATGGGACAGAGGTTCATTCAGATCTGACTCATTCAGATCAGAAAGAACCAAACATCCCCTAAGACATTTTGAGACATAAAGTGCTACGTCCTTTTTCATACCCGGCCACCAATAAATATATCGAAGATCGAAGTACATTTTATCCGCACCGGGAAGTATGGAATATCGCGACTTATGAGCTTCGTCAAGAATGAAAGTACGAAGTTCATCACGATTAGGAACCCACAAACGATTGAGGAAATAAAGCAAGCCATCGGGTTTGGTTTCGAGTTGAAGTTCGGCTCCACATGACATTACGTAATACATATTGCCTTCATCAATGGAGGTGCATTGGGCTCGATAGATGCGGTCTTGGAGATCGGTTTGGATGATGATGCTTTGAAACATAACCGATTTGACATTAACTTTACGACTAAGGGCATCGGCTACAACATTCGCTTTACCAGGGTGGTAGAGAATTTCGCAGTCGTAATCACTAAGTAATTCGGCCCATCGACGTTGTCTCATGTTGAGATCTTTTTGGTCAAAGATGTGTTGAAGACTTTTATGATAGGTGAATACAACACATTTTGTGCCATAAAGATAATGTCTCCAGATTTTGAGAGCGAAAAGGACTGCACCAAGTTCGAGATCATGATTCGTGTAATTATTTTCGTGAACCTTAAGTTGCCTTGAGGCATATGCAATAACTTGACCTCGTTGCATGAGAACGCAACCGAGACCTTGATTGGATGCATCGCAAAATACCACAAAGTCTTCGTTTCCATCGGGAAGGTTTAGAACGAGAGCATTTCAATGCATATGCTGTAGAGTTTGGAAAGCTTGTTCTTGTTTCGATCCCCATTCATAAGGTTTTCCTTTATGAGTTAGTTCGGTGAGGGGTAACGCGATTTTAGAGAAGTTTAGAAGGAATCGCCGATAACACCCGGCCAAACCAAGGAAAGATCGGATTTCCGTGGGTGTGGATGGAGTTTTCCAATCTTTTACGGCCTCGATTTTGGTGGGATCAACATGGATACCTTTATCATTGACGTTGTGACCCAAAAATTGAACTTCTTTTAACCAAAATTCTCATTTGGAGAACTTGGCATAAAGTTGTTCTTTTCTTAGGAGATCGAGAATGGAACGTAAATGGAGCACATGTTCGGCTTGGGTCTTGGAGAAGGTAAGAATGTCATCAATAAAAACAATTACGAATTTGTCCAAGAAAGGTTTGCAAACGCGGTTCATGAGGTCCATGAATACCGCGGGTGCATTGGTTAATCCGAAAGGCATAACCAAGAACTTGTAATGTCCGTACCGAGTACGAAAAGCGGTTTTTAGAATGTCGTCTTCATGAACACAGAATTGATGATAGCCCAATCGAAGATCAATTTTGGAAAAGAAAGTTGCGCCCTGGAGTTGGTCGAAGAGGTCGTCGATTCGAGCCAAAGGGTAACGATTTTTAATGGTGAGTTTATTGAGTTCACGGTAATCAATACACATGTGAAATGAGCCATCTTTTTTTTTCACGAAGAGGATGAGAGCGCCCAAGAGGAAGAGCTTGGACAAATAAAACCTTTATCGGAGAGTTCTTGAAGTTGGTTCGATAGCTCTTGCAATTCCGAATGAGCTAAACGGTAGGGAGCCTTGGCTACGGGAGTCGCTCCGGGCACAAGTTTGATTCGAAATTCAACTGGACGAATGGGTGGGAGACCAGAGACGTTTTCGGGAAAAAACGCCGGGAAATTCACAAATAACGTTAATGCCTTGAATTTTCTTTTCTTTTGGATCTTTCACCACCGCTTGGGCTAGGAATGGAAAATACTTTTTGTGCAAGTACTTACGAGATTGAGAGCAAGACATGAGATTGAGTTTCTTAGGATTCGTTTTGCCAAAGACTTTGAGGATTTTTCCATTGACGAGCGGGATTCGAATGAATTTGTCATAACAAACGACTTTGGCACGGTTCAAAGCTAACCAATTCATACCTACTATGATGTCGAAGCTCCCCATTTGCATCGGGATGAGGTCGATCGAGAATTCGTGCTTGCAAAGAGTGAGAATACAATTTCGAATAACCGAATCGATGGTGATGGAGCTACCATTGGCGACTTCGACAGAAAAGGGTGAGAAAGTTTAGTGCGAGGTACAACAAGAATAGATTCAAATTTAAATGAAACAAAACTCCTATCAGCTCTGGTATCAAATAAAATTGAATCTAAATGCTCATTTACTAAAAACGTACCATTCACCACATCGTTGACAGCAATTCAATAATTAACTCTCTAAAAACTTAACTTAAGGGTGAACAGGGTTCACTATAAATAGAAGACAGGTCTGGTTCGCTAACATCCCTATCGAACCAAAACCTACTTCGTTACATACAATAAATAAGCGAAACACCCCCCCTAATTCGTTAACATCTCCTAACGAATCAGGAGGGAATAAGGTTAAGTCTTAGTTAGCTAACATCCCCTAGAGAACTAGACTTTATACATAATGAACTAGATAATACTTAAACAAATTATTACATTAAATATTAAACAAAAACGTTAACGATAATTACAAAGACTCAAGACGCAAAACCGTGCACTAACAGACACCCCCTCGTCTTGAGCTTTTTGTCTTTAAGTTACTTGAAGCACTTGGACCGCCAGTCTCTGCAACTATGAATTCCATTTTCATAATAGATACGCACAACGCGTTGGAATTGCATAGCCAAGTCGTAATCTTCACGGTGCTCAATCAAAATCTGCTTCTTGTATAGCACATCATTGTCTGTTTCAGATAAATTAACCAACCACATCGGGTCGATTATCTTGATTAGTTCAGTCTCCAGTCCTCGACCAAGAACAATGACGGCCTCGCCTGTACGATTGTCATAGTACCATCGGTTAAAAGAGAGATGCATTTGTTGGGGCATCGTCTTCACCGGAACCTGCTTCAATGTCTTTGGCGGTTTAATCTTTAGGACAAGTTTCTTCCAGCCAGTCCTCGGATCAATCTAGTCAGTACGCTTACGTTTCGGGACCTGAGGCTTAAGGAACTTGAAGCCATTATTAACCTCGAATAGTAAGTGTTGATGAAACCACTCAGCTATTCGGTAACCCCCACGATTGATAAACGGACGTCCCGCGAGGGTACGAACATCCCACCACGGCAAAGTAAGAACATCCATCATCTTTTCGTAATACTGTACACCTTTCTCCCACTTTATTATGCATACTTTAAGCTCAGAATCATACAACCAGGAGACAATATCACCATGTACCTTGGAAACCGTCTTGAAAGAGGTCACCTGATTTGCTTTGACCCATCAGCAGCAGTGTCTTTCCTTTCTTGATCAACATATCGATACGCACTAATAATTTTACCCACTTTCTGACGTTTGAACCATCTTTCAATATCATCATCAGTTATTTCTGCAAGTGAGTGAACTGTCCGCTTACACTTCAAGATCTTTTCCAGTTCATCCTCAGTTTCTTTAAATGTTTGCTCATCGAATGCTGGAGCACCTTGATCAACATTAGTGTGTTGAAACAGATCAGGGTACTCCTGAGCAGTGACATCTTCCACCTCGATATCCTCATCTTCATAAATAAAATCCGTATTCATCTGATTAGACAGATCATATTCCAAACCTTCCTCATTCACTACTTCAACATCGGGCTCAGTCTCCAAAGCATTTAATTGATCATCATTCAGCCCAAGCAGTATAGAAATCTGCTCTCGTGTCAGAGACCTGTCGACAAACTCACCTTCCTCTATCTCATCCTTATTCACCATGCTTCTAATCACCCCCGATCCATCCATAAATATTACCGTGTCGGCTTCAATCATCTCTATTGGTTTAGCAGCCGAATAATCACGATACGCAATAATCTGTTTCTCTGAATCGTCAACAGATTTCGTACCCGCACCAGACGCAGGGTCTTGAGCTTGTTTAGTCTCACCACCAGCACCAGTCTCATCATCATCAAAATCTTCCTCATTATTCTTGATATTTTTCAAAGCATCATCTTTGCAAGTTAATTGAAGGATCAGATCCTCTTGCTCTTTAATCTTCACCCCCTGAGACTCAACAATCTCACGTAGGGCCTTTGGTTCCTTTTGACAGAAAGAAACATAGCTGGCTAGTTTCTTCTGATTCTCCATTAGACGTTCCTGATTTAACCGATCATTATTCATCTGGTTCTCCTACAAATGAAGAAGATTTAATAACATTTCTGTCTGATGATGTGGTGGCAAAGCATACAAGGATGGATGAATTGGTTGGATTGGACCTTGAGGCCTTGTAATTCTCATAAATGAGATATCACTAGGAGGAGGAGGCCTCACAGGTATAGTTGGAGGAGTTGTAGCCACAGTATCTGTCGGCAAAGGTAGTTCAGTCAATGCAGACTGAGGTATCATACCCAACTGCTCATGTGGTACCATCGTCGTCGTCAAAGTCATTGCTGGAGTGCTAGTTGTAGTTGGCACGACCGAGCTTTGAATCATTGTTTGACGAAGTGTAGGCACACCAATAATTAAACCAGCCCCAGAAGACACACGTCTCTTCTTAGATGGCTCACCAGTTGCCACAGCTTTCCTTTTTCTTTTTCTTTCTAATTGAGCCTTAATGGTGGCGGCAAATGCAGCATCAATTGCATCTTGTTGTTCTTTAAGAGCGGCATCACCAGCACCACCATTTCCACCATCATTCCCATCACCACCATCATTTCCATCATCACCATCGTTCCCACCTTCTCCTTCCTCACGCTCGGAATCTGAATCATCATGAATCCAGCGATCCTCGGAAGGACATACATAATTAGGATCAACAATATGACCAATCATTCGTTTATCCACTGGCCTTGCCTTTCGATAGATAGCCATTCTACGTACTGTGTCGGCCGTCATATGTTCCATATAAAGCTTATCATTCACCAAGGTTTGATCAATTGCTAGATTTGGTATCAAGTCTTGAATAATCAGCTGCAAAAACCGAGGATACCTTAAAAACTTCTTCTTCTGGTCCGTCTGCTGAACTTGTTCTGCCAAATGATCGAATACAAGTTCAGAGTAGTTGAATGGCTTGTTGAGGATTAAAGCCACAAAGGCTGATTGCAAACTGAGTCGACATTCATCAAAGCCACCCCGACGACCACTCATACAGTGAATAAGAACATGGAGAAGATATTTGTATGGTGGACACAATCCATTCTTGTTCAGCATAGACTTATGAACGTCACCACCATAACGTACACGAGTAAACAAACTCCTGGCCAATTGCCTATCGAATTCACTCGGGTTATCGTCAGTATCAGCAAATCGAAGCACACGACGAATTACGTCAACATCAATTGTAATTGGAGTGTCACTGATCGTGGCTCGAATATGCTTCTCTTCCTCCACATACGCAGCAGTATCCCAAAACTACCTGACGATACTTAGATATACCATAGTTCGAGCAGTAATGGCGTAATGTATCGATGATCGTCTTAGAAAGGCCAACATATCTCCAAATGTAGCTATATCAGCAATGTCTGAGGCAACATAGGCACAGATGTTGTGCTTTTTGTCAGATGGTAATAAAATAACATCAGCATGTTGCTCCTGAGGAGGTTGATCTTGTGGTGGTTGTTCTTGAGGTGGTTGATCTTGTGGAGGTTGTTCTGGTGGTGGTTGTTCGTGTTGTCCTTGATCGGCAATTTGTGGATCTTGATGTACTTGATCAGCCATGTTTACTGTATAAGTATAAACAAATATGAGAAGATATAAAATGTATTCAATATATGTCAACTTATTTATAAGTTGTGTATTCATTGTCAATCACTATATGTATTTATGTTATTTACGCGTTTAGACGATTGAAATACTTTATAAAATTTATAAATGAATTTTAAAATTAATTACATAATTAAGATTGAATGTCATTCGTTAAATATCCCACTGATTCGTTACTATACAATAACGAATTGTGCGATTCGCTATCAAGTAAGTAAACCAACGAAGTAGCCTTAGCGAATTACTAATCAAACTACGAACTAAGAATCTAGTTCGTTATAATTTTAACGAATCAACATCTGATTCGTGAACTCCATTCTTCGCTAAGCTAGTTCGTATATGTCCTTAACGAATTGGACACGAAACAATTCCAATTCGCTAAGGGGAACGAATGGTCCATTAAATAGACTTAATCTTTGACTTCTCATAGTCAAGGTCAAAATTAAGATGAACATCAATAGTCAACAGTGTAAACTCAGCATCAATTAGGCCATAACTATCGTTGCATCATCAAGATAATGAGCTTGTTAAACTTGCAATCACACTCGTAAGCCTACGGTGATGAGATTGAGACTCAAAACCTAGGTATACTGAGATTAAACGAACCAAACATAAACACCGAGAGCATGAATACATAATTAACCCAGCAAACGATAATCAAATGTTGATTAAAGTCCACCAAGGGTATCGGAATAGCATTCCGATCACATTAAGTCATAAATAATCAAGTTCACCATAACAAATCATAAATCAAATGGGTTTATACACTCGAAAACCCCTTAAAAACAAAATTTCATAATTTAACCATAAATACACAATCATATTTGATGAAAAACATATCGCCGTGTTCATCTATACCTGAGAAACCCAAATATATCTTAGAAAAATCGAAATGTGAATGTTGAGATTTCAAAGAAAATTTGAATAGGGTGTCTTTAGGGTGAAGGAAGAAGACGAACAGTGAAGGACTGTTCGTGTTTCTTGTCTTTTATAACCTTGCACGCAACCCGAGGTACAACGTGTACGAATTAGGCAATTCGTTTGAATTAAAGTTAACGAATTAGCTCATTCGCTAGTCCAGTTCTTTACATTAAGGTAGCGAATCAATACATGATTTGTTACATTCTCGTAGCGAATTAAGACATGATTCGTGGCATAATTTGTTAAATATGTATAACGAAGGGATAATTCGTTACAGAGTGCGGAAGCGAATTAGGTGAGCGAACTAGAAACCAGTTTGCTAAAGAATCACCTAGTTCGTTATCCATAATTAACGACTTAGTGTTAAAGAATTAAACACTTTATTTAATTTTAAATTAAATATTTAAATGAATTAAATAAATAAAATAAATAATTCTGAATTATCGAGAACCTTTTTATCTCGAAAATTGAATACTTTAAAAACGTTTCATTTTTACAAAACATAACTTAAAATAATATATAAAGAGAGAAAGATAAAATCTTTTTGGTGTTTTGTAAAACATTTAAAAAATGTATGTACAAAGAAATATCCGAACATTTAAAAATTGAACAATCTTTTTGTGTTTTTCTATGATTTTAATAAAAACAATACATATTTTGTTTTGTGTTTTTGTTGAGTTTGAGCAGAGAATCATATTGACCAAATTGCCCTTCCATCTCAGTTTTATATTTCAGCGATATTATGACTGGCGTTAAGTCGGTCATTGGTATTGTTGTCCACTTAAATCTAATAACAAATTTTCAAGTGTTTTTGTGATATGATTAATTGGTTCAATTATAGCACAGAATATCAGAAACTATCAGCCTCTAATCTCGGTTCAAGCTTAATTTGATTTTTGCCAAAACACCCTAACTTGACTTAAACCATTATAGTGTTGATCAAAATTTTTGATACCAATTGAGAAATTTTGAGCAATGCATCAAGTTTCCTTTACTATGAGTGAGTATGCACGAGTCCATCTGTTGGCTTACATATATTGTATCCCCTGGGGTCCGTTTCTTAATGGTATTAAGACGCACGCAAGGGAGGAACAAATGTATGACTAACAACGGATTTTGATCAAGTCAGTAATTTGGATTTGTACGAGGTACAGCAGTGATCAAGTTTAATGACTTTGGGTTTTCTCTAAAAGCGAGTGAAATATTCATGCATACGAATACCCAGATGATTAAGCCGCATAAAGACTCCCAGTGTCCAGAATCCTAACGCTTGTTATTTGCTTTATTATATTTTTAGTGATCAACAACTATAAGGCTTGAGTATGTCTGGTTATTACATTTCTACCATCCTTACCGAGACTTTTGCTAGAGACTAACACTCCTTTCAATTTGGTGTTTCTTTATGTTTATATCACATACTTTACTCTACTTGGTTGTTTTTAAGACCTACCAATGCACCAATGCAATTAAGCACACAATCTTTTAAGCTTACTTCTTGCTGGACTTGGCGTCAAGATAATCAATGTACTATCATTTTCTCTTTTTGCTTCAAAAACTCAAAATTTTGAGGAGCATAAAACAAAATAAAGATAAATTTAATCGCCCCAGTTAACTTAAGCCTATAAATAAATGGCTGTTCTATCAATCCAACAAGTGAATAATAGGACCAAGACATGCAAGCATGCTTCACAAACTTAAATAACCGACATAATTTTCAGCGAGAAAATAATCTAAAAACGCATAACGAACGCCCCAACTATTTTCCATTATCAGGTAAATGGCTAACCTGAACATTTACAAGTAAATATCAGGACCAAACATATACACGTATATGCCCTTCAAGTGTAGATAATTGACATAATTTTTAGCGAACGCATGCAAAAATCTTTTTGATTTTTCTCTATACATACTTTAAAAACACAATATTTTTGTCTTTTTCAATTTTCTTATAAACAAAACAAACTTCACAGTCTTTTTGGATTTTCGGATTTTTCTGTACAAACTGAAAAGTACATTCTTTTTGTATTTTCAGATTTTAAAATGTTTTTAAGGAAAATATTAAAGAAATAACAGTATTTTTGATTTTTCTGAATTTTCTAATGTTTTTGGATTAAGATTTTTTTTAATGTTTTTGGGTTTTATCTATACAAACGAAAAACACAATCTTTTTTTATTTTCTAGATTTTCACCCCCTAAAACCAAAATAAATTTTAAAAGAAAAATGACATAAAATAAAGATAGTCATCCTTGTTTAAGGATATCAGCGAGGGTCTTCAATCCGTTTAAACCAAGCAAAAAATTAAAACGTGTTTTGTCAAAAGCTTTGGTAAACAGATCGGCTTTCTGAAAGTCAGTATGTAATTTCTCAAGGTCAATCAACTTCTTCTCAAAGCAATCCCGTATAAAGTGATATCGAATTTCGATATGTTTTGTTTTCGAATGTTGTACGGGATTCTTTGTGATAGAAATTGCAGCAGAATTATCAATCAGAATAGGAGTAGTAAGAAACTTCAAACCGTAGTCACGAAGATGTTGTTGTATCCACAAAACCTGGGAACAGCAACTCGAGGCTGCAACATACTCAGCTTCGGCGGTTGAAGTGGAGACCGTTGTCTGCTTCTTACACTGCCAGGAAACAAGCAGGTTTCCTAAAAATTGACATCCTGCAGTCTTTGATTTGGAGTTGATCTTGCAACCTCCATAGTCCGAGTCTGAATAAGCAGTAAGATCAAAAGTATCATCCTTGGGGTACCACAACCCGATGTCTGGATTTCCCCTCAAATACTGAAGAATTCTCTTGACCGCAGCTAGGTGAGTCACTCGTGGACTTGCTTGGTACCTAGCACAAAGATAAACAACAAACATAATATCAGGGCGAGAAGCCGTTAGATACATCAAAGAACTGATCATGGCACGATAGAGGGTAGGATCAACGGTATCCTCTAATTCATCCAAAGAACTGATCTTGAATCGGCTCAAGACGTCGTTCACATACTTAGTCTGATGAATGAAGATTCCGTTAGCAGACTGGTGAACCTGCAGCCCTAAAAAGAAATTCATCTCTCCCATCGAACTCATCTCAAACTTTGTTTGCATGGACTTCTCAAACTCCTTAAACAATGTGTCGTTTATAGACCCAAAAATAATATCATCAACATAAATCGGGACTAGGAGAAGATCATCACCAACAGTTTTATGAAATAAAGTGCAGTCAACTGTCCCTCTTTTGAAGCCGTTATCAGTCAGATGGTCGGCAAGCGTGCCATACCAAGCTCTCGGGGCTTGATGTAGACCATACAGGGCCTTGTTTAATCGGTAAACTCGGTCCGGATAATCAGGATCTTCAAAACCAGGTGGTTGTTTGACAAACACCTCTTCGTGTAGTTCACCATTGAGAAAAGCACTCTTAACATCCATTTGGTAGACCTTGATATTCTTATAAGCTGCATATGCCAGGAAGATTCGAATCGACTCTAATCTTGCAACTGGAGCATATACCTCTGTGTAATCAATACCCTCCTGCTGATGAAACCCTTGCACCACTAGACGTGCCTTGTTTCTGACAATCACACCTCGATCGTCTTTCTTACACTTATACACCCACTTAGTCGGAATCACTTTCTTGACTCTAGCAGGCTTGTCTATTAAATCCCAAACACCCAAACGTACAAATTGTTGTAATTCCTCTTGCATAGCTTCTACCCAAGAAGGATCTTCAAGTGCCTTACGAGCCGTCGTTGGCTCAACTTGAGATAGAAAGCAAGTGAATTTAGCAAGATTCACAATTCCCGATGAATGTAAATCAGTGTAAGCACACAATATGTTATTATCATTTGACGAAGCAACTTGATGACGTGTACGAACTCCCACATCAAGTTCTCCAATGATGTTTTTCTGTGGATGATATCCATGAATTCGAAGAGTGGGATTTTTAGGAACAACAACATTATCAAATAAGTTAGTATAATGTTCACCAAGTTCAGGAGATGAAACATTATCACTGTCAAGGTTAATAACTTGATCGTCAGCTTGATCATCATCAGAAGAAGTGGAAACATTATCGATAGCCTCTGGAGAAGCAACTTGAGGTTCCTCAGTTGGAGCATCAGGTTGAGCAGCAACATCATTAGAACTTGAAAATCGTGGAATTGTCAAATGATCTTCAAAGTATGCTCGAACCAGGTCTTCGTCAATGTGTTCAGTTGATGGAGTAAATGAATTAAATAAACTATCGTAGTCAAATATCCAATCGGGACCTTTTCCTTGAGGAGGAGTTGTGTACTTTTGACAGTCCACATGGTACCACTTTTCAACATAACCGGATGTAAAGTTAAATACCCTTTTCTTTGGAGATGCATATCCCAAGAAATACCCTTCGATAGCTTGTTCTTCAAATTTACCCGCATCCTTCTTCAACATAGTACAAGGACACCCAAAAGGTTCCAGATACTTTAAATTAGGTTTTCGATTATTCAATAACTCATAGCTTGTCTTTATGAGTGTTTTAACTGTTAGAACCCGATTAAGAGTATAGCAAGCTGTATTCACCGCCTCATTCCAGAATTGGACGGGAAACTTAGAATCAGCGAGCATTGTACGTGCAGCTTCAACCAAGGTTCGATTCTTTCGTTCGGCAACACCATTTTGTTGAGGTACATAAGGTGCACTGTATTCTCGATGAATTCCTTTTTGAACACAAAAGAAATACAATACAGTGTTTTTGAATTCTGTACCATTATCACTTCGGATTCTCCTCACCTTTTGTTTGTATAGTGATTCGATCTTGGTGATAAGGTTTTGTACCAAAACCGGTGTTTGATCTTTCGAACTCATAAATAACACCCATGAGTATCTCGAATAGTCATCAGTCAACACAAGACAATACCAATCTCCAGAAATACTCGCACGATTCACAGGACCAAACAAATCCATATGAATTCGTTCTGGAGGAGTATTAATGAAATTCAATAATTTAGAAGGATGTGTTTTCTTCTTCTTCTTGCCCTTTTTACACGCAACGCAGTGATCTGATAATTTAAAATTCTTCAATGAGACACCTTCCACTAAATCATTTCCATCAAATAATTCATCTTTCTCACATGTATGTGACCCATTCTACGATGCCATAGAATCGAGTCTTTCTCGGTTGCCTTCGAGACAAAACATGTTTCGATTGATGTGGATATCTTATAGCTCATGTTCAAGATATAAATATCATTCGATCGTGGTGACCGCATGACAACTATGTCCTCGGGAATAACATAATCCAGTTTTAAGATAAGACATTCTTTGTCAGTGAATATCGTTGTGTATTTTTTAATCACAAATCTGCGATACACTTAATAAGTTATGATCTACTTTATCACAATAATTTACTTTCTCAAACGTGATGTGACCATTTGAAACTTCACCCTCTTGTGTGTTCATGTCCCCAGAATTCCCAGCAAATGCCACATAACCCCCTTGAATATTCCTCACGTTGGTTAATCGGTCAAGATTCCCAGTGATATGACGAGAACATCCACTATCCATTATCCAGTTTTCACCAGACACAGTCCTGGATGAACCCTACACACAAAATAAAGATGATTAGTTCAAAAAGGCAGCCCAGGCCTCAGTCTTGGGCACCTTTTGGTTTTCTCTTTGATCATTAATTTTAACAGAGTTCAAATGTTGTTCAGCCACTTGTGAATAAGTTATTGGTTTCCTAGACTTTCGTCTTAAGTAAGCTGCTTGAACAATGTTTGAATTCGTGTTCCTACAAATTGGATCATGTGGAAAAAACTTTGGTTTAACCTGACCATGTGTCTCATTAACATGAATAACTTTCCGTGGATTCACATTAGAGAACATAATATGAGTGTCATCAGTATACGACACAGGTCGTTTCAGAATCTCCTTTACCAGTGGAATTGGTTTAGAGTTTCCCTTGATAAAAGGATGAAGATTCTGATAGCTCTTCTGATTACAATCCCTCACAATATGACCAAGTTGACCGCAAAGAAAACAGCTTCGCATGTCTACACGATGTTGTTGTGAAGTAGTTGGAATGAATGATGCAGAAGTTTGATGATGACTCACATTCTTGGTCATGCTCTTAGCAAACTCATCAGTTAATTCAGATTTCTTTTTCAAGTAAAAATCCAAATTAGAACAATTTGAAAAACTTTTCAATGTGTCTGTCCCAGTTGACTTCACAAAGTTGATTTTCTTAGCTTGTTTTAAAACATGCTTTGCCTTAGTCAATGGGTCAGATGGTACTGATGTTTTCGCTTGAGCATATCGACGTTCAAGATCTTGAATCTGTGATGTTTCATTGATAAATACACTCTCAATAAGTTCAGGTTTAATGATGCTTATTGAAATATCTTTTTCTGTGAACATCGTGTCCATTCCTTTTAATTTAAAAACTCTAACAGGTGAAGGCTTAGAACTAGGAGGATTAACAAACAGCATTAAGTCCTCATCAGAAATCTTAGGTTTATCTGACTTCTTTGCCTTTACTGGTTTAGTTTTTACCGGTTTTTCCTTTTTCATGTGAGACTTGAATGAACCATACACAGCTTCCTCAAATTCTTGAGGTTCGCAAAGAATATGATTAGAACTAGGGATGTTCTTATTCTTGTGTATTATCTCAGGTTCAAACACGTCCTCGATAATCACCTTGTCATCATTCTCAAAAAAGACCTTTTTACTTTGAACATGAGGTTTTTGAGGAGCAACCTGGGTCTTAACAGTTTCTGTTTTAACTGATTTTTCTGGGTTAACTGACTTAGATTTCTCAGAAATCATAGTTTCTTTCTCAATCAAATCCTCTTCTTTTCTAGCAAAATGATTAATTTTGTAATCATTGTGAAATGGAGGTGGAATTTCAACAAAACCAATGCCTTTCTTAGAATCCTTTTGTTTACCAGATACTTCAATAATTTCATTCAACAGAAAAGAAGAATTTCTAAACTTTCCCAGTTTGTTCTTCAACTCAAGAACCTCATTCTCAAGCTCAGTTATCTTTGAACGATGTTTCAGAATTTCTTGAAACTTTTGGTCATTAATTGTCATTTTCACAGATAACTCAGGTTTGAGATCGTGGTTACTTGTCGACAATGCTTCAATCTTTTCTCGAGATCTCATTTGAGATTCAAGAGATTGTCGATAAGTATCCTTTAGAGAAGCAATTTCTCTTACCAAATTATCATTTTGATTTTTCAAAGCTTCTAACTTAGGTTTATTAGATTCACAATCAACACATGATACTTTAACAGATGAAGTAGCGGAGATTGAATGACTAACCTCATTGATTTTGGCCATGCAAGCAAATACTGTTGGAGGTTTGTCGCAAGAGTCGTCAGAGTCAAATCCAGAATCATTATCAGAAGACATCTCACTCTCACTTGTATCTTGACAGTCTTTATGTAATCCAAACATAGCCAGATTTGCTTGAGCATCATCACATAGTAACCGTTGTGACCAGTCATTACCATCTGCTAACATTGCTTGTGTTGTAGAAGAAGAAGGTTTCTTTTCAGCATCACTACCTCAAGGCGTAGAAGAATTTTGACCACGAGAACCAGTGTATTCTTTCTTTGGCTTGTCACATTCCTTTGCGAAATGTCCAAATTCTTGACAATTATAGCATTTTACTTTCAATTTGTCAAAACCTAACTTCTTGTTTAAAGCTGGAAGATCTTTTCCAGTTCTCTGCATGAATATTTTAACCTTACGGACAATCATAGACATGTTCCACTTTAAATCCATGATTTCCAAATCATCAGGATCTATCTGATCATAGTCCTCATCAGTTAAATCACTTTTGGCAATTTTACTACTCACCAAGTTTTCATATGAAGACATGAAAGCTGTCAGAAAAGCAAAGTTTTGCTCATCTTCCTTCATATTAACACTAGGTGGTGAAGCAAATGGATTAGTAGTAGTTGAACTTCCAGAACCACCAGACAATCCAGAATTACCAGCAGAATAGAAACAAACTTTTGGATCATTGAACATAGTTGATTCTTTTTCACTTGCAGCTTGGGTAAGAAAAGCATTGATTGGAGAAATTGATGAACTAAGTGGCATACTTCCACCAAAGAAAGCTGGATCTTGATTTTCCTTGGAAGATTTTTGACACTTAAGATCATATTCTCTAGCTTCGATCTTTTGTAAAAATTCAATTGCAGGCAAGTCTTCGTTCAAGAAGTAATCATTCTCTTTTAAGACCATGAGAAATGTTGAATAAGAACTTGGAAGCACACTCTTAATAGTGTCAATTTTATCTGTTTCAGAAATTTCCAATTTCATCTTGTCCATTTCAGCAATTAAATGAATAAACCTTGTAATCATCTCTTCAACTGTTTCTCCCTTCAATAGATTAAAGTTTCGAAATTGAAACTTGAGCATTACTTTCTTACTCTCAGTTGTGTTCCCCATACTTCTCATACGAAGATGTTGGAATAGAGAAGCACATCTCTTTATGTTACCCACTTGATGAAAGATATTTTCTGGCAATGCCATAGTGAGAGTGGAATAAGCCTTTGTTTCGATTTCTAAAGCTTTCTTTTCTTCTTGAGAAAATTGAGATACAGTTTTAGGAACAAAACCAATAGTATCATCACCAATTAACGGTTCCATATAAACTTCATCGAGACAATATGAGCAGTCAGGATGAACTGATCCCAAATGTGCACGAAACCGAAGTTCCCATTTGGCAAAGTCACTAAACTTCATCAATCTTGGACATTTAGAGTGTGAACCTATCTCGGTATCAAGTTGCAACATTTGTTGCATCAACATATTTTGAGATGCCAATGCATACATACCGGCCATTTTTGACAAATTTTAAAGTTCAAAGGTGTAACGAATCAAACAACAAATAAGGTTTAATTAACTATGAACAGTTGTAGCGAACTGTAAACAGTTGTAGCGAACTGTATTCAGTAAAGTAACGAATCAAATCTTAACGAAGTGAAGATTGATCAGACAACGAATCAGAATTGATTTTAGCGAATCAAATGGTTAATGAATCAACTCAAAACCACGAATCAGATGGTCAACAATCAGTCAACGAACTAGTCAATACTAACGAATTGACTAAGTCAATCACGAATTACAGGCTTAGCGAATTATATATTTCTTGTAACGAATTAGACAACGAACAGACTATAACGAATCAGCTACAGTTGATTTAGCGAATCAACTATAACGAATCAAGTTGTTATAACCGTTTGTAACAAACTTTGATACCTTATGCCACATGGCAAAAGTTGTTATGACACAAATCCCAATGTGGACACGTATCACACGAATCTGTTTATCCAATTAACGAATCAGATGACACGAATTAACAACTAACACGAACTGGCAAACGAATCTCTTGAAAGTTATAATGAATTAGCTAATTTAGATAATGAATCAAAGTGAATAATAACACGAATCACCATGAAGATGATAACGAATCAGATTCGTCTTCAAATCTTCAAAGAAGATTTCCAGAAATCTGGAAAAATGAAGAGCACTAAACCCAGAAACCCAGAATATGTAAATCCGTAGTACAACCTCAATTCGTAACCAAATTGAACAATTAACCTATCAAACAACTCTCAAACCAATCGCGAATCCAAAACACTAATCCTCGATACCAAATACCTCCGATTACCAATCCAATTTACCCACAACACAACCTCTGTTTCGGACTTAAACCGAAAACAGTTCCAATCCACTCAAAAACCAAACCAAAACTCAATTCCAACTCACAATTCCTTCCAATACCTTAATCAACCTCAAATTCAGTCCAAATCGTCCATAAAACAATCAATTCAACGATAAATTGATTCAAATTGACCCAAAACAGAAAATTAACCAAAATGAAAACTAATTAAACATCAAATCAAGTGTAATTGAGCAACCAACAGCTCTGATACCACTTGTTGGAACCCGGTGTATCAATCTAATAACTATAACTATAACAGATCTCAGATCTGTGTTTAACCGATTAATACGTTTATATAGATCTAGCTCATAATTACAATAGATTCAGTGTTGTAAGTGTTTATATATTATCAGTATGTATGTATATCAATAGTAGTTGGAATAATATTAAGATTGAAGATCGAGAGAGTATTTGGACAGCAATTCGATAATTAACTCTCTAAAAACTTAACTTAAGGGTGAATAGGGTTCACTATAAATAGAAGACAGGTCTGGTTCGCTAACATCCCCTAGCGAACCAGAACCTACTTCATTACATACAATAAATAAGCGAAACACCCCGTGATTCGTTAACATCTCCAAACGAATCAGGAGGGAATAAGGTTAAGTCTTAGTTCGCTAACATACCCTAGCGAACTAGACTGTATACATAACGAACTAGATAATACTTAAACAAATTATTACATTAAATATTAAACAAACACGTTAACGATAATTACAAAGACTCAAGACGCAAAACCGTGCACTAACAGCAAGTCGGGGACAAGCATTGCGGAAATGATTTGGGTCTTCACAATTGAAACAAGCTCTAGGTTGAGGAGGAGGATTTTGAGCAAAATGAGCGGGATGATTTTGGTTGGATGGGGCAAACCTTGGTGGAGCGGGTTTCCCATGGGAGGCTTCCCGACACACGTTGCTAATGTGACCATAGCGGTTACACTTTGTGCAGTGGTGGCAAGCGGAGTAGGAGGGGTGATGACGTTGGCAAGTGTTACATAATGGGTGCGGGCCGACAGTTTTTGGTTTTGGAGGGCTTGGGATTGAGATTGAAGTTGTGATGGGTAGGTGACGGCATAGTTTCAGTAATTTTGTTTGCCTTTCTTCTTGGTATGGTGGGTGGAGTTGGAGTAGTTTATGGATTGGGGTTGGGGGTCAACTTTGGTGAGGTTTGATGGTTTGGGTGTACTTTTGTCATTGGGTTTCTTGGAACTTTTGATGGTGAGGGTACCGGCTTTGACATGGTTTTCAAAAAGAGCACCGACTAAGGTAATAGCATCATGAAGTGTTTGCAGTTTGCTACTCATCACTTAGTCGCGGATTTGCATAGGCAAACCGTCGATATACTTGTCAATAGCCCATTCTAGGGGAGTGACCAAGTGGGGAACCAAGAGGCTAAGCTCGTGAAAGCAGTTGGAGTAGGCGGAGTTGTCACCACTCTCTTGCTTAAGTTCCCAAAATTCGGATTGGAGTTTTTGAAGTTCATTTTTTGGGCAAAACTTTATCATCATGACTTCCTTGAGCTTGGTCCATGAATAGGCCATAGCTACTTCCGCCCCATTGGTGAAAATTTCGCTATTCCACCAAGTGCGTGCGGTATCCTCGAACATGCTTGAGGCATACGTGGCTTTCTTGGGTTCGGGGCATTCACAAAGAGTGAAAACGCTTTCCATCTTCTCGAACCATTGCAACAAGGTAGTGGCACAATTCGTGCCAAAAAATTGATATGGGTTGGCACTGGTGAAAGTTTTCAAGGCGAAAGGTGCGGGGTTGGGTGTGGTTTGAGTAACGGTGGGTTGGGTGGCTTGGATTTGAGTTATTAGTCCAGGAATCACAACGACGATTTCCTTAGCAACCATAGCGGCCATCCGACGACCGGAGCTCGACTTATGAGTTTGGCGACGAATTGGAGGCATTCTAAAATAATAAAATAGAAATTATATAAGTTTGGGGTAATTGATATAAGTATGAAAGAAATGAGTAAATATAGGCTTTTAATGATTGTGAATTCTAGAGTTATGAGGATGAGAATGTTAGTAAAACTATTTTATACTTGAATCAAAAGATAAAGTGTATATATATATATATAAGTTTCAAACTTTTGACATTTAAAAATTGAAGGTTTTGAGATATTGAAATTCATATATATAGTTGAGAAAATCGTACATGAACCACCATTATTTGATATCCCGACCAATAAAACTTGTATAAAATAATAGATGGAGTCGAACATGCGCACATATCACCACGTCTTTCATGTTGTTGACTCAAATCACGATAATAACATATAACTAAAACGGAGATACAACGAGATGTAAAAACACTTGTCCGCGTATCACCGTGGTTTTTGTGTTTCCAACACCAAAATATAAGGAGGCAACCGGAACGCTTGCATTCGACAATTTAAAGTATTGACATGTATAACACGGTTCGTTGTCCTAGAAAACGAACACTACAATTCAACCATCTCAGGTAAGTAAATCACCTTCGATTCTTGGAATCTTTTTGTCAAATGATTGTTTCATAGTGTTTCGCCCTCTATGATGGCTACAAACCCGAAATGTGCTCACTTTAACTAAGTAACTTGAAAAAATGATTTTTGAATAATCGGAGATCGGTTTAATGAACAAGACCTAGATTAAACGGGTCTTAAGTTAGTAGGTAGTCTTGAAAGGGTTTAAAGTAAAATATATGACAAGTAAATAAATGAAGTTTATGGTTTAAAATGTAAATATTTGAGAAATTAAAGACATGTTTCTTGAAAAATAAGTTCACCCGAAACCGGGTCTTGGTATTCCATTCATAAATATTACTCAACCTATGTCAAGTAATTATGTGGGTTATAATGCACTATTGCAAGACCCTTTGTATATAAATACCAAAACGAGGTTTTAATCGAGTGTTCGGAATGAATCGATTCGAGTTTTGATAATTAACTAAACTCAAAGTCAAATTTCCAAAGTGATAAATCTTATGAGATAACTCACTAAAAATCAAAATACTTAACCAAGTATATAGTTCTATTGCGAAGAACCTTAACGTCCATTAAGCGAGTATTTGGTTTTACCAGTCCAAACTTGTTATAAGATCAAGTTGGATTCCGACACACCAAGTATGTTGAGAAAATAATTTAAAGTTAGTTTAAAATACATTCTTGAAGAAAGATGAGTTTCGATGGCCCAAAACACACGTGTGTGTCTTAAGCGAGTGAACTCAGTTTAGTTTGGTTTTGGTTCGGTCCTTGACTCGGAATGATACCGAGGATGGTTGCCACATACCCAAATACCATAGAACTATAAAAACGATTTTAGAAGTTGTAATATTCAAATCTTACATAAACATGTTTATTTAACTATTTAAAACAAAACTAGTGAACAAGAGTTCGGATTTGGTTCGGTTCTCAACTCAGGATAAAACCGAGGCTAGTGACTTCATACCCAATACCATGGAATTCATTTAACAAGAATTAGAAACTAAATTACTTATACTTTAAACAAGACTAGTAAGCTTTAAAGGAAATATAGTATAATCAAGGACTATAATGAGTCCTCCATGTAGCCTTGCCTTGTAGTGTATCACCTCAACCGACCATGTCCAGAGAAAGTGAAAGCCGAAGGAAACAAGGGGTGCATATTATATATATGTTGTACAACAAGCTTCAATTACTAAGTAACAAAACGAAATTAAAGAATGGTTCTTGTTTGATTATTAAGAAACCTTGAAGAGATGAAGTTGTGTTCTTTGTTTGGGAGAGAAAAGAAGTGAATGAACAAGGTTGAAATGAAGAAGATAAACTTGTTTATATAGGGTAATGGTCAAAGTTTATTTCCATGTTTTATATCAAGACTTTCATGTGTTTTAAATGGTTAAACAAGTCAAATAATACAAACAAACAACAAAAAAAACAAAACTTGAATATGCAGACATGGCTAGGCGCCGCGCGACTAGCCTAGCCTCCCTGGTCGCGCGGCAAGGTGCGGCGTGCTAGGGGGTTAGGTTTGGTTGTTTGGCAGATTTGGTCCCGACAGTTCGTTTCGAGGACTTTTAAGCGTTTTAGAAGTGTTTTGAAAGCCGTAAAGGTGTTTTCGAAATCCGACAAGTATGAGATGATTATGTAACATAAAAACCCATTATTTTATATTATCAAAAGATCCAGGTTACAAATCGGGCCGGTTTACTGTTTAATCGTACAAACAAGTTATCCAAAATTGACAAATGTCACAGGTCGAGTTGCTTGGAAATAGAGTATTCTCCCTATCATTCGACGATATTGATCGGTATCAACCGTTGGTTCATTTTCACTTCTGTCAAGTTTAAGATTTTGTTCTAGGAATTGAGCTTGGTCGACATCCTTGTAAACCACAATCTTCAAGGATGTCCAAACATACTTTCTTTGGCTTAAAACGAGTCATTCCGAGGTACGTGCAACCTCTATACCAAGGAAGTACTTAAGGTCCCCAATGTCTTTTATGCTAAAGAGTTTGTCAAGCCTTTCTTTCGTATCTTGTATCTTGTCTCTATTGTTGCCCACTATTACAACATCTTCGACATATATGAGGGCTGCAGCGAAAGTCTTCCCATGTTGATGGATGAAAAGAGAATGGTCGGCTTTCAAATGTTTATAACCAAATTCAACGAGAGCAATGGCGAATTTTTGGTACCAATTCCATGAAGCTTGTTTGAGCCTATAAAGCAATTTTCGCAGTCGACAAACTCTCGTTTATCCTTCTTTAGCAAAGCCTTGAGTGTAAGACCCCGTTCCCGGTGCCTTACACCGGACGTTGGATTTACTCATAAACACCTTTCTAAATATCAGAGTTAAATAAAACTTTTGCGGAATCAATAAGACTTCAATAATTCGTTACAAAACATTCAAACCGGTCTTTTAAAAACATAACATAAAAAGTATTTTATTTAAACATCATGACAATTCTTCTTCGGATGCTAGCCTCTTCAGATCATGTCATGTGTTGTCACACCCCGACCAAAGGCGGAACATGCCGGGGCGTAACGTATTGATTGGAGAGTAGCTCGAAAGACACTAATTAAAGTGACAATAATTATTTAATTCATTAATATCAAAACAAGTACACAAATTCAATAAACTATTCAATTACATCATATTTATTGTTTGGATAGGTATCCTAAGGTAAAAACTTATCTTCAATCTTGATCAATGTAAATTACTTGTACCTGTAGCATGTATAAACATAGAGTTTGTCAACACGAATGTTGGTGAGAATACATAAGTTTTAGTTGAGATACATATATAGATTAAAACCATAATTTATATGTAAATGATGAGTATTACAATTCTTATGAAAATGTAAACAATTAAATAGATGTGGGCCCGTTCTTATTGATACGAAATCAATTTACTTGGTAAAATGTATGATCATACTAGATGAGGATAGATGAGGATGAGATTCCAACCACCGAACATAAAATAAACAATTAAGTACATAGAGCATTATCATAGAGCATGCAATAATCACACATAAACATATATTGGATTGTGTTTTGAATAGATGTGGAAATAAAAATGAGTAATTTAAATTGGGTATACATGCCACCCACAAAATTATAAAAGATGAAATAGGGGGATATGTAAACTCACCTTATAGAGTAGGATAAACGAGGACGGGATAATAAAAGAAAGAGCTAGGATGAAAACGGTCAAGCTTCATGAGATTTGCCGACAATTAATCCTTGTTGTTAACGATAAAGTGAGTTGAATATAAAAGGCAAAATAATAAGATGGATTTTGGGTCTCGATAAGGTTATTAATCTTGTTGTCGTTTTATTATGGTTGTTTATTATCATTAACGTGATTATCATTATTGTTATTATTACTATTATGATTATTATTTGGTTTGGTAACACATGAATATTTGATAAGTAGCCACTATTTGTAATAGGTATATTAACAAAGAAAGTTAAAATAAAGTTTATTCTTTGAACATTAATAAGTTAATTGTTCGGTTTGAACGGTAACAGAAGACATTAATAATATCATTGTTATACGTATAATTATGAATATATATGTATACAGTTTTATATATGTAAAACAATAGCCCGAGGTATGGTTCATCAAAATATTGTTTATTTAGTGTTGTATATATATAAATAAAAAAAGTTGATTAAAAATGGATTTTAGAAAAATATAAATATAAAACCGGGCCTGGGGGACTCGAATCCGCGCCCCAGGCCGGTTCAAGCTATAAGATAGCATGCTGTGGCCATCAGGCCAGCGCCTCAAGTTGATGAAATAATGAAGCTGAAAATTTAAATAAACTGAAAGTAGTTTATGTTCTTCCTCAATTCAAACCCTAGAACTCAAAACCATTTAATTGATTGTTATTGATTCAAATTAGGTTAGGGCTATTGATACTCGGTTAAAAACGAACCATATGCATAATCAGGTTACCTTGGATATTAACGAATTGAGGACGAACGAAGAACAGGAGTGTGTGGCCCTGTTTTGATCTTAAACGGGTATTAGACGGCCATGTATACTGTAATTATCTTAGGGGTTTGTGTCGCAATGTAGAGAGGGTGGTGTGGGCGAGTTTAATTGTAAAATTGTTGAGTATTTATAGTGGTTTAGGAGTTTGTTAGCCGCGGTTCGTTATACGAATTAGCTGTCAAAACATTATTATTTTCCACAATTAGAACGTTGGCGTGAAGTACTTTTGATAGGCTAATGATTTGGTAAGGTCAATTGGGTTGATTATGCCCGAAAATTGAGGTCCAAGAAAAGGGGGGTATGGCGTCGGTGGAAGAGAGGGAGGAAGAAAGAGATTTAGAAAATATTTGCAGTTTGGTCCTTGATAAATGGTTGTTGGTTCAAAAGTGAATTAAAGTTAATTGAGGGGTTAATTTTGTACATGAAACATAGTTATAATCAAATAAAAATAAATAAATAAATAAAATATTAGACGTAACGAACTTTATTGATAAAATACCCGAACCCGGGTCGGGTAATGATTACAAACCGATAGGAAACTGAAAATCCGAAATGTTACAGCATTCACAACTTTTTGAAAATTTCGTCCCAAAATTAGAGAAAAATCATAACATAAGGAAAGAAAGTAATTGTCAAGAGATTTTATATATATATATATATATATAATAACACAGATCTTCAGGTGACCCAAATAACGCTACAAACGGAAGGCATGATAAGGACACTTATATATAGGATGTACCAGTGGCATATCCACCATGCCCATATCACATCGATATTTGTACCGTTACCAAAAATCACCCTAGGTTCTGAGTTATGACACACAACCGTATTCACTATGAGTTCCATGCGAAGACTTTGATAATTATGTGTGCACTCATAATTATTTAGGTCGTCGCATGATGCACATAGTTCGTCCCGTTATGCGGGTTCGAAAAACAAGGTAAATGAAAAACTTTTTGAGTCGATAAATAAATGGAACTATCTGAGCAAGAGCAATAAAATAAAATTATATAAATAAATAAATAAATGAGTGAAATTTGATTAGCATAAATAACTAGTAACAACTTTGCAAAATAAAGCGAAATTACCAAGTTAATCGTCAAAAGTAATAATAACTAAATTAAATAAATAGATAGAGGGAATTTTGAATAGAAGTACTTAGGATGACAAATTCACAAATAAGTATTCACATAGACATGTTCACATAACAAACGAATCACTTGATTAGAGAAATATAATAACATATGGGGCTCGAAATCAATATTATAAAATCGAATGAGAAAAAAGTGACGTGAGAAGGAGGTGAGTTTGGAGGGTTTGGGTAGTCATGCATTAAAATATCGAAATAAAATTTCTACATGTGACTTCTATTAGATAACTATGTATAACACATGTTCATAGTCCCAATTTCCAAAACGTTTGTAGGAAATCGGTCATAGGTAGTTTATGATACAAATACGGTACTATTAGATAACTATGCACACCACCATGCACATAGTCCCGGTAAATAACCGGTCATAGACCACTTAAATCAAGATAATAAATTGTTTAACAATAAATAGTGCAATAAACGACAAGATAGAAATAATTGAAAGATTGAATGCCATTATAAATAACCAAAATTCCCATTCATAACAAAATTGGAGATTTAATAAAGTCAATACATTAGATTTAAATGAAAATAAATTAAAAGAAACGTCTTTTGCTTAGCATGTCTTCATAAAGGGTTAGGCTTAAACTTGGGAACCGTTGATGTAACAGACTTGTCCTTGAGCACCTTGAGTAGCTTGGTTAACTTGAGGTTGATTGATTGGTATTTGGTTGACTTGAATTGGTTGAATGGGTTGGGCTTGAATTGCTTGGATGGGTTGAGCTTGAATTGGTTGAAGTTGATTTACTTGGGCTTGGTAAGCTTAATATTGAGTGGTTTGAGTTGGGTAGGATTGAATTTGGTTCATGTGTTCGAGTCTTGGCCATGCATTGCGAAAATGGCTAGGGTCTCCACAATTGTAACAAGCTCTAATAGTTGAGGGTGCTTGAGTAACAGATTGAGCATAAGGTAAAGGTTGGGTAAGAGGTGAGGTAAATGGTTGCATCATGAGTTGGTTGCGTTCACGACATGTGGTAAAGAGATGACCAAATCGATTGCAATGGGTACATTGTCGACACTTGAGGTTAGGCGAATGGTGAAAGTTACACGTATCACATAGTGGGTGGGATCCCGGGTAGGGCTTCTTGGTGGGTTGGATTTGCGATTGGGCCAAGACATAGTTTTGGGAATTGGACTTTCTTTTATTGTTGCGGTAGTGGGGAGAGTTGTTGTTGTTGTGCTTGAAGGTTTCGGGCTTAGAAGACTCCGGTTTGGGAGATTTGGGCTTGGGTTCTTTGGTGGGCTCGGATGCAGGCTTATCATCGGGTTTCTTAGAATTTTTCCGCGTCAAAGTCCCGGCCTTAACGTGGTAAACACGTTAAGGCCGTGTTTACAGTGGCATAATGCTCTCGAAACCAATTCACTTGAGTGAGACAGAGGAGAGTGGAATTTTGTGTGTAGGGGTGAAATCCGTAAATATACGAAGGAACGCCAAAAGCGAAGGCAGCTCTCTGGGTCCCTACCGACGCTGGGGTGCGAAAGCATGGGGAGCGAACAGGATTAGATACCCTGGTAGTCCATGCCGTAAACGATGAGTGTTCGCCCTTGGTCTACGCGGATCAGGGGCCCAGCTAACGCGTGAAACACTCCGCCTGGGGAGTACGGTCGCATACCGGCTAAGGCGATGACATCATGGAGAGTTTGAGGGTCACGACATAGGACGGAATCTTGGATTTTCATAAGGAAACCCGAGATGTACTTGTCGATTGAACGTTCAAGGGGAGTGACCATGTGGGGGACGAGAAGGCTCAGTTCATGGAAACGATCGTTGTAGATAGTGTCATTGCCACTTTCTTGTTTCAAATTCCAAAATTCCTCTTCTAACTTTCGAAGCTCATGTTTCAGGCAAAACTTCTTGAGCATGAGTTTCTTGAGCTCATCCCATGGCAAGGCCATGGCAACCTCAGCGCCAAGCGTACGCTTCTCACCGTTCCACCAATTAAGGGCATTCTTCTTGAGCATGCTCGAGGCGTAAGTGGTTTTCTTGTCCTCGGGACATTCACAATGGAGGAATATGATCTCCATTTCTTCGAAACATTGGAGGAGAGTGGTAGAACCGTCGATGCCGAAGTATTCGGGCGGGTTGACACTCTTGAATTGTTTGAGGGGGTAAGCAATTGGGTTCGGAGTTGTGGATGATGAAGAAGTATTCACAGTTTGCAATTGAGAGATGATCATTGGCAGGTCTTCCACGATGCCTTTAGTAATGTGGGACGACATGCTGCGGCCAGAGTTGCTGGTGCGATGGTTACGGTTGATAAGGCGGAAAGAAGACATGCTACAATGACGACACGTGAAAAATTTAATATGTTTTTGGAAAAAAGAAAAATTGTATAACTATGTGATATTTCGAGTTTTTTTTTTTTTTTTTGAAAATTCATGAGAATAAAATTTTAGTAACCTTAACTTAGAGTATTGATGAAATTGATAATTTGAAAAAAAATCATTCTTAACAAAATAAAAAGAAAATTTAAACAAACATCTCATCGTTGATTTAAGAGTGTGATCGTCATATGACCACGTTTGATACAATGAGGGTAGCAGATTCAGGTACATTTGGTGTGACATGCTTTGACCTAATAAGTTCCACACCCTTACCGAACACTCCAGGAAGGCAACCAGGTGTCGCGGTTGGTTGAGATTTATGCGCATTGCACTTCCTTAGGCTCGCAAGCCTTGGTGTCAAGTGTTCGGTAAACAAGTGTGTCACTCTTACAGTTACTACATATTTGTCCCACGAATCTTCCTCAAGGAGAGGGGAGCAAAAGGGTGGGATTTCTTAAGGAATATCCCATTTTTTTTTAAATAAATCGTCCTAAAGTTTTGAAAACAATTTTGAGAGTGAGGCATAGCCTCGATTAAGTGTGTGATTTTGTGTACAAGAATAATATTAAATCATTAAATAATATTTAAGCTACTGCAATTAATAATATAATTCAGGGTGCAAACACGTAAAGGCATATCACGTATAGGGACCCTAAGCATGCTACTAGGCCGTTATATCTAACTACCTATCTTATAGCCTTCGGCTTTGATACCAATCTGTCACACCCCGACCAAAGGCGGAACATGCCGGGGCATAACGTATTGGTTGGACAGTAGCTCGAAAGACACTAATTAAAGTGACAATAATTATTTAATTCATTAATATCAAAACAAGTACACAAATTCAATAAACAGAACAATTACATTATATTTATTGTTTGGATAGATATCCTAAGGTAAAAACTAATATCTTCAATCTTGATCAATGTAAATTACTTGTACCTGTAGCATGTTAAAAAATAGAGTTTGTCAACACGAATGTTGGTGAGAATACATAAGTTTTTGTTGAGATACATATATAGATAAAAACGACAATTCATATGTAAATGATGAGTATTACAATTCTTATGAAAATGTAAACAATTAAATAGATGTAGACCCGTTCTTATTGATACGAAAACAATTTACTTGGGTAAATGTATGATCATACTAGATGAGGATAGATGAGGATGAGATTCCAACCACCAAACATAAAATAAACAATTAAGCACATAGGGCATTATCATAAAGCATGCAATAATCACACATAAACATATATTGGATTGTGTTTTGAATATGGAAATAAAAATGAGTAATTTGAATAGGGTATACATGTAACCCCCAAAATTATAAAAGATGAAAAAGGGGGATATGTAAACTCACCTTATAGAGTATGATAAACGAGGACGAGATAATAAAAGAAAGAGCTAGGATGAAAACGGTCAAGCTTCCCGATATTTGCCTACAATTAATCCTTGTTGTTAACGATAAAGTGAGTTGAATATAAAAGGCAAAATAATAAGACGGATTTTGGGTCTTGATAAGGTTATTAATCTTGTTGTCATTTTATTATGGTTGTTTATTATCATTAACGTGATTATCATTATTGTTATTATTATTATTATGATTATTATTTGGTTTGGTAACACATTAATATTTGCTAAGTAGCCACTATTTGTAATAGGTATATTAACAAAGAAAGTTAAAATAAAGTTTATTCTTTGAATATTAATAAGTTATGTGTTCGGTTTGAACGGTAAAAGAAAACATTAATAATATCATTGTTATACGTATACTTATGTCTATATATGCAGACACTTATATTTATGTAAAACAATAGCCCGAGGTACGGTTCATCAAAATATTGTTTATTTAGTTTGTATATATATAAGAAATAAAAAAAGTTGATTAAAAATGGATTTTAGAAAAATATAAATATAAAACTGGGCCTGGGGGACTCGAACCCGTGCCCCAGGCCGGTTCAAGCTTTAAAACAATGATGGCCAGCGCCTCAAGTTGATGAAATAATGAAGCTGAAAATTTAAATACACTGAAAGCATTTTATGTTCTTCCCCAATTCAAACCCTAGAACTCAAAACCATTTAATTGATTGTTATTGATTCAAATTAGGTTAGGGCTATTGATACTCGGTTAAAAACGAACCATATGCATAATCAGGTTACCTTGGATATTAACGAATTGAGGACGAACGAAGAACAGGAGTGTGCGGCCCTGTTTTGATCTTAAACGGGTATTAGATGGCCATGTATACTGTAATTATCTTAGGGGTTTTTGTCGCAATGTAGAGAGGGTGGTGTGGGCGAGTTTAATTGTAAAATGGTCGAGTATTTATAGTGGTTTAGGAGTTTGTTAGCCGCGGTTCGTTATTACGAATTAGCTGTCAAAACATTATTATTTTTCACAATTAGAACGTCGGCGTGAAGTACTTTTGGTAGGCTAATGATTTGGTAAGGTCAATTGGGTTGATTATGCCCGAAAATTGAGGTCCAAGAAAAGGGGGTATGGTGTTGGTGGAAGAGAGGGAGGAAGAAAGAGATTTAGAAAATATTTGCAGTTTGGTCCTTGATAAATGGTTGTTGGTTCAAAAGTGAATTAAAGTTAATTGAGGGGTTATTTTGTACATGAAACATAGTTATAATCAAATAAAAATAAATAAATAAAATATTAGACGTAACGAACTTTATTGATAAAATACCCGAACCCGAACCCGGGTCGGGTAATGATTACAAACCGAAAGGAAACAGAAAACCCGAAATGTTACATGTGTCTCACTCAAGCCAACTCCTCTAAACTATTTACCTGCGTGCATACTCAAAGTCAGCTACGTTGAGTGAGTTCTAGTTAATCATACAACATACAATACGTTCACATACATACTTCCATGCATCTAAAGATACTCATTAACACCTTATCCTTTTATAAATATCCATAAGAGGAACGTTACGTAATATCCATTAAAAGAACCTTTACTAATGTCCATTGAAGGAACACTATATATTATCCATAAACGTGTAATATCCACATAAGGAAAACTATATATTATCCATACAAGGAACACTATTTATTATCCATAGAAGTAACACTATATATTATCCATAGAAGGAACAACGTGTATTATCCATAGAAGGAACACTATTTATTATCCATACAAGGAACCCTATATATTATCCATAGAAGGAACAATGCTTATTATCCACATGAGGAACATATACTTAATTATATAATATCCATCTAAGGAACACTATTAAGGTCCACAGCCTTTACTTACGTTATCATATCCACGTCTATGTCCAATAGAAGTTAGAGGGATTTGCCATCCTAACTTACTATGTCGAACGTAGAACGTACCAACGTAAACAAGTGAATTGCATCATAACATACGGACGCACCAGGCATCATTCACATTAATCTTCTAATGATCACCCTTTCTGGTGGTACGTGCAATATTCGAAAATTGTTCACACACCTTCAAACATTCATTCATAACCTCAATATAAGGTAAGTGTATTAACTAATCACATCGAGTATGCACACAACCCCGAAAACATAACAAGAAAATGGGGCTAGAAACTCAATTGTAAACGATTCCTCTCTGAATTCACGATAATGCCCTTCTTGACATGTGCACGACTAACTGTGTGTCAATTAACAAGCGTCACTTAATTACTGCTAATTATATTATACTTCCCTTTTTATAAACGTTACCTTTCTGTATTAATTAATTACTTATCTTTAGTTCATATTTCATATAAGTTCATATCTATCGTTTACATAGTATACGCTGTTTATCTTTCGTTTATTTGGAAAATCATTTTAACGTCTAAGTCCTTATTGGCGTGTAGTCATCCAGCGTATAAGTCGTCTAGCGCGTAAGTCTTACATATACATCTTATATACATATACGGGCATACGTACATATACGCCCACATACATATACGTCCATACATACATATACGTTTATATATATTTACACGGTACTTTCATACATATACCTTTATATATATTTACACGGTACTTTCATATATATACATATATATATATATATATATACGTTTATATACATACACAGTCTCTTGTACTTATGCGCTGCTTAGACTTATACTAATACACACTTATACGCTAACATCATATGCGTCCAAACATATGCACCAGTGTAACTTGTTTCGTTCCAAATAACTCATTAATGTTCAAGTTTACATTTTTCTCACATTATAAGGTCCGATTTACTATCCCACCAAGTTTCATGTAACCCGACTTCGTTTACCCGTCCTTCTCACAAACCGAACACTACTCGTTTTACCTGAAACGAACTAACTAACTCATTTACTCGCAAGTTCGTTACTTTATCGATAATTGTGTCCCATTCTATCATCCTACCAAATTTTCATGCAAATCCGTACACGAAAAGTAAACTTTTTGAACGAAAACGTACCTTTAAGGTTTTTGTTTGAATTCACTCGAATAAACCAAAACCATATCAAACGAAATCGGAATTAAGTGATTCAAGCTTGCCTATAACCGTCTCGCCCCGATCTACAAACCCATCAGCTTTCCTTCGTCGGAAAACGCCGCTACCGTCGCCGAAAAAGCTGAGCAGTGGCCGAAAAACTTCATTTTTAGCTGTTACGTTTTTGCTAATAAAACCGGACTTCCCGACCTTTGATCGAAGATCTGATAGGTGGGAATCTTCATTTATATGCCATGAACACTCAGTTAAAATTTGAGACTAATCCTATGGTTAGATCTACGGGAATGGTCGCGTCTTTGTGGGATATTTTCTCAAAAACGGGAACTAGAAAAGTGTGTGTTTTTGAAAGTGTAGGCTATGGTGTAGAGATGGATGGAAATGGAAATTATTAGGGTTTAAGGGGGTATTTATACTCCCTTAACCTCATGGACCTTATGCCATCTTTTCTTTTTAGTCCATATTAATTCCATCTTTAAAGCCTACTTAATCTTCCATCTTTATTATTTTATTATTTCGTCTACTAACTCAAGTAAACCTTTTCATCATAATTAAATAATATATTAGATATCACTTTTAGAAATTTCAGGATGTTACAAGTCTATCCACCTTAAAAGAGGTTTCGTCCTCGAAACCTGCTTAGTCCTATTAAAAGGAATACTTCATGTATTCACATCCCTTCTTTAGCTTCCTAGCTTACCAGTTTATCCTTGTCTTACGATCATCGAGTGATGTTAATTAGTTTTAGCTGTCCACGGTAGCTTGTCCATGAAGTCCTTGATATGCTTCCTTATCTAGACTTTGCAAGTCCTCATCATTTCCTTAAGCATGATTTTCTTTCTTGTTCTTCAAATAGAAACATTGCACTTACTATCATAACACTTAGCATTGAATGACCATTCGGTCCAATTATAACCTTTAGCAATATACTGATTTGCAATATGTTCAAAACATAATGAGACATTTCCAGTTTCTCCTTAAGGATTATCTCTTGAAATCCCTTTATCCATTACTTAAGATAGAACACTTCTTGCAATTCTTGAGCACATCCATTGCATAACTTGTTGGAGAACTCCTTAAGTTACCACTTTCATTCTCAGCTTTGAATCAACACGTAAGGTTCATGAGTTATAGTTGTCTAAGGTAGCTTGATCATGAAGTCAATGATGATGCATCTTCCTTTTCTTGACAATCACCCATCCTTATCGATCATCTCTGCTTTCTCATCGTTCGTTTCGTTACTCACGATCCCAGCAAGTTCCCTTATGGAGTTAATTGTTGCAGGCGTACTACATGTCTTGACTCATTCTAGTTGCCTTATCTCCGTTTCTTTCATGTTGCTTCCACTTGGATCTCCCAGTTTGGGCTGCCTTTGATGCTTCAGCGAACATTGTTAGCATTGTAGTGCGAAACAATTGAGAAACTCCCTTAGTGTATATGACTACAAGCTCCAAGCGTGATCCTTCTTATTACTTCCTAAAGTCTAAGTCCTACTGCTTTCGTATATCGCTTTGTCACACCTTCTTCAAACAGGTGTCTGGTTGGCACGTGTCTTACCACAGCGTCCAGTATGACCTCCATGTGCTCGTCCATTTGCAGCAGTCATCATATCTTATCTCTAAGGAAACACAAACGTTATCAGTCTAGGAATTATTTAGGACATGATTCGTAAGGCAAGTAGTTAATGACACTGGCCAAGTTTAATTAACTCTTTACATTACTCCTCAGGTTCTACAAACTTCCCTTTATGATTTCACTTGTGCTAATTTCTACTACTCACACAATCATGCAAACATACATATAACCTACATTCTTATCCCTAGAAATTAAGCTAGCATACACACATTATTTCCCTAGCAATTAATCTAGCATACAAACATTCTTTCTTTATCAATTAAGCTAACATCATACATTCTTCCACTCCATCTAACATGCATAAACATACATTTTTCTAAATCTTTTCATGAACTTAATCATGCAACTTACCGTCACCGGGCTTGCTTTAGTGGCACATGGATTTCTTGAACTGGCATCTTATTTCTTTTCTTCTTAACGGGCTTGGGCTCGGGTGAGGACGAGGACGATGGCGACGGTGAAGGCGAATGGCGAAGGGCGTTGGGCGCAATGTGGCGCATTGATGGCGCACTTCGCACGCTCGCATCGCCACGAGCCGCTTGAGAGCCACCTTAGTATTTTTGGACAACGAGAGTTAGACCCAGACATGACAAGCTACTAAAGATAAAGGACTAAAAATGAAAAATAGTATCCAGGGACCCATCGCGATACGCAATGAGTCCAAGAATAAGGCCATCGCATAGCGCGATGGTCCGACATGACGCATCACACACGTGTCGCATCCAGGCGACATGTGGCAGGCGAGGCAGGCCACGTGGTAGACATGTCAGGCCATGTGGCGACACGTGGCAATGTCTCAACAACATGTGTCATCACGATACGCGATAACCATGAGAAAGGTCCCATCGCGTATCGTGATGGGACAAGATTTCAGCTATAAATACGAGGGTTCACGGCTCATTTCAACACACACCAAATCACACACTCTCTCTAGAATATTTTTCTCTCTACCTCGTTTTGCGTGCCACCAACCCGACAATCATCACCTCGTAAATTTGTGCCAATACCCGACGTTTTCTCAAAGTACGTCCCGACAAGTCACGACGACCGGCGCACATCGTTTTGCGAGCCAATCTCGTAGTACGTGCCAAGCTCCGAAGTTCTGACGGTTTAAGCCCGATACGCGATATAGAGTAGAAGTGTTGCCCGATAGGTGATAAATATTTAACTTCGAACACCCGTGTGAGTTAGGGTTCTGTCTAAGTAATTATTTTATTATTATAAATGGCTTAGACCATAGTCGGGGGTATAGCCCGAACCTTGATTACATTTAAGCATAATATAACTTTTCTTAAGCGAAGGTTATTGTCAAAATAGTATTTCTTTAAGACTAAGGAATATAATATTTATACAAGAGATTATATTTAAGAAATTAATGTTTCTTCTTGAAAAAGAAACTCAGTATAGATGTTTCTTCCTGAAAAAGAAACGTAACATATAATTGGTAAATAAACAAAAGGACTAAAGGTCCAAATGTTTTACATAAACAAATGATTTTATCAATGTTAAAGCTATACAAAACAGACTAAAGGTCTCTCCCCGATCTACAAATCCATCAGGTCTCCTTTTCGGAAAAAGCCACTACCATCGCCAGAAAAGTTGAGCAGTGGCTGAAAACTTCATTTTTAGCTGATAAAACCAGACTTCCCAACCTTTGATCGAAGATCTGAACAGTGGGAATCTTCATTTATTTTCCATGAGCACTCGGTTAAAATTTGAGACCGATCCTACGGTTAGATATCCGGGAATCGTCATGTCTTTGTGGGCTATTTTCTCAAAAACGGGAATTGGAGAAGTGTGTGTTTTTGAAGGTATGGGCTATGGTGTAGAGATGGAAGGAAATGAAAAGAATTAGGATTTAAGGGGTATTTATACTCTCTTAAGTCCATGAACCTTAGGCCATCTTTCCTTTTTAGTCCATATTTACTTCCATCTTTAAACCCTACTTAATCTTCCATCTTTATTATTATATTATTTCGTCTACTAACTTAAGTAAACTTTTCCATCATAATTAAATAATATATTAAATATCACTTTTAGAAATTTTGGGATGTTACATTGAGGGATCTTCATATACACCTCTTCATTTAAATCTCCATGTAGAAAGCCGTTGTTCACATCATGTTGGTGTATGAACCAGTTTCTTTTTACTGCTACGGCCAAAATAGTCCGAACCATGACCAATTTAGCAACGGGAGCAAATGTATCATGGTAGTCAACACCCTCCATTTGTGTAAAGCCCTTATCAACGAGTCGCGCTTTGTATCTTTCGACCTCTCCATTTGGCTTATACTTTACTTTGTAGACCCACTTTGAGTCAATTGCTCGTTTTTCCTCTGGTAGCTTCTCGAGGGTCCATGTGCCATTTTTTTTCAAGAGCATGGATTTCTTTTTTGATAGCCTCTTTCCACTTTTCGTTTTTAACAGCCTGATGAAAAAATTTTGGCTCATCGATCGAGTCGATGGCTGTTAAGAAAGCCTTGTGTTTGTCAGAAAAATTTTTGTACGAAACAAAATTAGCTAAGGGATGTACTGTTGCAGACTCTTGAGTTGGTGGGGTGTGAGCGTGGTCTATCGATGGGGGAATACGAACAACAAAATCTTCAAATCTTTTTGGTTGCGTCTTCACCCGTGTTGCATGAGTTGGTTGAGTAACATTATTTTGCAATTCTTCGTGAGTGATGTGATCACCAGCCGCTGTTTCATTTTGTTAGGAAAGTCCTTCAGGAGCTAGGTTTGGATTGTTAAGATGTGGGTATTGATTAGGCCCAAATTCCTCATTTGGGTTATGAGATCCAAACACCTCATTACGGTCATGTGTAGCTGATTGATCATCAGACTCTCTATTTTGGTCATGAGGTTCAAGTACTTCAACTGGATCTGCTTCTTTGTGGTGAGCCTTGATGTGCTAAAAGTAGTCAAATAAGTATTAACTAAGTTACGCTAATCTAGACACTAAGTAATATTCTAGACTCTCTAAAACTCGACTAAACTACTAACCGGCAAGTGAACCGATCGACTCTAGTAAAGCTAAGTAAGTCCGGATATCGAACCTACGAGACTCTTTAAATTACGTATATTAACTAATTAATTAGACTCGACTAACTGACACGACTATTTATGTATTATTATTATAAAGGGGGTTTTTAATCTATATTATATTAAACTAATAAAATAAACTAATTAATAAAAGACAATTAATGAAACACAAGACAAACACGTTTGACTGATTCAGATGATGATGAAAAACCACATAGGCTAGAATTCCCAAAGTTTCAGTTATCCATTAATCGGAAAATGCTTGTTATGGAACTGGTATCATAAAATAGTCACTTAAAGAAATCCCGAACGGGACCCCTGACCCTTCTCAAGAAGACACCTGTGGATTTCTATTAAGTTATTAAAAACACCAGTTTTAATATTAGACTTCCTTACGGTTATCTAATTAATTATGATAGAGTACCTATATAATGAAATCCTACCTTACAGCGCGGAAATCAAAGGTAATTTGACGAACTTAATTGACTCGCTAGACAATATTAATTAATCAAACCTAGACGGACTCCTTACGAAGAACTAAATCTAGCAATCTTAATCAACAAAGATCTAGCAATGACCTATCACCTTACAGCTTCTAGGTTAGCAGCACACTTTTATTGGTCTGACTAATAATATTATTCCTATTATCTTATTCGAATTCATTCATAAACTAGCCAAAAATACATAGTAGACGACCTAACAAAATCCTATCATATGAAACAATCACCAAGAATTTTGTGGAATAATAAAACTAGAACAACCAAAACCAAGTACACATACGCATCGATCAAATAAACCAAACAATTTACTGAATCATAAAACCATAACAAAAAACAAATTCCAAATAAAATATAACTTCAAACAATGGTTCATCACAAGCCTAGGAAGTCTAATAAGTTTATCCTAGCATCTTAAAATCAAAGAAACAAAAATAATTGAGTTCAACAACCAAGCTCATAATTAGAATAATAAATTCAAACCGAATAGTGATGATGCTTGGTTAAGTAGGTGTTGAACCCAAATGATCTCGACTCGAACCAACGAGTTTGCTTTCTTTTCTTCAAAACTACTTGGGGCTGACTTAGACCTTCTTGTGTTGACTCTTTTGTGTGCGTATGGTTGTCTAACAATACCCCTCCGTAGAGTATTTTTTAAGTATATATAAATATCTATCATATGCCGACCAACATGTGCCTTTTTCTCCAAGCTTTGCTAGCCCTCTTTAATTATTGTTCTTTTTATTTTCTTTCCTTATCCAACATCACATGTTCTGCCCAAGATTTCATAGAAACAAGAAATTAATTAATATAATTTACAAACAATTGATATGACCATCTTATAACTTTTCATCTTTCTTTCAATTCGTTTGTATACCCTTGACTTCAAAATCACATTTAAATAATAAATGCAAGATAAACAATTAGGCATTTGATTTTTCAATGGTATAAATCACGTTATTGTTATTATTATTATTGTTATTATTATTATTATTATTATGTGCTTCTTGGTCTCAAGTTTAATAAAAGTTTCCAATTTTAGCTCATTATCTCTTAGAACTTTAAAACCCCCATGTGAGCCAACTAAAAGTATTTTCTATCATGAATTTAGCTCAAAAGTACTTAAAAGTGTACGAAATATTTCTATAATAGTATGTCTAATTTAGACCATATCAAATATCCCCACACTTGCTCTTTTTTCGACAATGAAAAAGTCTAATGCAATGGAATCAGAATCGGAAAATACAAGCTTAAAAACATATAGATTAATTTAGATTCCCGAGAGACGCAAAAACTGCGATCACCGATATTGTTGTCCACTTAAACCCATGCCTTAATCTTTACCGGGACAAATAAGATCCGACAATAATATTCCTCAGTGGTTTACACAATTAAGACCCGCTTATTTTCAGCTTTTACTGGACCAGACCACCCCAACTTGACTTAAACCTCAAAAGTAGCATATTTAAAATTTTTGTTGCTCTTTTTTTTATGAATAGTTAAGACGATCAAGGGTATTGTTTATCCACCTAAGCTTAAGCATCAAAGTCTACCAAGCAGCCATTAGATACGATTAATGTTCAATTAATTAATAGCTAGTGTTCCCCACAACATGACATACCCCCGTTATCAAGCAATACCCCGAACCATCACCATAGGTGAGCATGCAAAATTTCATCTGTAGGGCTTACATGTAGCGTGTCTCTTGTGGTCCATTTCTTAATGGTAATGAGACGCGAGCAAGGGGACCCCACATGGCTAACAGCGTGGATGATCAAGTCTAGTGTATTTGTACTTTTGTGATCATGTTTAAAGACTTATGTGGCAGAAATCTGCGGGTTTGCTCTTTTTAGCTTTATTTAAATATCCACAACCCCACTTAGGAATTGTGAATACCCAGATGAATAAGTTGCATACAGACCCATGGTCTCCGGACCCGAAGCATCCCATCAATACAAGATTTAAGGCTATAAAACCATACGCCAATGAGGTGTAAAACACTAAGACTAGCAGTTTTTAAGATTTATATCACAGGTTACATGACATACTCTAACGTTAAACCTACCCAAGCATCATATGATAACGTATTCAAATTTTTAAAACTTTATAATATTTCCACTTCTCATACCAATAATTTTGGCTTGAGTATGGCCCGACCTTTCATTACTTATCTTCCACGGACAAAACGTTTTACCCATAAAAGATTTCCGTTTTAACCATTATTGCCCTTTCATTTTCAAGGCTGAGCCTACCGACACATCCCAAGTTAAGTGTGTTTTCTTTTATATTATCTCAAAACCAATTTCCGATAAATATCATCATTTCCCACTTTAACGCAAAAAACTAAATTCAAGGGACATTTTTTAAAACACTTTTATTTTTTTTTTTACTTATTTTAAGAGTTAAATTTAAACTATGACTCAAATATCATATCCCCACACTTAAATTTTGCATTGTCCTCAATGCAAGGATAAGGACGACTTAAAATAAAAATGAAAGTAAAATAAAGTCGGACTACAAAAATCAAAAACTTAAAAAAAAAGCAAAATAAAAAGTTAATAAGCTAGATAATGGAAAAGACTTAGATGGTAATATGCACATGAAACATGATGCTAGAGTCTTCTTTCATGAATTCCCTCCAACTACGAACGTGCTTAGTCAATTCGTAACTCCTTCTTTCACACACGAACGTACGCGACAAAAATCCAACAATATCTAATAGTATATCTTATCAAGATGATAGATATAATGCAATTAAAGTACTTCAGCAACTCACAAATATATAAAACATGAATAATCAGGAGCAAATAAATAAACATAAATTATACGGCTCAGTTGTTCCATCCCCACACTTGTCTTTTTCATTAGATTCTTCCTTGGAGACCGTTTCTTTAGCTCACTCAATCTCTCTTTAAATCTAGCAAAACTTTAAAACACAAAACAAAGAAGAACTACAAAAAAAACTACGCTAGTGACTCAATTAATTATACAAACTCCGGGGAAACCTCCCCACAGTTGAACTAAATCAGGAGGTTTCTCCTTGATCTGGACCCTATCTAACCCGTTTAGTTCCACCCGGAATTTATCAAATAGTAATATATCAATGATGGAACCGCAAAATATTAAATTAGAATTAAAAATCAGTAACGGGTCAGACCACCTATATTTAAACTTACCTGGCAAGAGCCGAATGCGTTGTAAGTATCGAGAAGACTGGTCGTGTTTGACATTTAATGGCTTTTTCATTCCCGTAGACCATCTCCTAAAATATACGCAAGTTCGGTTTTCAGGTAATTTCTCATCCTCGACCTTCTCCCGTGGTTTTAATTCCCGATAAGCATTCAAAACACAGTCCACGGGCCGACAATAGTGTTCTTCCTCTAACACCACATCCTCATATACACTGTCCTTTACTAGCAAGGCCTCGAAAAACGCAACATCCTCATTAACGTTCAATGTGTCTCCCCCATCATAATCCGACAATCCATCCAACTCCAGATTCAGGAATTCATCTTCCTCGTTAAGCTCATTATCAACCTTAACCATACCCTCAACACCAAACATTAGCTCGAGTAACTCTCCCAATTCTATCTCTTCCTCAAACACAGGTTTCACCATAATTGATCTCAGAGATACAGCCCACTCCTCCTCGCCACAATCATCATCGGAGTTACTACAAAACTCAGTATAATTAGCAACACATACCTGTGAAACCTGAGGTGGGACTTCATAAACCACTCGTGTCTCCGTATCTGGGATGAGCTCCTCTTCTTCATCTACATATTCCATGATTGGCTCTTTCCCTTCTTCTGGAAACGTCGGGAACAACTCGCCTAACCGATTCATGTATCCCAAATAGTTGCCTTCCGTATCATACTTATGACCATGTGTCGGTTGCTCCTCCAGCTGCACACTCTCCTCTTCGGTTTCTCGAATAAATTCACTATCTGACTCGTACACGCATTGGGAGATCTGCTTTGGCCCTTCTTCCACCTTTTTCAGTTTTCTGGAGATTTCTTTAACTGCATCTTGGAGACCTGCAAACACAGATATTTGATTTCTTAGTATAGCATCATGTTCAGTTAGTGTTTGTTGGTATTGGGCATCTTTCTCCAATGGTCGAGCCAACAATTCCTCGATCTTATTAAAATACGCCTCAACACCCCTGTTGGGTTGCTCTCGAAATGTTGACCATAATCTTGCCCTTGGTTGTATTGATATCCCTGATCTGGTTCATTATAATATGATGAGGACCCCTGTGAAAGATAAGACGGTTGCTGCACATAGAGGTTAGTACGATTATATGGACATGCACGAGTCATATGACAACCACCGCATCTATAAAAAAATAAAGCGAGAACCCTTGTATGGACAATCATAGTGTAAATGAGGAACACCACACGTATCACAATTAAGGTTACTATAGTATGGACATTTAATGGTAATGTGAGGTCCATTACAAATTTCACACATAATTACAAGAATCTATACAAGCAAAAGACACGGACAATTAGACACGTACGACTCAAAGCAAAGAAAAATAAATAAATAAACACGTAATTATCTAATTAACTAAAACCCTAAAAACTCAAAAGAAAAAACACAATAGCACGTATATAGCAAGTAAGTCCAATCAGAGCTAATAACGCAATCGCCAAGAGTCCCCGGCAACGGCGCCAAAAACTTAATGTGCTAAAAGTAGTCAAATAATTATTAACTAAATTACGCTAATCTAGACACTAAGTAATACTCTAGACTCTCTAAAACTCGACTAAACTACTAACCGGCAAGTGAACCGATCGACTCTAGTAACGCTAAGTAAGTCCGGATATCGAACCCACGAGACTATTTAAATTACGTATATTAACTAATTAAATAGACTCGACTAACTGACACGACTATTTATGTATTATTATTATAAAGGGGGGTTTTTAATCTATATTATATTAAACTAATAAAATAAACTAATTAATAAAAGACAATTAATGAAACACAAGACAAGCACGTTTGACTGATTCAGATGATGATGAAAAACCACATAGACTAGAATCCCCAAAGTTTCAGTTATCTATTAATCGGAAAATGCTTGTTATGGAACCGGGATCATAAAATAGTCACTTAAAAGAAAAGCCGAACAGGACCCCTGACCCTTCTCAAGAAGACAACTATGGATTTCTATTAAGTTATTAAAAACGCCAGTTTTAATATTAGACTTCCTTATGGTTATCTAATTAATTATGATAGAGTACCTATATAATGAAATCCTACCTTACAGCGCGGAAATCAAAGGTAATTTGACGAACTTAATTGAATCGCTAGACAATATTAATTAATCAAAGCTAGACGGACTCCTTACGAAGAACTAAATCTAGAAATCTTAATCAACAAAGATCTAGCAATAACATATCACCTTACAGCTTTCTAGGTTAGCAGCACACTTTTATTCGTTTGACTAATAATATTATTCCTATGATCTTATTCGAATTCAATCATAAACTATCCAAAAACACACAGTAGATGACCTAACAAAATCCTATCATATGAAACAATCACCAAGAGTTTTGTGGAATAATAAAACTAGAACAACCAAAACCAAGTACACATACGCATCAATCAAATAAACCAAACAATTTACTGAATCATAAAACCATAACAAAAAACAAAATCCAAATAAAATATAACTTCAAACAATGGTTCATCACAAGCATAGGCAGTCTAATAAGTTTAGCTTAGCATCTTAAAATCAAAGAAACAAAAATAATTGAGTTCAACAACCAAGCTCATAATTAGAATAATAAATTCAAACCGAATAGTGATGATGTTTGGTTAAGTAGGTGTTGAACCCAAATGATCTCGACTCGAACCAACGCGTTTGCTTTCTTTTCTTCGAAACTACTTGCGGCTGACTTAGACACTCTTGTGTTGACTCTTTCGCGTGCATAGGGTTGTCTCACAATACCCCTCCGTAGAGTCTTTTTTAAATATATATAAATATCTATCATATGCCGACCTACATGTGCCTTTTTCTTCAAGCTTTGCTAGCCCTCTTTAATTATTGTTCTTTTATTTTCTTTCCTTATCCAACATCATACATTCTGCCCAAGATTTCATAGAAACAAGAAATTAATTAATATAATTTATAAACATATGATATGGTCATCTTATAATTTTTCATCTTTCTTTCAATTCGTTTGTATACCATTGACTTCAAAATCTCATTTAAATAATAAATGCAAGATAAACAATTAGGCATTTGATTTTTCAATGGCATAAATCACGTTGTTGTTATTATTATTATTATTATTATTATGTGCTCCTTGGTCTCAAGTTTAATAAAAGTATCCAATTTTAGCTCATTATCTCTTAGAACTTTAAAACCCACATATGAGCCAACTAAAAGCCTTTTCTATTAAGAATTTAGCTCAAAAGTACTTAAAGGTGTACGAAATATTTCTATAATAGTAGGTCTAATTTAGACCATATCAAGCCTCTTCATAAAAAATATAATCAATTATATTATCCTTTTCTTGACTGAAAAATTGTTTTCATGAAATTTAACATGTCTTGAAATTATGAACCTTTTGTTTTGAATGTCGTAAATTTTATACCCTTTTGTTCCTTGTGGGTATCCTAAGAAAACGTCTGGTCTCCCTCTTTCTTCAAACTTATTACATTTGGTTTCGTTGCTGCTATAATAGGCTTGTGACATTCGTCAATTTCGGGTCTTGTTTGTATTCGTTTATGCATTGTTTTACGTTGTAAACCGACCCGTTTTGTAAACCGAAACTCATGATATATAAAATATTGGATTTTTATGTACCAAATTGTTCCCATTTGTTTAATTTGAAAAACCTCTTTTATGGATTCGAAAACGGACTTAAAACGAGTAAATTACATCGAAAACGAACTTCTGAACGCGAAACGAACCACTAGACGAGCTGGGCAAGCCCCCCTCCCCCTGGGCACGCCGCACCGTGCGACCAGAGGGATAGGAGGTGGCTGCGCGGCGTCTAGGACCCCCTTCACACCATTTCGTTTTTGTTTGTTGTTTTGTGCTTTGCTTGTTTGTTTAACCAACCTATTTTCATGCAAAACATAAAAGAGAACCTTGTAAATAAGCTTTGACCATTACCCTATATATATACGCACTCATCTTCTTCATTTTACACTTGCTCTTACTCCAAAAACTCTCTCAAAACTCCATAGATTCAAGGTTGTTTATTTATGTATTCTTGAAGGTTTGACTTCTCAAGTCAAACTAACTATAGTCTTTCATTCTAACTTGTTCATCTAACATTACTAACACTTGAATATGGTAGTACATCATATATATAATACACACCCCTTGTTACCTTTGTTAGTTACTTCACCGACTCCGGTTGGTTAAGTTTCGGACGTCATAAGACAAGGCTTCATGTAGGATTTTCGTGGTACTTGATATATATACACTTATATAACTTGTTTGCACATACTAACCATGACTAACTTCTATTCCTTTTAGTTTTTTTTGTCATATTTATGAAGTTCCATGGTGGAGGTTTGTACAGACTAACCTCGGTTTAACCGTAAATTGTCCAAACCATGAACCGAACTTTTGCTTACTAGTTTTGTTAAAATAGTTGTTTAAACATGTTTAATGTTAGATTTGAGTTTCAAAAATCATTTTTACAAGTCTTTGATATTAAGCATGTGGAATCCATCTATGAACTCGTTGGGAGATGGAAACCGAACTAAACCGAAACTTTTGCTTAAAAGACTTGTTGTTAACTTTTTAGTTGTAAAACTTAAATATTTTCTCATTTATAAATTATTATACAAGATCTATGATATTTGGGCATGTGGAGACCATCAAGGAACATATTGTGAGATGGAAACGGAACCAATCCGATTTTTACTTGCTTAAGACACACAAGTGTGTTTTTAGCTATCAAGACTTGTATATTTTCCTAAAAATAGTTTACAAAATGATTTTTAATTATTTTCTTAAGTAATTGGAATTGTTGGATCCAACTTGATCTCATAACAAAGTTTGGACCGACAAAACCGAACACTCGCTTAACGTACGTTATTAATTCTAAACAATAGATCTACATACTTGGTTAAGTCTTATAAAGTTTTTGTGAGTTATCTCATAACAATTAATATTTTGGAAAGTTGACTTTGGGTTTGACCATTCGTCAAGACCCGAACCAACAACCCAAACACTCGTTAAAGACCCGTTTTAGTATCTTTAGCCCAATGAAACTTGCATTTTAGCATTTTCCCCACCTTATTACTTAACATTGGTTAAGTAAATATTAAGGTTAGATGCATTAACCGGGTTTCGAGCAAACATACATTTTTAGAAGGGTTATTATTATAAATTCTTAAATAGTTACATTTTAAACCTTGAACTCTAATTGTTTACTTTTTGCAACATGTAGGGGTATGGTACTAAAACCCGGTTCTACGACCCTAAATCTATTATGTTTGGCTTATTTTATTACATGGACTAATACAATGTTATTGGGCTGAGGGGGTTTTGTGGAGGTAACCCTAACTGGGCTAGGCCCATTAGGGTATCATGATGGTGGCCATGAGGCTCTCTATATAAGGAGGTCTCCACCTCCTTATTAGGGGGTCATGCTCAATAAGAGCCACCACCACTTTTTGTGTCTGTAAACAAGAGATCTTAGGATTTCTTAGCAGTCACCTCCACACCTCCAAAAAGCCATCGCAGGTCTCAAGCAGCTGAAGAAGAAGATCAAGACGTGGTTCGTTCATCTCGAAAATCCGTGGAAACATCGTCATGGATCAGGTTAGATTCATTTCGTGCTTCGACATTGGCGCCATCCGTGGGACGGCAACGAACTACCCTTCGATCTTCATCTCGGCTGAAAAACCCAGATCTGGAAGTTTACAGAAAAAGGCTTCAAGGCTTGTTCTATTAAAGCTCAAAAAGATCCATAGATCTAAAAAGAGGCTTCCAGATCTGGGCAAGAAGAAACGGCCTGATTCAAATGATCAGGTCTCCGGATCTGTGATGGTTTTAAATCTGCTCCGAGCTTCAGACCTACCTAGATCTAATTTACAGATCTAGATCTAGATTACAGACCTGGATTTTAGGTCTAAAGTTGCAGGTCTGACTCTAAAATTGCAGATCCAGAAATTACCAGACTTCCGCCGCCATGTACGCGCGCCCGCGGATTCTCACTCCGCAGCCGTGCATGTGCCGCCGCGGAAACCACCATCTGGGTTTTTGCGCAAGAGACCTCCGCCATGCACGCGCATTCACGAGTCACCACTCCATCGCCGTGCATGGCGCATCAGGCCTCGCGCCAAACTTCAAGGTTGGGAATCCTCATAATATCCCATATGGCTACACGCCAAACTTAAAGGTTGGGAATCCTCATAATATCCCACATGGCTACGCGCCAAACTTAAAGGTTGGGAATCCTCATAATATCCCATATGGCTACGCGCCAAACTTTAAAGGTTGGGAATCCTCATAATATCCCATATGGCTACGCGCCAAACTCAAAGGTTGGGAATCCTCATAATATCCCATATGGCTACGCGCCAAACTTTAAAGGTTGGGAATCCTCATAATATCCCATATGGCTACGCGCCAAACTCAAAGGTTGGGAATCCTCATAATATCCCATATGGCTACGCGCCAAACTTAAAGGTTGGGAATCCTCATAATATCCCATATGGCTACGCGCCAAACTTCAAGGTTGGGAATCCTCATAATATCCCATATGGCTACGCGCCAAACTTCAAGGTTGGGAATCCTCATAATATCCCATATGGCTACGCGCCAAACTTCAAGGTTGGGAATCCTCATAATATCCCATATGGCTACGCGCCAAACTCAAGGGTTGGGAATCCTCATACCACATGCTCATGCACCACATTTGCTCACGCATCACATATGCTCACGCATATTGCACATGCTTACGCATCACATGCTCACACATATCACTGTCTACGCGCACGCGCATGCAACATCTGCGCGTGCGCATAACACAAAACCAAAGTCTACGCGCACGCGCATGCAACATCTGCACGTGGCGCGGGACACAAAGTAGCTCGTAAGTCGCCTCACGCGCCAGCTTCATTATTATTACAGCTCATAAGACGCCTCGCGCGCAAGCTGTTATTATTCTTTTAGCTCGTAAGACGCCTCGCGCGCAAGCTCTATTATTACAGCTCATAAGACGCCTCGCGCGCAAGCTGTTATTATTCTTTTAGCTCGTAAGACGCCTCGTGCGTAAGCTGTTATTATTCTTTTAGCTCGTAAGACGCCTCGCGCGCAAGCTCTATTATTACAGCTCATAAGACGCCTCACGCGCAAGCTGTTATTATTCTTATAGCTCGTAAGACGCCTCACGCGCAAGCTTTATTATTCACACAGCTCATAAGACGCCTCACGCGCAAGCTGTTATTATTCTTATAGCTCGTAAGACGCCTCGCGCGCAAGCTCTATTATTACAGCTCATAAGACGCCTCACGCGCAAGCTGTTATTATTCTTATAGCTCGTAAGACGCCTCACGCGCAAGCTTTATTATTCACACAGCTCATAAGACGCCTCGCGCGCAAGCTGTTATTATTCTTATAGCTCGTAAGACGCCTCACGCGCAAGCTTTTATTATTCACACAGCTCATAAGACGCCTCGCGCGCAAGCTGTTATTATTCTTATAGCTCGTAAGACGCCTCACGCGCAAGCTTTTATTATTCACACAGCTCATAAGACGCCTCGCGTGCAAGCTGTTATTATTCTTATAGCTCGTAAGACGCCTCACGCGCAAGCTTTATTATTGTTGGTACATGTTTGTCAGTAGTTCATAGTCTAACGATTGTAATCGAGTCTGTAATGTAATTATGTTTTTGATTATGTTTATATTTATGTAACGAGCGAAGTTGTCAACAAGTTCGCTCAGGCGAACTTGTTGAACGAGCGAAGTTGTTAACAAGTTCGCTCTGGCGAACTTGTTGAACAAGCGAAGTTATGGACAACTTCGCCTGAGGCTAAGTTGTCGTGTTTATATAAACTGTTCACCGTAACAGTTCGAGAGTTCGTGAGTTCGAGAGATTGGTTAGGGTTACGTGTTTACAAGTCAGAGTCTGTAATAGTGACCGCGTGTCACGTGTTCGTGTTATCAATATAACGTGTTTCGGTTATTGCTCGTGTGTTTGATTTATACGTATTCTACGCTCGTATCTAACTACGCAGGGATTCCGCACCTGCGCAGATAGCGACATCCCGAGTACGATCCGTCCAGGAACCTACAATTGGTATCAGAGCCATCGGCTCGATTGTGAGGTTCGGGATTTCACGCGGGTGTAGAAAACGTCTCGTTTGACCTATTCACGGGATGAGTTTTTGTTCGTATTGAGTTCTAATCACTATATACAGTCATTTTCAAGCCTTTACAACGACCGGAAACTGCAGATTCGTCGTCATCAGATCTGAATATTTTCAGTGTTCATCGGGCGAAGTTACTGTTCTTCAGGCGAAGTTGCCGTCACTGAAAGTAGGGTTTCGGCGAAGATATAAGGTTAAGCGAAGTTATTCACAACTTCGCCTGCCTCATAAGTTCGCCTCAGCGAAGTTATCCTCAACTTCGCTTACCTGCTAAGTTCGCTTGTCTTAAGCGAAGTTATTCTCAACTTCGCCGAGTCACGAATTTAAGAATTTTTCCAGCGAAGTTAACACTTAAGCGAAGTTATTCTTAACTTCGCCTTTAGTACTGTTTGGACAAATTTTTGAATTTTTCGGGTTTTTGAGAAGATGTCGCAAATTAACATCTCTGAATTGGTGAAAATGGAAGTCGAAGCGGGGTCAGCCACTAAGGCCCCAAGGCTGTTAAAAGGAACCGACTTTGTTGCATGGAAGGATCGGTTTATTCAGTATATTAAATACCAGGATGCAAAGATGTGGGTGTGCATCCAGGATGGATATATCCCACCGACCATGGTGTACGAAGGTCGTGATGTGGTTAAGAAGTACAGCAAGATGGATGAAGAGGAGAAGAAGATGTACGAAGCCGAAAGCAAGGCTCACGCAGCAATCACTATGGCTCTTCCTCAGGAGATCCTTCATACTTTCAGGAAGTATACATCGGCTCGAGAGCTTTGGGATGCTCTTGAAAATAGATTCGAAGGGAACGTAGGTATTCGTGCCTCGAAGATTAAACTGTTGAAGACTCAGTTCTCTGTCTTCAAATATTTGAAGAACGAATCTCTGGATGATATTATTACTCGATATTATCATCTCATGACAGAGCTAAACAACTATTCGATTGCTTACAGAGAAGAGGAGATAGTTGAAAAGCTTCTCGATGCTCTCCCACCGAAGTGGGAAATGTACACAGTTCTGATGAGGGAAGACAGAGACTTTCCTAATTGTGATTTGGAGACTGCAGTTAACAAGCTCAGGACCTTTGAGCTTAATATGGTACGTAAAGAGACACCAACAGATCAGATTCAAGACCCTGGTATGTATGGTGCCAAACTTAACTCAGGCTCAAGTTCGAAGCCTGAATCTGCTGCTTACTACTCCAAAGGAGAGTCAGGTTCTAACTCTTCTCAGGAAGGAAACGTTTCAGTAAACATGAACGGTGATGTTTGCTTCGTTGCTGGAGGTTCAAGTGCTACGAAACCTCAAACATCCAACAGTAGTTTCTCACCCAGTGCCTCAAGCAATAACTATTCCAAGATGCCAATGAGTGTCAAATCTGCTGAAGAGCAGTTTGCAGTCTATGCATCTTTTATTGCTTCATATGAGAACTACATACAAGGGAAGATTGTGGACCCTGCTGTTTTGGATGAGGATTATGACCAGATCGATGCTGATGATCTGGAGGAGATGGATTTGCAATGGCAAATGGCCATGATAGTGAGGCGAGTCAAGCGTTTCATGAATAAGACAGGGAGAAAGTTTGTTGGTGGTAGGCCCGGATTCGACAAGTCTAAAGTGAGGTGCTATAACTGTCAACAGTATGGGCACTTTGCTAAAGAATGCAGAAACGAGAGAGTTGAACGGGGTCAAGGCCGGTCTGCACAGCCTACTGGGATTAGTAAAGAAGTGAATGCTATGTTGTCTAGAGAAGCCGGTGAATACAACTGGAACCTGCATGCGAATGAAACTGGTGAGCAGGCGAATATGGCTAAGGTAGAAAATGAAGATTGTGAGAAGATGACTGGAGAGGAGAAAGCTACTGGTGAAGAGAAAGCTTTCATGGCAGATAACGATGGTCAACCCTCAGAGGTAAGTCCTAAACCTGTTTGTACAAAATGTGAGAATTTGTCTGAGCAACTTGCGACCATAACTGATCAGTATGTTCGTTTAGATGCTGAATTTAAAAATCTTAAAGAAGATCATCATTTTACTAAGGCAAGAGAAAACAGTTATAAAGTTAAAATAAAAGCATGTGAAAACGGTGTCAAAAGCTTAAAAACTAAACTTGCTGAAAAAATTGATGTAATTGACCTAAGTTATGAGGTCTTAGAAGAAAAGACTAAACTTATTGTTGAACGTGAAAAGCAGATTGCTGACCACCAGGTGAAAGTGGTGGAACTGAACCGAAAACTCGAGCAGTTCCGAAATTCCTCAGCTATTCTTGATCACCTTGTTAGTGATCAAGGTATCTCTCCAAAGAGAGGAGGAATTGGTTATCACGAGGTTCCACCACCGTATAACCATAATTACACTTTTAACCCTAGTGTACAGAAATCTGCTGAATTTGAAGTTCCTCAGACAGTTCCCATCAAGGTTACATGTAAAGAACCAATTGTTAGTAATGGCGAAATGAGTTCGCCTGTTTCTAGTGTAAATATTTCTGTTATGAGTCCAGTCTCATCGGATTCGGATAAATTGTCCGAATCAGGTAAGACGAAAGAGAAGGTGGTGTTACCCACTGGTGGAGATAAAAATAAATCTTCTAAAAAAAGTACTCCACTCAACCCGTATGTCCCACCTTATGTGAGACGAACGGCTGGTAACACTGCCTCTACATCCAAAACAACATTTGAAAAGAAAATGGAGTATTGGTGTTGTTTTCGATGTAATCAGGTAGGACATCTTGTTGCAGATTGCCCTCTGACGCCGAGATACAGAGGTGTGAGGCCAAATAAAACTGAGAATAAGCATCAGTTTGATACTGCTAAAAATGAAAACTTTTCAAAATGCCAAAATGTAACTAATTCAAGTTTTCATAAAAACAAACCTCAGTTTTTCAACCAAACCACTAGATATAACACTTTCAATTCACATAGGTTTGGAAGGCATCACACTCAATCTTCAAGAAGATTTCCTAACAGGACTTACAGGAATTATCCTGATGCTAACTTTGGAAAGCCAGGGTACGGGACGTATCGATCCAAGACCAATTGGTCTTGGGTCCCAAGATTCTAATTCTCTGTTTTATTGTGCAGGAACAGTTGAACAGGGCTGCCCACAGTCTTTGGATTGTAGATAGCGGCTGTTCCCGACACATGACGGGCAACAAACACTTGTTGCAAGACTTAAAACCTGTTCAGGGAGCGAGAGTTAGTTTTGCTGGTGAAAGCGGAGGAAGGATTACTGGTAGAGGTACCGTGTCAAATGGAAGGATGACACTTGAGAATGTGAATTTTGTGGAGGAATTGAAGCACAATCTGCTGAGTGTGTCGCAGATTTGTGATAAAGATTACACTGTCCATTTCACAAAGAATGAAGCGATCGTGTTGAAGCCTGGTTTCCAGATACCAGACGAGTGGATAGTAATGAAAGCTCCACGTGAAACTAATACATATGTGATGGATATGAGGTCTACTGAAATGGCCACGGGAGAATCTTGTTTAATGACGAAAGCAAGCGAATCAGAATCTGAATTGTGGCACAGGAGAATGGGGCACATTCATCTTCGGAAGATGAACTTCATTGTCAAGAATGGGCTTGTGATGGGCGTTCCCTTAAAAAGTTTTAACTATGAAGACAAATGTATAGCATGCAAGAAGGGAAAGCAACACAAGAAATCTCATCTCACCAAGAAGGTCAACTCTATTGCCGGTACTCTAGAACTACTTCACATGGATCTCTTCGGTCCCGTGAATGTAAAAAGTCTAGGAGGTACCTCTTATTGCTTGGTGATCACTGATGACTACTCACGATATTCGTGGGTATATTTTCTGAAATCGAAAGATGAGACGGCTCAAATGGTGAAGAATCTAATTACAAAAGTTGAGAACGTCATGAGTAAATCAGTTAAATACATCAGAAGTGACAATGGAACAGAGTTCAAGAACTTTGAAATGGAAATCTTCTGTCTTCAGAAAGGAATTGAACATCAATACAGCGCTCCGTATACTCCGCAACAGAATGGAGTGGCTGAAAGGAAGAACCGAACTTTAATTGAAGGAGCCAGAACTATGCTGGCAGATTCAAAACTTCCTGTGATATTCTGGGCTGAAGCAGTTGCTACAGCCTGCTATGTTCTGAATAGGGTGTTAACCGTTAAGAGACTTGGAAAAACATGTTACGAGCTTATGCATGGAAGGAAGCCCAACTTGAACGGTCTTGAACCATTCGGGTCTCCTTGTTCGATTTTGAAGACTAATTCGAAATTTGGTGAAGTAGCCGATGAAGGAATCTTAGTCGGTTATGTTGTTGGGACTCCCAACAGACGGGTCTTCAATACGTCGACTTGCAAGGTGGAGGTGGTGTGTAACACCGACATTACTAGTTACCAATCACCAAAACCAAGCAATGGACCTGCTGAGCTTTTCTACTATGTTAAGCTGTTTAAGTCATTTAACATCCCTTATTTGGAAATTTCTGAAGAAGAAGAAAGAATTGCGTCAAAGATGATACTTGATGAGGAAGAGAATCTATTGCAACGACAGCTTATTGAGAAAAGTCAACCTTCCACATCAAACACTATTGATACCCCTGCTGCCTTACCAGAAGATGAGTTTATCAATCCATTTCACTCTCAGCCAGAAACAACCATTGATGAGATCTCTTCAAATTTGGAAGATAATTTGCATGTCGGTGCTGTTCCGACCACGAGAATTCACAGAGATCACCCATTGGAGAATATTATAGGTGATGTGTCCTCCAGTGTACAAACCAGAAGTAGCTTGAATGAGCACACCTGTGTTTATACAAGCATTAAAGAAACGGGTATAATGAACGAATGTTTGTACTCCTGCTTTATTAGCCAGATTGAACCGAAAAATTATCAGATGGCTCTTAAGGACAGCTCGTGGGTCGAGGCCATGCAAGAAGAGTTGGCTCAATTCGAAAAGATGGAAGTCTGGACTTTGGTTGAAAAACCAAGGAATGTGCATGCTATAGGCACAAAATGGGTGTTTAAGTGCAAGAGGGATGAAAAGGGGATTATCATTAGAAACAAGGCAAGGCTGGTTGTTAAAGGTTTTAATCAGCAAGAGGGTATTGATTACAATGAGGTGTTCGCTCCTGTCGCCCGTTTGGAAGCGATAAGATTGTTTTTGGCGTTTGCTGCATGTAAGAGAATGAAGGTGTTTCAGTTGGACGTGAAGAGTGCGTTCCTCAATGGGAAAGTGGATGAGGTTGTGTATGTTGAGCAACCTCCGGGTTTTTCTGACCCAGACTTTCCTGATCACGTATACAAGTTGAGCAAGGCGCTGTATGGATTACATCAGGCACCTCGTGCCTGGTATTCAACGTTATCGGACTACTTGCTAGAGAATGGTTTTGAAAGGGGTTTGATCGACAGTACTTTGTTTGTGAAGAGAGAAGGAAGCGACTTCCTACTAGTTCAAGTCTACGTGGATGACATCATATTTGCTGCATCAAGAGTCTCCATGTGTCAAGATTTTGAGGATGTCATGAAGAAAAGGTTCGAAATGAGTGCTATGGGTGAACTAACTTTCTTTCTAGGATTGCAGGTTGATCAGAAGAAGGACGGGATGTTCATTCATCAGACGAAGTACGTTCATGATGTGCTCAAGCGATTCAAGATGGAGGACAGTTCTCCATACGACACTCCAATCTGCGTCAATCACAAATTGGGCGCTGAATCAGATGGTGACGCAGATGTGGACCCAACTCTGTATCGGGCGATAATAGGTTCATTAATGTATTTAACTGCTTCTAGGCCTGATATAATGTTTGTTGTTTGTCTTTGTGCACGTTTTCAGGCAAATCCGAAAGAATCTCATTTGAAAGGTGCAAAGAGGATACTACGGTATCTCAAGGGCAAACCGAAGCTAGGGTTGTGGTACCCGAAGGGAGGAGACGTGGAACTAGTTGCTTATACTGATTCTGATTATGGAGGGTGCAATCAGAGTCGGAAGTCGACAACAGGAGGATGTCAGTTTCTCGGTGGAAGACTAGTTTCCTGGCAGTGCAAGAAACAGACGTCAGTTGCAATCTCAACATGTGAAGCTGAATATATGGCAGCATCCAACTGCTGTTCACAGGTTTTGTGGATTCAGCAACAATTGCGCGACTATGGTCTGAATTTCTTACTCACTCCTATTTTAATTGATAACACTGCAGCCATCTCAGTAATTAACAATCCCGTGAAACATAGTAAAACCAAACATATTGACATTCGTCATCATTTCATACGGGATTGTGCTGAGAAGAAACTGATTAAGATCAAAAAAGTCGATACGCTCGAGAATTTCGCTGATTTATTTACAAAAGCGTTTGATAAATCCAGATTTCAAAACCTAATTGAGCTAAACGGGATGATCAATCCCGAGTAACCATGCTTTTCTTTTGTATCTTAAAAAAAAAAAAAAAAAAAAAAAAAAAAAAAAATTCACTATTGCTTAAAATTAGTCGGTTACCTCAGTTTGATGGACATATCCACGGATATGTTTTGGTCCTTGTTTCTACTTAGAAAATGAGGGTCGCCATTAACCAGATGACTGAAAGTGACCGGGGCAGTTAGGATGTGTTTTCTTTCTGTCGCTGAAAATTAGTCGGTCATACATAGTTAGAAGGACACATACTTGTATGTGGTCGGTCCAGTTGATCCATTGGATCTTCAGGATTGCCGTTTACCTGAAGACTTTGACTTGATCGGGGTGACTGAAGTCAAAATTTTTTAAGGAAATGAAATTACTTTTCAAGTCTATTACTTCGTATGAAGTAAATGTGCTATGTTTAACAGAAAGTTGATCCAACCTTGGAAAATGATATATATACTGATTGTGTGTGCTTAACTAGTGAAGTTATTAGGCTTAAAAGACTATAGGACAGCCATTGTATGTCATGGTAATTTTTATGGTGCGTAAAAGTGTATGTGATATTAACTTAAATTACTCGATTTTACGTGGAAACTCCTTAAGAGTTTTGAATGTCTTCATGCATTTCTTTCCGAATGATAGGCAGAAAAGCGACTACCCAGTCATACACGAGCCCATGTGTGTTTTGATTCCCGTGAAGAAAGCATGTCAAGACACTGCAGTGATCCAGATTCGGGACTTGCAGTGGTTTAGTACTCCGAAGTCTATAAGTATGTGTGTTAAAAAAAAAAAAAAAAAAATTAAGTACTTATGAGTTATTGTAACAATCAAGACTTCTCAATTCTGGAGTAAGAAGATAACGGGAAGCAGACAACGAGTATCTACAAGTTAATCAAACACTATGGGTCGAAGTCAACTCGGGGTGACTAGGGGAAAGCCAAATACGCTTTGAGGATAGATAGGAGGCATCAATATCTCTGAGTTGTTGCCCACTTAAATTTTGAGCTAAATTGAACCTTAATCCGTATCACAGAAACGATGATAACCATTTAAGTTATTAACATGCTTACAACCTGTTTCTCTATGTCATAATACGGCTAAACACGGATCTATATAACAGTCACGTAGTGAGTGTGATTCCTGTTAGGATCTTTTCTAAAAACATAGTGGTCCCTGACTAGACTGAAATTTGATCCCTTATTTCGTTAAATTTTTATAAGTTTTTTCTATTTTTGTAGTTGTATTATTTTATATCTGGTTACTTAGACTTGATCATTTTTGTTTAACTCTTTATGAAACTTTCAAATGTTAATTGCAAAATGTTCAAACTTAAAGGGTTGATTCTGAAAATATAGGCGAAGTTGTTGAATCAGGCGAACTTGTGCTTAACTTCGCCTAGGCGAAGTTATCCTTAACTTCGCCTGACCAACTCTGACCCTATATAAGTTGATTTTTAAACAGTAACCATCATTATAATATCAGCGATATTGTTTTTCCGGCGAACTTGAGAGCTCCGGCGAACTTGTTTTTCTATCTCCGTTTTCGATCTTTGCTTCAAGTTTCTATTATCATTGAGGGTATGTGTTGTCGATATCTCTCACAAACTTGTTCGTTCTTGATCGTTTTTACCCGGTTCGAGACCTCGGGTCGTCGGACCTTCAAAACCGAAATCTTCATAACTTGTGTTAATGTGTGCATGGACATCCTTTTCAACTTCAAATCCTTAATATCATGTGTATTGATGTTCTTGATCGTCGTACTTAGCCGAAAACACCGGATTTCCGGTGTTGGAATCTGGACAGTCGCCGTTAGGGTTTCGGCGAAGTTAGGGTTTAGGCGAAGTTATCCGCAACTTCGCCTGGTGCTTAATTTCGCTTGAGGCGAAGTTATAGACAACTTCGCCTGAAGCTTAATTTCGCCTAACACTTATCTTCGCCTGAGGCGATGTTGTGATAAGGCGAAGTTATCTTCAACTTCGCCTAAACCAATTTGTTTAACAGTTACATTAGACGAACTTACAGATGAAGCGAAGTTGTTCCCAACTTCGCCTCACCTTTAAGTTCGCCTATACAGTTTTAATCACAACTTCGCTCATGGTATAACGCGAACTTGTGAGCTGCTTAACAGTTATCTAACTTGGTTTGTTTAAGTGCAGATATGGCTGCTGTTGGCGGTGCTGGTGGTGATGACGGTAATGATCAAAGACAGTTCTTTCCAGCACATAACCAGTACATCATGCTAGACCCAGACGCACGTGGCGTGGAGGACTACAGGGAAATAATCACATTTCTCTTGCGCTCAAGGATCTTCCATGCGATCACGAATACCCTGCCTATTTCACTACCTAACATTGAAGACTTTTGGCAGTCGGTAGAGTATGATTGCCGGGTTGATCCCCCGGTGATGCGAGCAACCGTAAATGGTCATGTTGTGCAGTTCTCTTCAGAAGATATACGGTTGGCTTTGCAGTTTGGAGAAGAAACGAGGGATGACCCGACGGAGTTCGTAGCTCCTTTTCGTGATGGGGCATATCTCAGGATGGGTTATTCAGGTCCGTTGGGGGACACGCAGAGGAGAAAAGGATTTTTGCTAGATCAGTGGCGCTTCCTAATGCACGTCTTGATCGTGTGCATGTCTGGGAGGAAGGCAGGAACTGATGGAATGGGCGCGACGATGCAGTCTGCCATGACTGCCCTGACTTACAACAGAAGATATTCTTTTAGTCAGCTGATATTTTACGAGATTGATCGTCAGCGAAGGGCTGTGGCGCGTGAGCGATTTATTATGTATCCTCGATTCTTACAAATGATTCTCAATCATGTGGCTCCGTTGCTACCTCAGAGACGCCCTATTAGATACGTTGAATGTGTGACGAAGCGTATCTTTGCTCAGTGTCGCACTTCTAGCGCACGAAGCAAGCCTGAGCTGCGTCCCAGGCATACTCCACTGTTCGGGTATCTTGTCAACCCGGAGTATGTTCCTGCTGGTGGGGACGAGTTCAGAGACCCAAGACCACAACAGGTGGCAGCACCTCATGTTGTATCAGCTGCGCCTGCTGTGCCTACTGCTGAAGACGTCGACCTTGATGCTGCTTTTAGCGGCTAAGGAATGTTTGATATGGATGTCTCGGGTTCTCAGGCCATGGATGTTACTAGAGCAGTTACTTCGGTAGCTGACTCCGATCTTGATGAGACATTTGCTGAAGCTAGACGATTGATGGTGTCTAGGGAGAGAAAGATTGGGAAGAGGATGAGAACGGTTGACGACGATGACGAGGAAGGTGATGAAGAAGAAGCAGTTCAGCTAGTGCTCAGACGCTCAAGAAGAGAACGGACAGGTATGGGTTCGGGAGCTGGAGAAACTTCAAGGCTGGTACGTTTTGCTCCACCTGCCTTGTCTGGTATGTCTCTTATTCCTTCTACAGCACAGGTTACTGCCGTCCAGACGTCGACTCCAACAATTGTGTCTCTACCACCTCAATTGCTTACTCCATCGGTGGTAGTAGCACGATTTGTTGAGTCTACCGTCACTACTGCTGCAGGGTTACCAAGTGTACCACCTGCGGTCACTTCTGCTGCTGATGTCCCGCCAACTCCAACGCCTACTTCAGACTCGGAAAGGATAGCTTCACTAGAGAGGATTGTAGCTGAGCAGTCCAAGACCATTCAAAGCCTAGTGGAAGCAAACCAACTACAGGCCTCCCTCCTGGTCGAGCATGGGAAGATCATAGACGCTATGAAAGCGTTCTTGGCATCTCAGGGGGAGATGAGCTGTAGGGGAGATGAGTTGAGGACAAAACGGAGAGAAGATCATGACGATGATCCCAATGCACCGGAAGGTGCAGGTGGTGAGCTGCCAAGAACTTCTATAGCTCTTGGTACTTCCACAGCTGAGGGGGAGTCTACAAGCGCAGCTGGTGATGATGTGGTAGATATGGATGCTGGTGATGATGTTGATGATGTAATCGACGCGTTGAGAGAGCTAGATGATGATGATGATGATTTTATGCTTGAAGAAGATGTGCTGCCGAGTGATGAGATTGAGAAGATCGGTGAGCAAATTATTGTTGAAAGTGTGATAGAAGAAGGGGAGATAGTAGATGAAGATATTGAACACGAGATTCCAGAGGTTGAGATGCCCGATATGGGTGATGAGACAGTTGTGGAAGATACTGAATGGGAAGAGCAGCCGAATTGGAAGGAAGGTTGTGCTCAATGGTTCGTAAAGACGAAGAAACCGGCGGTCCCTAAAATGTTCAAAAAGAGTTACAATATTAAGGGATACGCTGAAGCAAAGAAAGGTATTATCTGCTGGATATATGATGAGCAGCTGCGGCTCTTCGTGATCAAAAGATATGACGGGATTCAGTACTTCAGGAGAACTTTGAGATCATTAAACACACTGCCTGAATGTGAGGTTAAAGACTTAGCCAGATTGGGGTTGATAAATCGAAGTGACAATAACATGGCTAGAGTCATCGGAAAGATCGTATGGAAAGAGAGCATTAAGGAGAAGAAGTTTGAGCTGCTGAAACCACAAAAGGGGAAACTTGTCGAAGACAAGGATAGAGGTTTGAGAGCTGATGGAAAGCCTTGGATGGTTATGAAGTATAAACCGATCCGGTGCCTTAAAGAAGTACCGATGAAGCTTATGCCCAAGGACGTGCTCAAAGACCTAAAATGGTGGTTCGTGGATTGTGAAACAGCGGAGGCGGTAATGGAAGATGAGGATGAACAAGAAGTGCTTAGGGTTTACGACCCGATGCATCTTGTTAATCTATCGCAAGCTGATCTGAAGATGCTCAACGAAAAGAAGATCTTCTACATTCCTGCTTGGAAGGATCAAGCAAGGAAATATCAAAGGGTGGTGTCGGTATGTGTTAGAGAAGGAGCGCACGCGTAAAGATACAAGATTACAAGACTCAAGCTTTGAAGATCAAGATATGAAGCTACTGCCAAGGGGGAGTCTGTTGGTACATGTTTGTCAGTAGTTCATAGTCTAACGATTGTAATCGAGTCTGTAATGTAATTATGTTTTTGATTATGTTTATATTTATGTAACGAGCGAAGTTGTCAACAAGTTCGCTCAGGCGAACTTGTTGAACGAGCGAAGTTGTTAACAAGTTCGCTCTGGCGAACTTGTTGAACAAGCGAAGTTATGGACAACTTCGCCTCAGGCGAAGTTGTCCATAACTCGTGTTTATATAAACTGTTCACCGTAACAGTTCGAGAGTTCGTGAGTTCGAGAGATTGGTTAGGGTTACGTGTTTACAAGTCAGAGTCTGTAATAGTGACCGCGTGTCACGTGTTCGTGTTATCAATATAACGTGTTTCGGTTATTGCTCGTGTGTTTGATTTATACGTATTCTACGCTCGTATCTAACTCATAAGACGCCTCGCGCGCAAGCTGTTATTATTCTTATAGCTCGTAAGACGCCTCACGCGCAAGCTTTATTATTCACACAGCTCATAAGACGCCTCACGCGCAAGCTTTTATTATTCACACAGCTCATAAGACGCCTCGCGCGCAAGCTGTCATTATTCTTATAGCTCGTAAGACGCCACGCGCGCAGGCTGCATTATTCTCATAGATCCGTAAGTCGCCTCGCGCGCAGGCTTAATTATTCTTATAGCTCGTAAGACGCCACGCGCGCAGACCCTATATTATTCCTATAGCTCGTAAGACGCCACGCGCGCAGGCTGCATTATTCTCATAGATCCGTAAGTCGCCTCGCGCGCAGGCTTAATTATTCTTATAGCTCGTAAGACGCCCCGCGCGCAAGCCCTATATTATTCCTATAGCTCGTAAGTCGCCTCGCGCGCAAGCTTTATTATTCTCATAGCTTGTAAGTCGCCTCGCGCGCAGGCTTTTATTACAACATGTCACCATCATGAAGTCACCTCCAAAAACTCAAAAGACAATAAAGACAAGGCCAAAGAAAAGGGAAAAAAAACCGCCTCACACCTTATAAAGTCCAGCGCTCCACCTAGACGCTTGCGCGCCCAGGAGCAACGCTGGACTTGGGGGGCTTGTAGGGGTATGGTACTAAAACCCGGTTCTACGACCCTAAATCTATTATGTTTGGCTTATTTTATTACATGGACTAATACAATGTTATTGGGCTGAGGGGGTTTTGTGGAGGTAACCCTAACTGGGCTAGGCCCATTAGGGTATCATGATGGTGGCCATGAGGCTCTCTATATAAGGAGGTCTCCACCTCCTTATTAGGGGGTCATGCTCAATAAGAACCACCACCACTTTTTGTGTCTGTAAACAAGAGATCTTAGGATTTCTTAGCAGTCACCTCCACACCTCCAAAAAGCCATCGCATGTCTCAAGCAGCTGAAGAAGAAGATCAAGACGTGGTTCGTTCATCTCGAAAATCCGTGGAAACATCGTCATGGATCAGGTTAGATTCATTTCGTGCTTCGACACAACAATTATTTTATTTAAAGATCTTCAAAACAACCTTTCTAAATCTAAGACTTTCTTTTATTTAGGCTTCATACGTTAAACTCGTCGTTCTGGCAAATCTCCAAATAATCAATCTTTCAAGTTTATTACTTGAACGTGAGTAACTTCATACCTCGTTTTCTATCTTTTGTTTTGGGGGTGACATTTCATCTTATTTAAACTAAATGTTTCATACTTGGGTCTTAAACCACAAACGTTGTTGTATACTTTACTTGAATAATTGCTCGATTTGGTGTTCTATGCTTATTTTCCTATGTGTTTATCGCTTTTGGATGGTGGAACTATAAATCCTAGACCATTTGGCAACCCCTCATGGCAAGGTGTCGTTAACGTAATGCAATTAACGATAACTATAAAATCCTAAACTATTTGGCATCCCCTTATAGTTGGATGTCTCTAACTTGTTAGTGATAACTATTTTATCCAAGTTTATAGCTCTTATTTAATGTTTCGTATACTAGTTTTGTGGCTTTTCTTACTATATACTATTGTTGCTCAAACTTATGAATTGCTCACCAACCTTTGTGTTGACAAACTTTATTTTATGAAATGTTACAGGTTTACAACTTGGTTGATTTTGGATGCTTGAAGAAAACGTCACGAATACCATTAGGATATTAGCAAAAATGAACAATATTTGATTTGCTACATTTTGTTATATTTTGTTGAGACTTGTTATGAATATTGTTATGTGACATTTTCGATGTTGTGAAATGAAATGAGTTTATTAAATATTGTCGCTTTAATAGTGTCATGTGCTTATGGGCAATCGTTACACCTCGGCATGTTCCGCCGCCTTTGGTCGGGGTGTGACAAGGCTAAACAATCGAAAGTTTTCATGAAATTGTAATCAGGTTTCTGATTGAAAATAATTTCATATGGAGTCTTGTTGCCAATTGCCGTGGAAGGCAGTCGGTTAATGATATACGTGGCGGTCAAGACACATTCACCCCAAGATAATTTAGGCAAATTAGCTTCAAACCTTAATGCTCAAGCGGCTTCGATGGTGTATATATGTTTTCGTTCCACAACCCCATTTTGTTGTGGGGTGTGTGGACAAGTTGTTTCAAGTAGAATTCCTTGTTCTTCATAAAACTTTAGCATCTCATTTGATGAAACTCCCCACCATTATTACACCTAATTCTTTTTATCAATTTACCAAATTGAGTGTGTACCATTTAATGGAAATTTATTAGCAACTTGCTTGCTTGATGTTTGAATTTTAGCAAAAATACCCAAACTGATCTGCCAAAATCATCAATGATAGTCAAAAAATACCTTGTTCCAGAATAGGAAGGGAACCGGTATTTTCTCCAAATGTTACAATGTAGGAGGTCAAAACAACCATTTGTTTTAATGCTACTACTTGGAAAAGGAAGTTTTAAATTTTTTTTATTTTTATTAAAAACAATATGTATATTAATGTTTAAACTTAATTACTTGACCACTAGCTTGGTCTAGTGGAAAATGGATATAACCAACAACCAAAATGTTATGGGTTAAAGTCTCATTTGAAACATGTTTAATCTTATTTTTATACAAAAATTTTTTACATAACCCAAATTATAACCAATTAAACTTATATAAAAAATTAATTGTTTAAACCAATAAAATACTCATTTTTAATTAAGGCCAAGAAAAAATTTCGCCTTCTGCCCAAATTTTATTTTTTTGCTTTCTTGAAGTTGGGCCTGGATTAATCTTTCTCTCTATATGATTGTTATGTACTTGTAATCGTTGTCACTCAATAACGAATATCTAGTTGCCACCCATGAACGTATGTCAGTTTAGACCGAACCACGTTAAATCCTCGTGTTTGTTTATTGCTTTCATGCATATGTTCGGTTCGTGTGTGTGTTTAATCCTAAGAAGTCTATCTTCATCACCCGGTGCCGCTAAAATTAAATGATGAGACAAGAATCAAACCCGGATCACATGGAAGACAAATCTCTAGCTCATCACTCTACCCTCCTATCACGTCTCTAACGGATAATATGAATATTATTATTATTTTATTATTATTATTATAATAAAATGAAGCGTTACATACGTGATTCCCCCGTTAAATATTATTATGAACATGTGCTCTTTCTCCTAATTCAACCCCAAACCCAAACTACAAGGACGTGAAATTACACAACGACCCACCCCAGACAAGGTTCGTTACCTTGGTAGTCAACGATGCAGTCAACTCAGATCCCAAGGGCACTAACGTCATTTCCACTCCTCTGATTTCAATTTCACAAAATAACAAACCATCACCATCACCACCATCACCACCACCACCACCACCACCACCACCACCACATGGCCTCTTCTCGTGTGATCAGATCCATCATTTCTCCCGCCCTTGACAAAATCATCAAAAACGGTTCATGGCGTAAACACTCAAAGCTCGTTCACCAGTCTAAATCCGTACTTGCTCGCCTCACGCTCACGTCACCTTCTGATGAGGATAAACAACCGCCATCATCATCATCATCATCATCATCATCATCATCTTCTGGTGTTTTATACGATTCTGGTACCAATGAGCTAACCCTAGCCGAATCCGAATTCATATTATCTCCCTTGATTAACGCCTGTTTCTCCGAAACGGTTAAGATCGCCGAACCGGCCTTGGATTCTATCCAGAAACTCATTGCCCACGGCTGCCTACGTGGCGAATCGGATCCTGCCGCTGGACCGGACGCCAAACTGCTGGCCAAGGTCATCGATTCCGTGTGCAAGTGCCGCGAGTTGGAGGACGAGGGAGTGGAGTTGCTAGTTTTGAAGACGATTTTGTCCGCGGTCACGTCCGTGTCGTTGCGGATAGTCGGTGACAGTTTGCTGCAGATTGTGAGGACTAGTTATGATATTTACTTGGATAGTCAGAATGTGGTTAACCAGACGACTGCCAAGGCGTCCTTGGTTCAGATGCTGGTCATTGTGTTTAGGCGGATGGAGGCGGATTCCTCGAGCGAGCCGGTGCAGCCGATTGTGGTGGCCGAGCTGATGGAACCCAAAGGGGAGGATGGCGACACGACGATGACGATGTTTGTTCAAGGGTTTATTAGTAAGGTTATGCAGGGAGTGGATGGGGTTATGAATCCGGGGTCTGTGGTCGCGTCTGGTGTGGTGCATGATGGTGCGTTTGAGACGAAGACGTTGGGTATGGAGTCGACGAATCCGTCCGATATGTTGGATTCGACGGATAGGGATATGTTGGATGCCAAGTATTGGGAGATTAGTATGTATAAGACCGCGTTGGAGGGGCGGAAAGGGGAGTTGGTGGAAGGGGATGCGGAGAGAGATGATGATCTGGAGGTTCAGATTGGGAATAAGTTAAGAAGAGATGCCTTTTTGGTGTTTAGAGCTCTTTGCAAGCTGTCTATGAAGACTCCACCGAAAGAGGCGTTGGCAGACCCGCTGTTAATGCGCGGGAAGCTTCTTGCCTTGGAGTTGCTCAAGATATTGTTGGAGAATGCAGGGCCGGTTTTTCGAACCAGTGAAAGGTATTTCACCTATTGTTTTTTTTGTCATTTTAGATGTTATGATTTTAATTGGGATGGTATTATGATTTAAATGTAGCCTTTTCGAGTGCCTTTGATTTTATGATGACATGTTCTTAAGTATTATTGCAGTGCTTATTGATTAGGTGATAACATGTTGACGTATACTGTTAAGAGGCGTCTTCATGATCAAACATTAAACTCTGTAGAAGGTTTATGCTAAAAACATGTTACATTTCTTGTAGTTAATTGCAAGTTATTTTGACATGCCTGCAGATTGTAAACGTTTAAAAGACTGTTAGAACTTGTTGTGAGGTTCTTTTCAAGTTAAAGATTTCATAATGCATGCATATAAACGAGAGTGAGTTTGAAAGTGTTAAGCAGAGCCTCATGGTTAAGTGATTTTCTAGCACCTAATATATAAGTGGGATTAAGTAGACACATAAGCGATTCATTATAATTTTCAAACACACACACACACACACACATATATATATATTTAAACTTACCGCTATATCGATGGACTGGGCTGTTGGTTCATAGGAAATGCTGTATAGTGATCATAAGACACTTGGTAATGGTAGGAACTACTTTAAGAGGTTAAAGGAATATCAAAGGTTTAGATTATGATACAGGAAGATCAAGATCACATCTTTTATTTTTTATTTGAATTTTTTTCTATTTTATTTTATATGGTTTCCTAGATGAACTATGATTCTCACATACAAGTTAAGATCTAGGGTTCAGTCACTTATTGCTTGGATAGTTTTGAGTTTTGATTATTGTAAAGAATACCGATTTAAGACAGTTGGTAATGGTAGGAACTACTTTAAGAGGTTAAAGGAATATCAAAGGTTTAGATTATGATACAGGAAGATCAAGATCACATCTTTTATTTTTTATTTGAATTTTTTTTCTATTTTATTTTATATGGTTTCCTAGATGAACTATGATTCTCACATACAAGTTAAGATCTAGGGTTCAGTCACTTATTGCTTGGATAGTTTTGAGTTTTGATTATTGTAAAGAATACCGATTTAGGTTTCTTTGAACCATTCGGTTCTTTAAAGCTTTTGATTTTAATCATCGAGTTATTGAGCCATTTGATTGCTTCCGTTCCCGCATCAGATTACTTCATTAGTTTAGGCATGCTTTATAGATTTGTTACTGTAGGTTGGGTGCACTTGAGGTGTCTTAATGACCGGACTGATGTATTACTGTGACTGGGAAAATGAATAACCGTAGCCTGTAATGCTGTGCATGCACCTGGTAGTAATACTTTTATTGCATCTTTTGCCTGAAGAATATGTAATGGATGTTGGTTGCCTTTTGGGAACATGTGAACGAGAGGATAGTGACACTGCATGATGGTTGTAGCATACCATTTGTCAAGTGAATTGATATTACTATGTGTAAGTCATATAACAAGAAGATTATACGATAAAATATATTATCTTGACATTTGGGAATATTACATCAATGCCCTTGCAAGGTTGATGTGAGTGTAGAACTGATTGCTGATTCCAATGGTTAATAATTTCTGTAAGTACTATAATTATTCCTAGAAAGAATATATATATTAGGATCTATGATTATCCTAGTTTTTGTCGGTTAATGCTTTACCTGAATAGGTGCTATTTCTAGAATCTATTCTGAATGGGAATTTGAAATCAGGAAGTTTGGGAATTGCACATATTTGTAATTGGGATTAAGATCAATTTTTGGAGTTTTCCAACATGTATCATTGAAATCATTTGTAATCATAATTACATGGTATTTATAAAGTATGACTGCTATTTCCCAGTTCTTGCATTTGAATGGCTAGATGTACTTTGTACCTTCGATTTTCTGCTTACTTCAGCTGATCTTTTTGTCTTACATATTACTTCTATTTTCTTTGTTTTGTAACAGATTTTTGGGTGCCATTAGACAGTACTTATGCTTGTCTCTATTGAAGAACAGTGCATCAAATCTTATGATTATTTTTCAGCTCTCTTGCTCAATTTTCATTAGCCTTGTGTCAAGATTTAGAGCTGGATTGAAGGCAGAGATTGGAGTCTTTTTTCCCATGATTATTCTCAGAGTTCTAGAGAATGTTGCTCAACCTAATTTTCAGCAGAAAATGATTGTAATGTGGTTTCTTGAAAAGCTTTGTGTTGATTCACAGATATTGGTAGATATATTCATCAACTATGATTGTGATGTTAATTCATCCAACATATTTGAGAGGTATATTCTTTCTAGCGCTTTTATACATAGCTTTGTGCAATTACCATATTTGGCTGTGCCAAATTATCTGTTCTATATTCTTGCACAGAATGGTAAATGGGCTTTTGAAAACCGCTCAAGGTGTGCCACCTGGTGTTGCCTCATCACTCTTACCGCCTCAGGAAGCAACCATGAAGCTTGAAGCTATGAAGTGCTTAGTGGATACTT